>NW_008705043.1:0-1249 GCF_000326865.2 Helobdella robusta | reverse complement strand
CATAAAAACATAAACATACAATTATACACATACAAGCATACCCATACAAACATACACATACAAACATACACACACTGCACCTACACGAGAGCATGCACTTTTATGTTAATGCCAGCGCTCTACACATTTCCTTCTTCTTTCGGTATGCGCTTAGTGCACCTATGCAAACAAATTGAATTGCGTGTACGCCAAATATGTACACACAATCACTACATATACACAGTTGCGTGCACACAAAATATACACACTTCTTAATTGTTCACACACTTATTATACATACAAACTTCGCAATTTACATACACATACACACTGCACAGATGCCGTACGTATAATTAATTTTATTATTTATATGATTGTATGTTTGTTCGTTCATTTATTCATTCATCATTCATTCATCATTCATTCATCATTCATTCATCATTCATTCGTTCACTCATTTGTTCATCCATTCTCTCATAAACAAAGAGAAGAACTAGGGAACGATGCATGCTAAAAACATGATTCATCAATGCATTATTGATAGTACGTACGTTATCAGTTCTTGTTAGATAAGAATGAAGTTATATACACTGCTTACCAGGGCAGCCACTGCTTGTTCGCCGTTGCGTGGAAACCGGCTTCAAATGCACGAAAGGTCATAATTGTTAAACTCTTAAAATTCCAAACCAATGAAAATTGTTTCCGCGATGACGTCATCAAAGATAATAAATATATTTTACTGAAATGATGATGACGATGTCGATTAACTACTAATAGGATGATGATGATGACATCTTTAAGGATGACACTCACTCAAACGAAAACCTGGATAGCCTTATATGGCTTTATATAGAAGTAAAGATTATGACGATGACGACAACGAAGATGATAGCGATAATGATAATGATGGCATAATAATTCGTCAGGCACCAATGCTTCGGAGAAGAGAGGAATCAATGAATTACTAGAGCGATAAGAAAGAACCGGATGCCCGGATATTGATTGCTTGGATTAGCTGATACTACCACTACTACCCCTACTACTACTACTACTACTACTACTACTACTACTACTACTTCTACTACTACTACTACTACTACTACTACTACTACTACTACTACTTCTAATACTACTACTACTACTACTACTACTACCCCTACTACTACTACTACTACTACTACTACTACTACTACTACTTCTACTACTACTACTACTACTACTACTACTACTACTACTACTTCTACTTCTACTACTACTACTACTACTACTA
>NW_008705042.1:0-1059 GCF_000326865.2 Helobdella robusta | reverse complement strand
GCCGCATACACAGCGTATCAATTCGAACACTAAAAAACTATCCAATTCTAAAAACTATCTACAGAACTAGAAATTCTGTAGATTTCATAAATTACTGCATTAATTATGGTCTTTAACCAGCATATATATATATATATATTTTTCATATATATATTTTATATATATATATATTTTGTATATGTATATATTATTATTTATATATAAATGAATAATTTTTTTCTATTAGGACCAAGGGCGTAGCTTATTTGGTTATCAAAAATAAACAGAAACAGCAAAAACATAAAATAAAATGAAATCTATACAGTATCTCTGAAATTTTAAAGTTTTTGAGAATGTTTCACCATACTGAAACCCATTTGAAATGAAATTAGAACAACAATTAAACCAAAGCAAAATTATGATTAGCTGATTCTCAATCTGTGAAAAAAAACTTATTCTGATTAATGGAAAATACTAATGATGATAATAATCTATATAAATATTAACGTATAGAAATGATTACAAAATGAAAAGAATGTTTAAGACATATGTATACATTACATAAACACACTTGCGCGCTTATCACATGCACATATATGCATATAAATACCATAGAATATTAAACGTAACCTAAAAAAGTGATATAAATTGAATTTAACAAAAAAAAACAAATTCAGATGAATATGAGAGATTAGTTATTTTATAAATGTAGATAAGCTAGGTAGCATTTTCAGTTCAGATGATAATATTGACCATAATTTGATACCATGGACAAAGTTCGAATGTGGAAATTATATAGCTCTAAAAGGGAAAGTTTATGTAATTTAAAAAGAATTGTAATAAAACTATTATATTCTTATCCCATATAAAAAGACGTATATGTAAAATAGGGATTGACCAAAGTATGGATATATTATATATATATATATATATGTATGTATATATTTACAATATTCTATAAATTCTACCGAATGTTTGGCGTTAATATGTTTGTAGTTCGTTTTTTCGATTTTTCTCACTAAAGTTTTTGGTGAACGTTTAGTTTATTAAAATTCAAAATAACTTATTTTTCGAATTCAT
>NW_008705041.1:6037-8076 GCF_000326865.2 Helobdella robusta | reverse complement strand
TGAATCCAAAATCAGTTCACATTTTAAGACCTCTAACGAACCAGGATTTAAGTGCCATCATCGCCCTAACACAATCAGTAACGTTTGAACATTAACATCACATCAACAACAACAACATCTCCATAACAACGTATCATCATGGCATCAACATCATCGTCACAATAACATTATAGCATCAACATATCATATCATATATTATAGCATATCATTATAGCATCAACAACACAATCGTAACATCAACAACATTCTCACAGTATCATAACATCAACATCGTCATTTCGGCAACATCATTTCATTCACATTGTATTAACGACTCATCAAATAATCACCAAATCACGAATTATTTTCTAAAATCAAAGTCTAAAACAACTGCGAAATTTTGTTAAACAAAATCTTTCTACAAAAAGATGTTTCACCAGACATCTGCACAGGAATGAATTGATTGACGGAAATTGAAAATATTCAAGTCAACTTCCTGTTAGGCAAACTTTAACATAGAATGCAACAGTTTAATTAAAACACGGAATGTGTTAGACTGTTGTACGAACATTTATTTATGTTAAAAAAAACTGTTGTATAATTAATATATCAATTATTTTTTGTACATTTATGTATGTTTACATTCGTTTCCATTGTGTACACCCAGAATGCTTGGAGGTTGTCTGGCTCATTGCACCGACCATCAGTCGCACTGACGTCCAAACTTCAACACTGCTGAGTACCTTTTATCAAATCCTCAACATGTTTGTTAGAATTTTTGGTCGTTTTAAAGTTTTTTGAATAAAACAATCGCGTCGTTACTCTAGCTAGCCGAAACAACACAATTACAACAGCAGCAACAACAACACACCGACAACATTACATCAATAGAACAAAAATAACAACACACCGACAACGTTACAACAACACACCGACAACATTACAACAACAACAACACACCGACAACATTACAACAACAACACACCGACAACGTTACAAAAACAACAACACACCGACAACATTACAACAATAGCACAACAACAACAACACACCAAAAGCATCAACAGCAATACTATGACAAAGACTTGCCTGTCTCGCCTCATATATAAAATGTTAAGCACGTGGGATGGAGCGATTAGGCTTGCATAAGAAAGGAACTGGAGTGTAAATCATGCAGATTTTTCTTCTTCACTTCCATTGAATGAATGCTTGAATGAATGGCAGGCTGAAGAAATTGGCGGATGAATGGGTGCATGGAAAGATGAATTAATCGGTGAATGGCCTGGATGGATGAATTAGCACATGTGAGGTTTTGTGAAGAAATAGATTGCTGTCCAATTCAAAAATTTAAACGGATAACTAACTGTTTATACAATTACATGTGAATAAATGTAGATGAATATATATATGTTGCTGATTCGATTGAATTGATGGAGAAAATTACTACCAAAAAAACTAAGCGATCAAAGATATAACAAACAAATGTAAACAAATCATTGTATACAACCCAATACTCAGAAAATTTATTTTTGGATGACAGAAAATTTCAGATTACCTTTGTTTTTTTTTATAAAAATTTTCCGATACTAATCACGTCAGTTGGCTTGCAGTGCGTGCTTAAGAAACTGCTTTATTTCTATATATTTCATTCTGGGGACGTTGAACAGTCAACCTTCTTAAAAGATGCTAACGAAAGTTGGATGTTCGTCAAACAGTTTCGATTTTTCTCGGTTGCAAAAGCTAGGTAAACAAGTTTTTAAAGTCAGTTAAAAACTATCCGATGTGATCATGTGTATTGTTTGTTCATTGGCTTGCATGCAAATGCAGTTGTAACAAAAGTTCATGCTCTCTTCATTTTCTGGCCAGAGTCAGTCCAGTCCGTCTATAAACTCTGTTAACGTCTGTTAAACATACATCATCTGAATGTTACTTTTTCAAATGAAAAAAAATACACAGACTCTGATTTTTTGGATTTTTTTTTATTAGCAATAGAATAAAACTCGCCCTGACTTCAGTTGCAGTTTCAGCATCTCATCATTTCCACTGACATTTTGCAGGGT
>NW_008705041.1:3946-5970 GCF_000326865.2 Helobdella robusta | reverse complement strand
GTGAGTGAAGATAACAAAAAATAATGCCACCAAAAAATTTATTTTCATGAAAACATTTCTAAGGTCACCTAGTTTTACTGTTTACTGTTGCTCTTATGATTTATGTGAAAATAGAACTTCTTTGAAACCTAATCTAAAATTTGCTTTAAAAATTTTGAACTTCAATATATAAAATAACTGCGCATTGTTTGTTGATACGCTGGTCTACTTTTTAGTGCAAGTTTGAATATAGTAAACGTTTGTGTGATCGTCTCGTTGCATGATTCTGAGATGTTTTCAGTGTTTCACAACAAACTTTCGTTGTTTACTTGTTATTCTTAAGTTAATGTGTCGCATGAAAATTTATCGGTTTAGAGCAGGCGCGTACTAATTGATCAAAGTCTGCTGCTTGCCTCCCACCTGCTTATAAGCCGTACTAATGAGCTTCATTATGTTTGGGTCATAATCATCAATGCAAGTCAGCTTGTGTTTTAATTTATTGCAAAACATTAGCTGCATTAATTGACGTCGTTGTTACAAAAAAACGCGGCTTAAAAGTGTTGTGCTTTCTCTCCTTTTGAGTGATGGTAGGCGGTTGTTGTTGTTGTTGTTTGGTTGATGTTGTTTTTAAAGAATTATTGTTGTCCTGTGCATTGTTCTGAGGTTTTGTTTTTTTTATTCACATTTCATAACCTTTTATGCTGTGTTGCTACTTTTGAATTAAAACGCTGCGGTCAAATGTTTACCGAGTTAGCCCGGTCGGTATGAGTGCAATGTTTCGCGCCGCAGCTGGTTCGAATACTGCCTGTCCAAAACTCAAAGACCATCATACGCGTTTGATTGCGTGTTCGCATGTGTCGGTCCTTTGTTGCTAACAGTGTTCAGCATTTGTGGCACGAAAGTTTTAATACATATATGGAGTAACATGTAAGCAGCTCTCACAGAGTTGACGTATAAAAAATGTAAAAATTAACTAGGGACGAACGGGGAATGCAATTTCAGACAGTTTTGGAGTATGCAGAGTTAAATGAAAGTCTACGCTGCTTCATCAAATATATCTCTATTAACGTGCTTGATTGTCAAATAGTTTGTTTTATAATATTTTTGTCTCGTCAAAGTTTCAGAATGTTTGAGATCATTTAAAAAACACATGCAAAGCATTAATAAAATTCCACAATCGAACACTCAATGCAAAATGCCAGCGGAACATGGAACAATTTAAAATAATTACAGTTTTTAATGTTATAGTTTGTCAAAATTTTAGAGTAATTTAATTTCAATAAATTTCAATAAATTTAATTTTAATTGCACAAAACTTTCTGCTTGAGACTGATCATTACTGCCTTCCAAGAACACGAGAACCTGGTTCATGGGGTTCATGTTTTTAAGACCAGTCACGTCGGTGCAGTACTGACACATTCCAAAACAACTTGGTGGTTGTAGATTACGATTAGATGATCAGAGGTGGACATGGGTTGGGTTAACCCATGGGTTGGGTTGGGTTGGGTTGGGTCCAAATTTTTTAAAGTTGTGTGGGTTGGGTTGTTTTGAAATTTTCAAATTTTATTATAAATAATTTATTTCTGTATTTTTTTTTATTCTTAAACGAACATTTTAACTAGTTAATAATCGGTGTATTTTATATCGCTGTAATATCATTGTATCTTTGGTCTATCGTTTCCACTTTCTTTTTGTGATTATTGAGTTGAGCAAAAGTTAACTTCTTTCCGATCGAGAAAATTAGTTTTATTTACAAGTATGGCAGAATCAGAAGAAATTCAGCGTCATTTGAGAGGTTTGTGTGATTTAAATTTGCTAAGTTTGCGAAAGTAAAAAATCTAATAAATTTCACATTAACATTTTTACATTTTTTATGTTTTAATTCCTTTTTTAAAGATTTAATTGTTATTTTTCATAATTTCCAATCTCTTCAGTCTTTACAGTTATACTTTACAGACATCAGAATTTTTTCTCAATTGCTCATTTTACTTATTTACCTGATATTCATGTTTCATTTTCTTTCTTTTTTCTACCTAGAAATGGTT
>NW_008705041.1:0-2745 GCF_000326865.2 Helobdella robusta | reverse complement strand
TGCATTTTCAGACGGGTTGGGTTGGGATGGGTTGAGTTAAGTGATGGGTTGGATTGGGTTGGGTCAGTAAAAATGGACCCATGTCCACCTCAGTAGATGATTCCAAATGGTAGGAATTATGATGTCACGGACGATAAATTTCCATCATTCAATTGAACATTTCAGTCTTTGCAGTCTCTAAGCTGAATACGTTTGGAAAAACAATCAATCACAAAAACCAATATTGTTGAGCAATTGTTATTGAAACAATCTATGCGGAATAAGCTCTGTTGATAAAAAAAAAATTGGATCTGTTAGAATAATTTTTGTCAAAAGCGAAATTTTTATTACATCGCCATTTAAAACTTAAATTTTGTGTGACCTCGGCATCTTTGTTGATCAAAAAATCCTTGCCTTCCCAATCAGCATATAATAGTAAGCCGAACGCGCATAGGGAAGTATGTTGTGGAGTCTGAATCTGAATCGTTAGTCCTCACGTAGCGAAATATGTGCGGGTGTTTGAGTGTATACCTTAATGAAATGTTGTCTCAGCATACGCAACGTGTATTATGGTGCCTGCTTGCGGTAGGTTTCTCGCATTTGAAATCAAGACTGCAACACAGATCCTGGAATGGAAGTGTGCGGGTTAAAAATTGCAGAAAGCTTTGTGGTGCCCAGGTATGAGATAGAATGGAAATTATCCTAAGTGGTTTGTTCTTCGTCATAGTTATTGATTGTTCTGAGAGTTATTGTTAGCATTAGCTTTATAGAATGTTTACACGTCAGTTCTTTTAAAGTTTTTATAATTAGTTTTATAAAGGATTAGGGGTATGAACAAAACAACCAGAATGCATTATTAATATTGATGCTGATGAAACTAACAATGAATACTGCAGATTTGGATCGTTCTTTTTGAGAGCATCACGTATGCATCTATCTGGTGTGGAGTGTCGAACTGCTCATAGCACTCACATGCCTACCTGCATGCCTGCCTGCCTGCATGTATGTGTGCACATCTGTCTTCAGGAGAGCTGTGTGTTGAATTAACATTGAGTTGAATGAGTATGAGTGAGTAAGACGACATTCGATTACTTGGTAAGACACGATAATCAACTTCTCTCGTTAATAACTGCGTTGCATCATTTACGCGTTTAATTCGAAACGTCTTTTTCAACTTTTTTAACTTTTTTGCATATTGAGGTGCTAAAATTTTTAAAATCACAACAAATAAAAACATATCAAATAGCAGTAGGAACGAAAGAATCTTGAAAGAGATGGAGAGTGGAGGGTGCATGAATATTTGAAGAAAGGCCTATCCTCTCCGCGCCAGACTGCCTGACACAACAAAACATTTCTCATCTTCCGTCTCTTCTTTTTATGTTCTTCCTTCATTTCATATTTAAATTCAAATTTAAAATTATTTTGAAGAAAAAAACTTAAAGTTTTAAGAATTTTTAGTTAAGTTCAAAAATTCAACATGGCATAAACTTCAAAAACTTCAAAAATGGCTTTCATGAAACGTTGGAAAAAAGCACGAAAAAGATGAGTTGAAAAATAACAACAGCATCAAGACCTTCGCAAGATGGCGGTAACGCGGAGGTCAGCTGAAAATAATTGAAATGACAATCACAACAACGACTACAAATTATTTATTCGTCATAAAAATTTTATTAAACCGAAAACTTTACACATCCAAAGACAAGCAAGACACAAACAGAAGAAGCTATGTAGTCATTAACAAGCCTACTCGATACAAATACAATTACATTTTATGTCAACGAAGGGTGTTGCCTGAAACAACAATCAAGTTACAATCATCATCATCATCTTTTTATTTTCTTTTTTTCTTCTTCTTCTTTTTTATCTTCTTCTTCATTAAATTAAAAAAAATCTGTCTTGTATACTGCGTGACATCCACTTATGCTATTGAACCTCCCATCAACAACTCCCACCAATGATGATGAGATAATTTTCAAATTCTTCAGACCAGAAATATGGCCAAATTATTGGAACAGTGGCTTGCATAGAAAAATTTTTGTGAAAATTCAGGTTCAATTTTTTCAAATAGATTTTTTTTTAAATGGCAATCTAGTGGAAAATAAATATTATAGAATATCATTCACCTAAAAAGCCAAAATAACAATTTAGTTAAATATTTTTCAACCTTGGAAACTTCTTGCCGAAGTTTCCAAGGACAGCCAGTTTTTCCCAGCTCACAGCTACTAATGTAATTACATCATACATCATTTTCAACTTTGAAATTTAATAAATAGTTCTATTTTTGTAACATATCATAATATTCTTAATTAATGATTATCTATAATAATCATAATTACCGATATTATTTATAATTCATCATTCATCATTTCATATAAAATATATTATCTTTTTAATATAATTTATTTATAATTAATTTATATTTAAATTATAACCTTACAAAAGCACAAACATCATCAGTATCGCCAATTTCAATATCCGTTCAAACATCATCATGACGTCATCATCGTTATGATCTCACATACTCACTACTCACAACATTTCCAACAAATATATCATCATCAACATCATCATGAATATTAAATATATCATCATCAACATCATCATGAATATTAAATATATCATCATCATCATCAGGAATATTAAATATATCATCATCGCCATCATCACTTATCAACATAGTTATAATTAAGAAGAACAAAACAAAAGCAATTAACTATAGCTAAACACAAACATCATCATCAACAACAACAACATCATCATCATCAA
>NW_008705040.1:0-1060 GCF_000326865.2 Helobdella robusta | reverse complement strand
GAGAATTAAATTTTTGACATTTTTCTCACTCTCTTGAATGGAGATTTAACCTGATAGAAGGTGTGTTATTATTTTTTAAAAGCACGATACTTGATTAACTTTCTTTCATTCATTTTTCGTCATCAACTTTTTCCTATCTTTCTATCATTTTCATCGTCCATTTTCACACACACACACACACACACACACACACACACACACACACACACACACACACACACACACACACACACACACACACACACACACACACACAGAAACACACAGAGACACAAACACAGACACACACACACATAATTATATTTTAAAATCATGATTTTATTGACTGAAAAAGTGAAGACTAAGAGAAGATAGAAAAAAATGTAATTCTGATCGAGTCTAAATCTAGAAAATCTTACATTATAATAAATAGATAATATAATGAATCTAATTCTGACCAACATCGTTGCTGTTGTAACTTTTGAGAGTGACGATTTTTCAAATATTTTAGAGATATAGTAGAAAAAGTGGGGGGATGGAAGTTGGTTCTTCATTGTGAAAAAAACAGACCAAAGATTGAGAAAAATTTTCATCATAATTCCAATTAGGTCGTAAAGAGGATGCAATGAATGTTAAATTTGGATTTCCAGCAAAAATTTCCGTCTCGGACTGCCTGTCTTCTAGCGCATATTCCTAAAAGACTGAAAAATAACAATGTTATTATTATCAGGGTTATTAGTATGTCAAGAAACTATCTATCACCTTAACTTTTATTACATCAACTTTCTTTCAACTTGACGTCTCATTAATATACCTTTCATCTTTCTTCTCCACTTTCATTCTATGGATTTATTCATTTTTTTTTCTTTTTTTTTCACATCTCTCTCTCTCTCTCTCCTTCGATTTTCGACTCTTTCTCTCTAACTCTATCCTCTTTTCTATCTGTGTCTATTTTATTTTCTACCTTCTTTTTCGCTTTCTTCCTCTATTTCTCTCTCTCTCTCTCTCTTTCTCTATTTATCTCTCTTTCTTTCTCTATCTCTTTTTCACTCTTTCACATTCAACATCCTCTCTCTCCTCT
>NW_008705039.1:0-1061 GCF_000326865.2 Helobdella robusta | reverse complement strand
AAATGCAAAAAAACACCGGAAATCATACCGGAAATACAAAATAAATACAAAATAAATACAAAAAAGATGCAAGAATCCTCGCGACGTGTAGCATAATTGCAACTATAGGGTAATGATTATAATGGAATTAAAGATTATTCATGATGCCTTGCATACAAAACACACACATACAAACCACATACAAACCACATACAAACCACATACAAACCAGATACAAACCACATACAAACCACATAAAAACCACATACAAACCACATACAAACCACATACAAACAAAATGCATGCAGAATACAAAAAACAACCAAAAAAATGTAAAAAACACAGAGAGAAAAATGATTGCAAAATGTGGAAGAGCGGGAAACTTCGTCACCAATCAAACTGGAGAAAAAAAATAAATAACTTTTCCTCTTCTTCCGAGGAAAAAATTTTTATTTTTGAAAAATTAAAAATTTGAAACAATAAACCATTTTTTATTCTATGGAAGTTAATTTATGTGAGAGTATCATGTTTATGCATTGTATTCCATTATTTATTATCGCTCATAATTTTATTATCGTTCATAATTTTATTACAGTTCATAACTTTATTATGGTTCATAATTTTATTATCGCCGAGAATAATTTTTATAACGCACTAAATTTGTGTAAGGCAATAAATATAACCAACAACAACAACCACAATAACAACAACAACAATAATAACAACAATAATAACAATAATAATAATAATAATAATGGCGTCGCTATGACAACAAAGAACTTTAATGCTTTTCAGAAGAGCGCGCGCGATGAAATGTCATTGTACCTTTACATGAAGATGACGACGACGATGATGTTTATTATTATTGTTATTATTATTATTATTATTATTGTTATTATTGTGATTGTTATTATTATTATTACTGTTGTGGTTGTTGTGGTTGTTGTGGTTTGTTGTTGATGATCACATACACACATCTATACATACATACACACGTACATGTACACATACATACGCGCATACATACGTACATACATACACACATACATATACACATACAAACATACATACCTACACATACA
>NW_008705038.1:0-1067 GCF_000326865.2 Helobdella robusta | reverse complement strand
ATACATACATACATACATACATACATACATACATACATACATACATACATACATACATACATACATACATACATACATACATACATACATACATACATACATACATACATACATACATACATACATACATACATACATACATACATACATACATACATACATACATACATACATACATACATACATACATACATACATACATACATACATACATACATACATACATACATACATACATACATACATACATACATACATACATACATACATACATACATACATACATACATACATACAGTCGGCTGTAATTTTGTCCCGGGTTTGTTTTTCCGTCATTTTTTATCGTTTTTCTGCCCTGCCTCGGCCAATTTTCTCGTTTTTTGTTTTTTTTTTATCAATATTATAATTTATTCACAGCTCATAGCTGCTACAGGTCACCGGCCTGCGCCAGGTGTGAGCTGTTTTTATTATTATTGGAAAGTTCACTACATTTTAACTTATTTACCTTCTACCGGCATTTATTTTTAATTTACTTTTCAAATTAAAATTTAAAGTTTAAATTAAAATTAAAATTTATTTATAAAAAAAAGAAATTTCCTAAACCAATTTTTAAAATCTGTGTAAAAATAAAAATTAAAAAAAAAACAAACTATAAGGGAGAGATTGGACCAAAGTTTGCTGCAATAGTGTCTCCTCCCACACTGTTACCTAGGTTTTTGTATTCACTCATTCACTCATTTGCTCACTCATTCATTCATCAATAAAAAAAAAGAAAAGAAAAAAAATTATATAAATAAAAGTTGAAACACTGGTTAAATATTTAAAGATAATTCAGTCATTCATCCGTTCGCTCGTTCATTCATTCTGTCACTCATTCATGTATTCATTCATTCATCCATTCGTTCGGTTGTTTATTCATTCATTTATTTATTCAATCACTCATTCATTCTTTTTTTCCCTCACTCGTCCGTTCAGTAATTAGCTCATTCATTCCCCCATCATTCACTCATTCATCCGTTTGTTCGCTGGCGCGTTCCTTTGGTCATTCGCTTGTTCATCTATTCATT
>NW_008705037.1:0-1060 GCF_000326865.2 Helobdella robusta | reverse complement strand
ATTTTTTTTATAAACTGTTTTTTTTATGGAGATCTTTTTGTATTGATAGTTTTTTCTTTTTCTTTTTTGTTTTTTATCAACTTTGATTTGAAAACAAAATACAAAACGCGAAAAAAATCTTCATTGTATATTTCCCATTCGTTGATGAATTGAATTGGCACAATGTATTTGATGTGATACATACAGACGAGCGTGTATAACTTTTTTGCATACACTCGTTCGATGTGTATAATATACAAAACAATTTCTTCATTACTTTTTTTTGTATTTTTTTTTGTTTCTATTTATTCATTTGTTTATTCATTCATTTATTCAATCAATTATTTGTTTGTGTGTTCGTTCGTTCATCCATTCGTCCATCAATTCATATTTTCCCCTCTTTTTGTTCATTCAAACATTCACACAACAGTCATTCATTCATTCGTTCGTTCGCTCACACATTCATTCATTTATCAGTTTATCCAGCCATTCAGTTGTTTCATTCATTCACTCTTCCATTCAATCATTCAATTAGTAATCCTCTTAACCTTTTCATATAGAACAGACCAAACAATAGGACAGTTAATCCAATGGCTAATGAAACACCGAGTATTATCAGCAGAGATGCTCCTTAGGTTTTTTATTTGTTTGTTTTTTAGTATGTATGTATGTATGTTTGTATGTTTGTTTGTTTGTTTGTTTGTTGGTTTATTTTGTTTATTTGCATGTCTGTTTTCTTGTATGTATGTTTGCATTTGTTTGTTTGTTTGCGTGCTTTTATGTATCTTTGTTAATTTACTGTTGATCATTCACTTGTTCAGCCAGTCGTTCGTTCATTTATCCATTCATTTATCAATCCATTCATTCATTCATTTATTCAATCATTCATTCACCGATAGACAGAGCGGGCAGCCCATCTTCTCTTCTCGGCTCTTTTGATCCAGCTGCAGAAGTGTTTCAATAAATTCACATCATAAACCCCAATCAAATGCATAAATTTTATTAAATATCCACCCATGAAATGCATAAGTTATGTTAATTTTTTCAAATACACGACATAAATTATGTTAATTAGTTACCC
>NW_008705036.1:0-1060 GCF_000326865.2 Helobdella robusta | reverse complement strand
TTGCTGCTGTTATAGTTGAAAGTGTTATTATTAAAAGCGACATCATTAGAGTTAGGAATGACGGTATTATTGTTTATACCGTTGCTGATGTTGTTGTTGTTGATGTTGTTGTTGCTGTTGTTGGTGACGTTGTTGTTGTTGTTGCGTATGTTGTAGTCCATGCCTTTCCTTAGCTGGCTGCAAATTCCTCCGGGGAAAACTTCGCCAAAATTTTTGCCAGCTAACAACGACAGCACCCCAGAGTTGATGCTGTTTTTAATGCTGCTGACATTAATATTTACATTATTAGAATGTTTACCTAAGTTGTTGTTGTTCTGGCGGTTTTCAAGACAATTGCTGCCACTAAATTTGATGTTGTTAATGTTATTAGCATCGTTGATATTTTTGTTGTTGTCGACATTTTGAAAGTTGTTGTTGTTGTTGTTGCTTTCGTTCGTTGTAAAGTTGTTTTTGTTGTTGTTTTTGAATTTATCGTTGTTTTTGTTGTTGTTGTTGTTGTTCAAGGTGATGTCATCGTCATTGATGTCATCATCGTCATCTTGACTCAACAATTTCTTCAAAATGATATTGCTGGAGCCACTATTGCTGCTACTGTTGCTGTTGCTGCTGTTGTTGTTGTTGTTGTTGTTGTTGCTGTTGTTGTTGGAGGTGATGCTGGAGCCAAATAAGTTTTTGTTGAACAACTGTTGTTGTTGTTTGTTGGCAAATAAGTTCCTAGCGCTGAGTTTAAAATTTAGACGGTCAGTTTCGAAGTGTTCGATGTTAACATCTAAGTCACAGTCTTCGTCGTGGTTGTCCATTAGTAAATCAACCAGATGGGTATGCTTGTCTATAACCGCCTTCTTGAATTCGTGTTGTTGTTGTTGTGTTGGCGAGGTTTTTGTTGTGGTTGGCGTTGTTGCTGAAGAAGAAGTTGCGAACGGTGATAGTAATGATGCTGATGAAGATAAGGATGACGATGATGATGATGATTGGAAAAAAGNATGCTTTTGTGTGGAGGGATGGTGTGCTATTAAAATTGTTGTTTTTAACAAAAAAATTGTCGAATGTGTTTATGTTG
>NW_008705034.1:0-1061 GCF_000326865.2 Helobdella robusta | reverse complement strand
ACACAGAAATGAAGACACGGACGAATGTTTAAAACGAAACATTCAAATATAATTGAATGATTTCTGCTTTAAAAACTCAAAACTCAACTAAAGCAAATTTTTGTAATTACTTTATTAATTATTTTTTTAAGTTTCCCTCATCTAACTTGAAGTGTCTGCAATTGCCTCCACCGATTTTGTGGACGCCTCTGTCGCCACTAGCTTCTCACTGCTTCTGTTAAAGGCTGGATGTTTTGGAATGAAGTAGCCGTGTCATTAGAACAATGGTACGAGAGAAGGTGAGAAATGAAATAAATAAGTGTAAAGACTGGAGTAAAACATGAATGTTCCTGGTGTTCTCCTTTTGGACAGTCGACACTTGAAACGTGTGTGAGAAATGTTTGTCTGTCTGTGTGCGTGTGTGTGTGTATGTGTGTGTGTGTATGTGTGTGTGTATGTGTGTGTGTGTGTATGTGTGTGTGTGTATGTGTGTGCGTGCGTGTATATATTTAAATGTATGTGTGTGTATTCATATAAACATGTATGTGTGTGTGTGTTTGTGTGTGTGTCAGGCATTCGTATATATGTGTGCGTGTGTGTTTTCATGTATATGTGTTCATGTGTGTGTACGTGTTTCTATGAGTATCTTGAGGTGAATGTATATGTATTTTGGCTTATATATCTTCAATTGGGCGTGTGTTTCTGTCTATTTGTGATCTCTTGCCTGAATGTATTTTTTGAGTGTATTCGTGAGTTGGAAAAGTTGTTTATTATTTATTTGTGCTGGTTGGTGCATTTGTTTGTATGTGTGTTTGTATGTTTGTTTGTATGCCTGTTTGTATGTGTCGTTGTATGTGTTTGTATGTGTTTTTGTATTCGTGTTTGTACGTGTGTTTATAATGTGTGTTTGTTGACGTGAGTAGAATGCATGTTGTATTTGTGCAAATAAATGGTTTTTGTCTTTATCTGGGTTTCTTCTCTTTCTTTCTTTCTTTCCTTCTTTCCTTTCTTTCTTCCTCTCTCTCTCTCTCTCTCTCTCTCTCTTTCCTATTTCTCTTTTGTATTGTATACATACAAATACA
>NW_008705033.1:3081-7853 GCF_000326865.2 Helobdella robusta | reverse complement strand
TGTGTGTGTGTGTGTGTGTGTGTGTGTGTGTGTGGAAGGCTTTGAAAAAAAATTGTTAAATGTTGATATAAATTTGATTCTTTGCTATTTTATCACTAGTCCGTTACAAGAAAGTAAGACAGTTGAGTGAGAGGATGGACGTCATCAACTCTACCGCACCTCCTTCTAACTCCTCCCCAGAGCAAAGTTCTGACTGCACCATTATTATTTAATGTAATGTACATAAGTCTGTCTTTGTGTGTGTTTTTGGGGGTGTGTGTGGTATGCACTTATACATTTTATACATTTATATATATATATATATATATATAAATTCTATATATATTTACTATGTATATATGGCTTTCTTACTTGTGAATTTGAGTTCGTATCTGCAGTTGATTTAGTGAACAGCTTGTGATTGTATAAAACATTGTTGTGCACATAAACGTTCGCCATCATTTACAAACATTTTTGCATGTGCTGTCTTAAGAGAGAAGAAGCTTTCATTCAGTTGATCAGCTGATGTACACGCGGGCGCAGAGCAAAAAAAATTAAATGCAAGTGAAAGTAATGCGTGAATGCCACGTAAAAACGCAATAACGACGTGAGAGAGAGATGTGTTTCGTTTTTTGCACTGGTCTTAAGTATTCTATATAAAATTTGATCGGCGTAAATAAAATACACTTTTTATAAAAAAAAAAAAATAAATTTTAAAATCTGGAAATGAGCAAACAGAAGCATTGCAAGCTCGAAAAATAAACTCGAACGCGCATTTATCCAAAAAGGCAAACCAGTGAAAAAACCGTTCTCCAGAATTGAGGAGAAGCTATAAAACGTATCGCATGGCCTCTCCTTCACACAGATCCTCACTAAATCATAATTCACGATTATACTCTACAAAGTTCAAGGGTCGAATGTCATATTATGTTATAATTTGTGTGATTGTGCTGTGTGAGAGTGTGTGTATATATGTGTGCGTGTGTGTGTGTATGTAAGAATGACATACATCATAATTTATACGCATATGACATGACACATCATAATTAACATTCATATAAAGTATACAAAGAATTAAAGTCAGTTGTCTTAACTTTTATGAGTCAATTATTTTAATTTAAATGGAGACAACTTATTATAATATATATACCAATTGCCAAACTGTCACATTACAATGTACATGAAGGTCACTCTAACGATGTACATGAAGGTCACTCTACAATGTACATGAAGGTCACTCTAACGATGTACATGAAGGTCACTCTATTATAATTTACTTAACGCTGGATGTCGCCATCTTGAAAACGAAACTAGAAACAAACAGAAAAATCCGCGAGAAATTCGACCATTATATTTATTAAATTTCTACAAAAGCACGAGCGAATCTGGACATCTTGGCCGGGGAGAAGGCAAAGTTTGACGGAAAACTGGAAACATTTGGAGATATTTTTTAGCTCATCACACTATTTTGTATTAATTTTTCCGTTTAAAACGGTGTTCTAAAAGAATACAAGGTAATTTAGTGAGATATATTGGTTAAGTTTGAAAAAAAATTGTTGACCGTTGATAACCGTGCTCTCCCCTAAATGTGTCACTACATGAATGTCACAAATGATACGAAGAATGCATGCATTACAGCAACGTAGGAGTCAATTTGTTTGAAGAACGACAACGAGAAATAGTTTACAATAACAAATACATCAATTTCAACTTTTCAACCAGCTCTATGAGGTCAATTCTAATCCATCATCGGTTTAAAGTTGTTTAAAAGGGAATGAAATTTGTTTAGGAAGGTTTAATTTTTAGTTATATTGTAGAAACAATTTGACAAAATGACTTTTTCACCAACGAATATAAAGGAAAATTTGTTTGCTTCGTGAACGGAAGTCATATATTCAATGAATTCAAGGTTTGTAAGAGAGCAATATATATGCAAATTTTTTTATATATATATGTGTGTGTGTGTGTGTGTGTGTGTGTGTGTGTGTGTGTGGTGTGTGTCTGGGAAATTGTAAAGTAAAATTTTTCGACATCCAAAAACATGAACGAAACTAAAAAAAATTATAAAAAGTAATCGCAAATTGAAATCTAAATTACATAAAAAATATAATCGGAATATATTATAAATTAATGAAAAAAAAATAATTGGAACGAGTTAAAATATTAGTTTGGATGTTTCTTCCAAGATTTGCACGTCTGTTTGTTCATAGAAAGTTGATTACAAAGCGAATTTTTATTATATAAAAAAATCTTTTTAAATTAATTTCAAATATGGATGGTTATGAAATTTTTGGATCAAATAAGAAAAATAATGAATTTTAAAATGTTGAACAAACTATTTATCATTCAAAGAAGAGAAACAGCTGAGTATTTTGTAGGAATTTATTATTGTAATATTTCAAAAAAGAGCGAATAATTTCTATGTGAAAGTTTATGACGAATTAAAATTCATCCGTAAAAATATTACATCGGCGAATAAGAAATCGAATAAATTAATATGTAATATGTATAAGTTTGCTTTCGAATAACCTGATTTATAAATCTAAAATAGAAAATCCAAATGAGTGAATAAAGAACATAAATAAAATCAATTGAAACAATATGAAATATTACAAAAATTATAAATGAACAACCAACCTAAAATAAAAAAATTAAATTCCAGAATCGTTTACAAAGCCAACAATAATAANATATGACCACGTGCTATTTGCATTTATATATAAGATGATACCAAAGTAATGAAACCTAATTTACAAGCACAGAATAGAAATACATAGATAATTATATGAAATATAATTTACATCTCTCTCCCTCAAGTCACTTTTTGAGGTACATAAAGTGACAATTTATTAATGTGAAAAAATGTGATTCCTTCTTCTTCTTTCCGCAGTCTACTTCGAAGATCGACGGTGAAATCTTGCTAAGAATTTTAAACGGACCAACTCTTATTCTGTCCATTTTACCTCTATTAAGTTTACTCCCATTCTGGATATAGACTTGATTGCCCACTTCAAATTTGTACTCTTGACGATTTTTGTCAACCCTTTTCTTGTTTATTTCAAAATTTTGCATAGAATTTCGACCGGCTTATATTCTATCTGCAGCTAAATCGCTTTCCGGTATGTCATATGGAGTGATAGTTTACTTTATGCCGTATAATAAGTATTCAGGTTCAAATTTCGTGGAACTATGAATTGTCCGATTGTATTCTTTGACACATTCGTCTGCAACAATGGACCATGCCTGTTTTTTTCCACTGTTAAGTTTACATCTTATTCTGTTTACAAGTGTTTGGTTTAGTCTTTTATTTAGTCCATTTGATTGAGGGCAATCTACACAGGTAAAAACCATTTGAATATTCATCTTGTTTAGATACTGCTTTAGTTCTGTAGAATTAATTCCGGTGTACTGGTCGGCTAAAAGTATTTTAATATTATTTTTCTTAGCAATCGGATCAATTAACTTTATGAAATCTGCTGCGCATTGACTTTTTGTAGTTGAAATCCAAGCATATCTACTAAAATGATCTACCAAAATATGCATATATTTCTTTGGTGACATATTACCGGCAAATCCACCAACTGTGTCAATGGACATAATTTGGAATGGTTCTGTCGCGGGTCCTAGTTTTGACATTAATCCGATGATTCTATTTCTTCTAGTTTTGTTCTCTAAGCATATAGTGCAACTTTTACAAAATTCTTCAATTAGTTGATCAAAGTTTTTGAAATAATAAAATGGTCTTATTTTCTCTTTCAATGTTCCAGCTCCAATATGTCCATAATATTCCTGTACCTTTTTTATTATTCTTAAACCAAATTTATCAGAAACAAATATCCTTGATTTGTCCTTCAATTTTTTGTAAATAACACCATGGCGTTTTTCAATCTTCTTGGCACTCTTTAATTCAGTCATGTTATCATTTTGATCCTGAAGAATTTCAGGTCTTTCAATTAAATTTACAACTTGGACTGCATCCTCATTTTCAAAACATTCTAATACTGGTGATCGAGAAAGTAAATCAGCCATTATATTTTCCTTTCCTTTCTTATAAATAATTTTAAAGTTGAATTGAGACAAATAGTGCACTAAATCGCCCAATATTTCATCTGTTCTACTTTTTGTTTTTAGATTCTCAAGAGGTGTGTGGTCACTACAAACAACAAATTCACGACCAATCAAATAATATTGCCAGTATTTTATTGCGTCTTTGATAGCTTTGCATTCAAGATGGATGATGTCCATTTTCTTTTCTTTTTCTGATAATTTTCTTGAGAAGTATGCGACAGGATGTAACATACCATCAGGATGTAGTTGTTTCAAAGTAGTTCCCATTCCTTTATAACTGGCATCAGTTTCAATATAAGTGTCTTTGGCTTTATCGTAAATGGCTAAGATTGGCTGAGAACATAAATATTCTTTTATCAAGTTGAAAGAATCTTCACAATCTTGGGACCAATGAAACTTAACATTTTTTTTTCAAGAGCTTATACAGTGGTTCAAATTTTTGAGCACTATTTTCGATGTATTTAAGGTAGAAGTTAATAGATCCGAACGCGCTTCTAACTCCTGTTTTATCTGTTGGTCTCTTAAGATTCTTGATGGCGATTAAATTTTCTTGAGCTGGTGCTACTTTATTTTCTTGAATAAAATGTCCAAGATATTTAATGGTTTTAGCAGCGAACTTACATTTTCTAATTTTAATTTAAACCTTCTTCTGTAATAATTTGTAGAGTCTCTTCAATATGAATAATGTGTTCTTCCCAAGAGCGTGAAATATAAGTATGTCATCA
>NW_008705033.1:0-1373 GCF_000326865.2 Helobdella robusta | reverse complement strand
TNTCGTGCAAACTTAAATCTTTCATCTCTTCAGGTAGGACATACCATGTTTCTTTATTTTCCGATATGCCCGCTAATTCAAATTCGTCATTATTTCTTTTAATAATATGAAAATACAACTTACTGGTTATTGAAGCCATCTTCTTTTTTGGAATTTAATTTATAAGTTTGCTTTCGAATAACCTGATTTATTAATCTAAAATAGAAAATCCAAATGAGTGAATAAAGAACATAAACAAAATCAATTGAAACAATATGAAATATTACAGAAATTATAAATTATTATAAAAACCAACCTAAAATAGAAAAATTAAATTCCAGGATCGTTTACAAAGCCAACAATAATAAAATATGACCACGTGCAATAATAAAATATGACCACGTGCTATTTGCATTTATATATAAGATGATACCAAAGTAATGAAACCTAATGAAATATAATTTACATATGTGAAAAGAACTAAGCACTATAATGCAAATTTTTATAAAAATCTTCAAAAATTCCTGAACAGTATGCATTGATACATGCATTCAACTGCAACCCGAGCTTTCAATGAAACAAAGAGCATTCAGTTGAAATTTTAAATGCTCTAAACCTCTCAACAGCCTATTATTAAAAATAAATAAAAAGAAGTTTCAGGTTTTTAAAAGTTGAACCAAGTAAGGCATCATTACATTTAATGCCATTGATTCATTGCGTAACGACAGGTCTATTAGGATTTGAAGAATTGGAAATTTTATAAAAAAAATTACAGAATAGGTGTTGAAACGCAAATATAGAAAAAAGAAGTAAATATAGGTGTGTGTTTGTGTGTGTATGTGTTGTGTGTGTGTACATAAAATGAAATGCTTTAAGAAAATGAAAATAATGCAATAAGGCGCTAACGAAATGCAAGTTTTTCACAATTTTCTAATTAGACGAAGACTTTATCAATCAATCATTTAATCCATCAATCAATTCATCAGTCAATCAATTAATCAATCAATTAATTAATCATTTAATCAATCAGTCAATAAACTGAATTTTAGGATGGAAGAAATTTGCAATAGATACATACACCTCACGTAAAAAATTTTTAATGGAAGTCGGATGTAAAAGCAAGAATGATGAAAATTGATTGAAATTAATTCTTTTTTGTTTCATTCCAGCTTTCGAGCACATGTGTTAAATTAATTTTGCGTTTGCCTTTAATTCAATTATTCATTCGAACTCAGAAGAGAACAATAAATCCCCTACATAGTGCATGAAAATACACACACTTATATGAACGCACATACTTATAAACAAACTCATCTAACACATACATACCAAAAATACACATGTGTATACGCATACAAATGTATATATAGACACACGTATGTATATTATATATA
>NW_008705032.1:0-1061 GCF_000326865.2 Helobdella robusta | reverse complement strand
ACTACTACTACTATTACTACTACTACTACTATTACATTTACTACTACTACAACTACTACTACCACTATTACTACTACTACAACAATTAATACTACTACTACTACTACCACTACTACTACTAAAACATTGACTCGTACTACTAGTCTTGTTGTTTTTACTGCATCGCCAACATCATGATCATCATCATTCTCAACCACAACCCACCATCATCATCATCATCACCGCCATCAATCATTCTTATAATCATCATCATCATCACCACCATCAATCATTCTTATAATCATCATCATCATCATTCCAATCATCATCATCACCACCATCAATCATTCTTATAATCATCATCATCATCATCACCACCATCAATCATTCTTATAATCATCATCATCATCATCACCACCATCAATCATTCTTATAATCATTATCATCATCATCACCACCGTCAATCATTCTTATAATCATCATCATCATCACCACTATCATCAATCATTCTTATAATTATCATCATCATCATTCCATTCATCATCATCACCACCACCAGGCCTTCACAAAGACCAGCGTCTGATATGCAGACGGAATTTGGATCTGATGATGACCGTCTGGAGATCTGCAAGGATCACCATGCAGGTTTTGATGAGGATGTTGAAGAGATGATGATGGTGATGATGATGGTGAAGAAGAGATGGTGATAAAGAAATGATGATGATGATGAGATGATGATGATGGTAATGATGTTAATGATGAGAACAAAATATAAAGCTGACGTTTATGTTGAAGATAATGGTGATTTGCACGTATTTCATACATATCCCATATGTCACATACATACACAACATGACTTCACATACAACCTTACATTACGTCACACACATTTACCACATAACGTCACGCACATTACGTGACGTCACATACATACCACGTGACGTCACATACATACCACGTGACGTCACACACACGCCACGTGACGTCACGTACACGCGTAGGTGTGCGAAGAGTTGTTCGCCGATCGTCGGTGGAACTGCTCCTCCCTGAGGCTAGTTCCACATCTGATGCTCGATCTGGAA
>NW_008705031.1:0-1060 GCF_000326865.2 Helobdella robusta | reverse complement strand
TGGTGACCGTTAGAAGATGATGACGTCAATGTTTGTCACTGTGATAACCATCCACTTTTTCAACTCATTCAGTACTGAATACTTTTAATAATATTATAACCAGTACCGCCACTACTACTACAACTGCTACTTCTACTACTACTAATACTACTGCTGCAGCTACTGCTACTGCAGCTGCTACTACTACTACTAATAATACTACTGCTGCAGCTACTACTACTAATACTACTACTACTTTTAGTAATACTGCTAATAATACTAATGCAAATGATTATGTTGAAAGATAGCAATTTCAAAAAACAATGACGTCACCAAAACAAAACAACAGCAACAACAACAACATCAACAACAAAAACATCAACAACAACAACATCAACAACAACAACATCAACAACAACAGCAACAACATCAACAACAACAACATCGACAACAACAACAGCATCAACAACCACAACAACAACATCAACCACAACAACAGCAACGTCACCAAAAACATCAAATAAGATAAATCCACATCTCTTACAGGCTCTTAAAATATTAAACGCTTTATAAAGCGCTACATGAAATGGAATTAAATATTAGGCGCCAAAAAAATTTTTGTCTTCTGTAGAAAAAAAGTTTATTTCTCTACTTAATAGCTGTACTATCAATACTACCACTACTACTACTACTGCTGCAGCTGCTATTACTACTACTACAACTTCAACTACTACTACAACTGCAACTACTACTACTACAACTACAAACGCTACTACTGCAACTTCAATCATTACTACTACAACTTCAACTACTACTACTACAACTACAAACGCTACTACTACAACTGCAACCATTACTACTACTACAACTACAAACGCTACTACTACAACTGCAACCACTACTACTACTACAACGGCAACCACCACTACTACTACTACTGTTGCGGCTACTACTACTACTACTACTACTACTTCTACTACTGTCGCGGCTACTACCACTACTACTACAACTGCTACTACTACTTCTACTGCTGCTGCTGCTACTAATACTACTATAACGTATTGCTATATTTATACAAATA
>NW_008705030.1:0-1063 GCF_000326865.2 Helobdella robusta | reverse complement strand
TGTGTGTATGTGAATGTATGTATGTGTGTGTGTATGTGTGTGTATGTCTGTGTATGTATGTATGTGTGGGTGTGGGTGTGTGTATGTATGTTTGTATATTTGTATGTATGTTTTTTCTCCAGCACATGGGGGGTTATGTTAATTTGATTAGGTTTCATGGTATTAACAATTCAAATGGCGTCTCCTATATATGCATCTATCGTCAACCCTATTCATTTATTTGCCTGTTTTTTTTTCTCTATTTTGCTGGTTTGTATGTTTGTATGTTAGTATATATTGTTTGTATGTTTGTTTGTATGTATGTATGTTTTTTTCTATGTTTTTTATGGATGTGTTCTTTGTATGTTTTGGTTCATTTTGTTTAACTTTGCTTGACAATACGGAGGTTTTTTTCAAATATTGTGTCATTGTTGTTTTTGTTGATGTTGTTGTTGTTGTTGATGTTGATGTTGTTGTTGATGGTTATGATGTTGTTGTTGTTGATGTTGTTGTTGTTGTTTTTTAATTTTATTTGAGCGTGGGGTGCGGTTGATAAAGTTTGCATTGTTGTTTCTTTTTAATGTTGATACCTTTGAAGGTACCGTCGTTGTTGATGTTGTTGTTGTTGTTGTTGTTGTTATTGTTGTGGTTACTAATGTTGTTGTTGTTGTTGTTGTTGTTGTGAATGCTAATGTTGTTGTTGTTGTTTTTGTTGTTGTTGTTGTTGCTGTTGTTGTCAGCATTATAACCATTAGTGTGATTGCTGTGATCGATGAGCTCCAAAAATTATCATCACATCTACTCGTGATATCATTATTATTCGTTATTATTTTTGGTTTTATTAATTTATTATTTTTATTGTTATTTTTATTATTATTATTTATTGTTATTATCATTATTTTCTTAAATCACCGACTGAATAATTTAAAAGTTCAGTCATCCATCTACTTAATGTTTCATTGTAAATAAAATGTTTTTTTCAGGAAAATAATAATATAATAACTAATAATAATAATTATAACTTATAATAATAATAATAATAATAATATGAACTTTAAATAACAATAATAATAACATATATAGA
>NW_008705029.1:6135-8143 GCF_000326865.2 Helobdella robusta | reverse complement strand
GCGAACGAGAAGAATTTTTAAAAATGAAAAAAAAATTTTTTATTTTATTCTTGCTCCTGCGAATTTTTTTCATAGCCACAGTATCACATCCATAAAAATTTTGCACAGAGGTACCTGCAATTTTCATGGAACAAAGCGACAATCGATCAATTTTTTTACTATTTCAATCAAAAATTCTCGGAAATTTGCTTTTTATAAGCTTGAAAAATTTTTACGCTAAATTCATGAAATCCATTTAAGGTTTGATCATTGAATATCTCAGCCATGCGCGTGTATGTATTAATTTTACTGCCATTTTTGCGTACAGAAGATCTGAGATTGAGTTGTGAAATGTTTCTCCGAGACATACAAGTCTGAAGTTTAGGCAAAAATTTAATGACCAACAACGTTTTCAAGACTGTAACTGACTTTCATTCAATTTCATGTTAAACTCATTTGAAAACTTGCACATAGGAGTTTGAAAGGCCTAGAAACTTTTATCAAGGAATGTCCCGTTACCAGGTTTGAGTTGCAATCATAAATATTAATTGAAACATTGAGACAGCTACAAGAAAGAATTGAACTGAGTTGTTTCATTTCATTGCAGGTTTATGAGAATAATGGCAAGTCATCTGACGTAATGTCCCACGATTTGAGTTCTTATTCATTCTGAATAATTTCGGCTTTTTATGAAATTCTATAGAAAGAATCTATTTGAATACTATGTTAAATTATAGAAAGCTTTATATCAAAAGAAGCGCAGATACGTTATTTCCTAAATATCAATTCATTTTTTATCACATTTTTTTGTAAAATTTTATGTTTAGAAAATGATGAAATATGAATACGTGTGTACCTCTTTGTGTGTGCGTGTGCCGGTCGGCTGTATATGAATGCTAAATTAATTCACAGTTGTATGATCCTTAGAGGATGAACATTCAACAAACATACAAATTTGTATGCGAGAAATATGCCTTACAAACATAAGCCTGTATATTTTGTAGTTACTTCAAGTTAAGCCATACACTTGATTGATTGATTGATTGGTTGGTGGCTTGCCATATGTGGAGTAGAGAGGTTACGTAACTGAAGAATATTAATCTCATGAAGAATATTAATTTCATGAAGTAGAGGTGTAGTTCATAAAACGTAAATTTTTGATGTTATTAACATAATTTATTCAAAAATTATTCATGATGATATTAATCTGGTGATTCAGTTGATGGTATTTCAGTAAATTTTATACAAAAAAATTTTTGCCACCTGCTTTTAAATGCAATCAAATATTTTTTTGATGGATAGAAATTTTGGAAATCGGAAAATTCTTTTTGAAGGATTCTCATTAAAAAATTATTTGTGTAATAAAAATAAATTATGAATAAGAATAAATCCTACAAAATTAACATCTTTCAATGAAATTATTGTGTCATCTTTTTTACAAATTACCAAATGGTTCTAAAACTAACCCTTCAAGACGCATTAATGTTCCATTATGTGTTGTTATATTGTAATAATAATAATTGAGGCCAAACTGAACATTCGCGTGCAATACAATACTCATGGCTTCTATTTTAAATTAACATAATTCTGGTATACTGACACAATTTTTTCAGCTTATATATACCTGGAATAAAAAGACGCAATTAAAAAATTTCAAATAATTCAAAAACTCGCTAATGACGACCTCTATTTTGAAATAATACTGCACTCCATTGTGTAATAATTCAGCAGACTGTATGGGTGGAGAGCTGGCTGGGAGACATGATAATGATTAAAAATGGCTTTTGTCTCTTGGTTCTGTATCTAATCCCCTTTCGAATGACGAAATGATGAAATGATGATGAAATTATTTTGTTGCTTTTGTCATTAAATTTGTCATTGTCACCGCCATTCGTTGCAATCCTTATCGTCGTCATCATCTTCGTCATCACGATCTTCATCATTTTCATCATCATCTTCGTCATCACCATCCTCATCATTTTCATCACCATCGCCAATGTCG
Source organism: Helobdella robusta (assembly GCF_000326865.2). Taxonomy (NCBI): domain Eukaryota; kingdom Metazoa; phylum Annelida; class Clitellata; order Rhynchobdellida; family Glossiphoniidae; genus Helobdella; species Helobdella robusta. The sequence continues at coordinate 6,162 of NW_008705029.1, read as the reverse complement.
TCGTTATTATGCTGGTGGGAAAAAAAT
>NW_008705029.1:4994-6085 GCF_000326865.2 Helobdella robusta | reverse complement strand
TTATGTCAGTGAGGTAGTAGTAATCCCGATATATGAGTCATGTTGACGTGCACAGCCGTCAAAGGGGCAATTAAATTCATATATTACGGGATTACGCTTTAACTCAGAGTTATCTCTAGGACTGCAGTTGTTTTTCAGATGCATAAACAGAGTGGTGCTATCAAATCTCATTTGGACTCAACACACTCAATCACAATTAGCCGTGAAATCCTCGACAGCAACACCAAAGTAATATACCAGAACAGCAACTACACGCATCTTAAAATTGCAGAAGCAGTTCTAATTGACATCAATAAACCAAAAATAAATATACAACAAAAAATGACAACCTCACTTCCAACCCGGCGCTTAACCAACAACGAAAACAAAGAAGTAATAAAAACTAGCATCGTAAATAGTGACAAAGAAGAATATGATGCTATCGATGAAGAAAAGGAGACCAAAGAAGATGACCAGCCAATAAAGAAACCTGACACCTAAGTCGCATCAAAGTTCAATTTTACAACACCAAAGTTAATTTCTACAACGTCAAAGTTCATCTTGACAAAGTCAATATTTCCCTATATATACAGCAAGGAGCACTGACGATGATTCATTCGGAATCGAAATATGACCTTATTTGCAGCATGAATTCGAAAAATAAGTTTATTTTGAATTTTAATAAACTAAACGATCACCAAAAAACTTAAGTGAGAAAAATCGAAAAAACGAACTACAAACATATTAACGCCAAACATTCGGTAGAATTTATAGAATATTGTATATATTATATTATATACATATATATACATTTATTTATTTATGTTTATATAATATATAATTAACATAAAAATAATGTAAAAAAAGTTCAATCGTTAAAAAGTTTAAAAAAAGTTGTTCAAAAAAAATGATATAACTTGCAATTATTATTATTAATTTGCTTTGGAATGATTTGAAGGTAGAACATTGGAATGGTAATAATGGAACTCAAGTATTATTATATATAAGTGAATGAATGAATGAACGAACGAACGGACAAACGAACGAATGAATGAATGAATTATCTTGATACATGATTAGATACGCTCATTAAATTGCAGCGTAAGATTTGT
>NW_008705029.1:0-2795 GCF_000326865.2 Helobdella robusta | reverse complement strand
ACGATCAGGATCGGGATGGTTGATCGAGGCTTCGTCAGAAATGTGGATGAAGACTTTTTGGAGAACTTGGATAAGGCATTGTTAGTTGTTGAAGCCGATGCAGGAGCTGTTGTTTTGGAAGACATCTTTAATACGTTATTCTTTTGGTAAAACTCGCTTTTCATGTTAAAATCATTTTTCGAATTATTGTGCGAAAATGCGTCAAAAAGGTTCTCGTTGAAATTACTGTACGTGTGTTTTATGGTGTTCAGAATGCAGTTTTTCGGAATAACCATCTCGCTTCTGCGTCGCTCCGACTTATTTAATGAAGTGGGTATAGTTTTAATCTCGTGAGAGAAAGATCTAGAACGTGTCTGGGATTGTTCTTCTTCATGTTCTACTGAATTTTTTTTCGTTGTTTGATTCTGAATCGAAAGTTCTTCAACATTTTTGTGAAAAATTTGTTGCGACGACATTGTTGAAGTTATTTTTGTTGCGGAAGTTGTTGGCAGTGATAATTTTTTTACTTTCAAAACGGACAGAATGTTTTGAAAACTTGAATGCCGGTTTTTCATCATTTCAACTTTCACATTCTTATCATATTTTTTCGATTTTTTCTTTGCTCGCTCTTTCTTATTTGAGATGTTTTTAAAATATCTGTGATCATTGTTATGTACGCACTCAACGCTTTTTTTACTACTTTCACCACTACTACAACTGCTGCTGCAACTCTTCCTGCTGCTACTACTGCTGCTACTGCTGCTACTGTAGCTACTATTTGCACTTCTTATGCTGAAAGTATCAAAATTTTTGTCGGTATAATCATTATTGTAGGGTTTGTTACCGTGTAGGTAATATAAAAAACTGTTAATGTTGTTGAAGTTGCAAGAATTGTTGTCAACAATGTTGCAGTTGTTGTGTTGAATGAGAGAGTTGATTATGACGGGCGATGAATAATGTCGCGTCTGAGTTACTGGCGCGAATAATTGTTGTCTGCAAGGTTTCTTCATGTCCTCTTGCCCGATGTCTGACTGGTGTTGTGGTTGTTGTTGCTGTTGTTGGTGTTGTGACTGTTGTTGTTGTTGGTGTGGTGATTGTTGTTGTTGTCCTTTGACATTTTGAAGACATTTTGAACGACGACGACGATGATGTCGATGATGGTGGTGATGATGATTACTTTCCGGAGAAGGAAGAGGCAGAAGCAGGTTGGTCATGAGTCTCAGGTGCACGTTTTTTGTGGTCGAACGATTTGGTTGCTGATGCGGTTGCTGAGGCAGCTGCTGAATCAAAGAAATTGGAAATTGATGTGGTGAACAGTATTTGTGTTGTTGCTGCGATTGGTGCTGCAACTGAAGATGTTGGTGGATGTGCTCTATAATCTGCTGGGACAATCTTCTGCGTTCGTTAGGAAGTTTTGTGGTGGTAGAAGAAGATAATCGAAGCAATGGGCTTTCGTTCTCTGTTGATGAGTTATTCATTGTAATCGACGAATTAGGCCGAGTTGTTGTAATTGTTGGGAACGATAGGTTGTGTGAAGTTGCATTTGATGACGTTTTTATTGATGACGTCATCAGCATCGACATTGAAAATTTTCGTGAAGTCCTAGTTAAAGGACAAGATGAAAAAATTTCTGCTCGCTCCGAAGTTGATGTCAGCGCTGCTGTTTTTTGTGACGTTGTTACTGTTGGATTTGTGGTTGGTGGTTTGCAGGTTGATGATTTTGATGATGGTTTTGGTGTGATGGATGTTATGGCTGCTGTGGCGGCTGTTGTGGCTTGTGTGGTTGTTGTGGCTGGCGTAAGTGTGGCTGATGTAAGTGGGCTTGATTTAGAAGTTTTAGAAGCATTTTGGGACAATTCACTTTCGTCCGGTACTACAACAAAGCTAATTCCCGCTGCCGTTTTCGATGCGGTTGCTGTTGACGTTATTGATGTTAGCGACGATGACGCTGACGTTGGAGATAATGTTGACGTTGCACTTGCCAAAGACTCTGACGAATTTTCTTCCTTCAATTTTTTAGTTTTGTAAATTTAAAAAATTATTTGTTAATTTGTAAATTATTAAAATTACGCGTATGTCTTTCCATAGGTCAAATGTGTGGCAAAATAGTTGAAATAGTTTTTGTCTGTAGTTACTCATCAGTTTATGATTGCACATTGTTATTATATCCAAAACATTACTTTAAATATTAACAATTCAAAACGTTTCAAACTGATTCAGTGTCCAGACATGAAGTTAAAAAAGTGCTGAAGTGTATGTCAATGCGTCAAGAAAAATATTTGTGTCATTGGAACGTTCAAAAATGTTGGCGTGGAGAAGCGAAATTTAATTTGCAAAACGTTTGAAGACCTGTTGAAATGTTTGATTGAAGTTGAGGCAGAATTTAAAAACATTATAAACAGTTGCAGTTTTGAAACTAAGCCCAAATACGAAATCCTAGTTAGCGAAAGTAATTTAATTTTTTTCTATTTTAGCGAATTTCGAAATTTTTTTTGAAGTGCATTTCAAAAAAAGCAATTAAGGCTAGTGATTCAATTTGCATTTAAAGTTTTATGCGGTTTATAGCATTATGATGTCGGTGTTTACACGTACGTGATGGCTTTTCATCATTCATGTGCTCCGTTATGCTGCTTGATGCATGCAAATATCTGCAGCAAAAAAATGTCCAGTTGCCTCTCAGGCTGCTTTTGGGACACCTGTGAATGCCAATCTGCTTCTCTACCATCCAATAACATTTTATTTTAAAATTTCCAACATGCGATAAAAGTCTAAATTTTGTTTTAAATTTGTTTTTTTGGCGAGTTAATTGCTATGCA
>NW_008705028.1:1603548-1618274 GCF_000326865.2 Helobdella robusta | reverse complement strand
TGTGGATGTTTGTGTGTGTGTATGTGGATGTTTGTGTGTGTGTGTGTGTGTATATGTGTTTTTATATATGTTTGCGTGTGTATGTGTGTATGTGTGTGATTATGTGTACGCATGTGTGTATAACTGTATATGTGTGTTTGTATGTGCGTGTATGCGTGTATGTGTGATTATGTATATATATACATTTATACATATATATATATATATATATATATATATATATATATTTACAGACTAAATTATTACTCTCATGAAACCAAAAGTTCTTCACTAATGGGTATATTCAGTAAAACAGTTGATGCTGAACTTCTTATTAACGACTGCAACATTAATTTTGAAGTGGCAGCTGTAACTGAAAGATGATTTAACACCACAGATAACCACACATCAACACCACACATCAACTGTATTAAAAGTATCTCCGATTCTCTCCTATCTCCGAAGATAATAATATGAGGTGTGTATAACATAAAAATATGCCACCACAACCACGCAGTCCAAATTATGAAAACTGAATTATGAATGAATGAATTTTGAATGCAAAATATTTAACCATAGTGAAAATGACCTTTAATTATCTTCCTTATGTTTTGCTTCAAAACGTTTGCGACAAATAACATCTGCATTTGAAGTGAAGTTTCAGCAAACAGAAGCAGCGGTACACCACATGACTTCACCGTCATCATCATCATCATCATCACGTGATTTCACCACCACCATCATCATCATCAACATCGTTATCATCGTCATCATCATCCTCATCATCATCGCCGTCATCATCACGTGATTTCACCACCACCATCATCACCATCATCATCTAACGAGCCACCTCGACAAACTTCACGCGCGTTTCTGCAGCTGCTACAAAGAAAGAAGATGTTTGATGATGGGTGCTGCATGCCCTGAATGCTAATTCCTAGCGTAGATTCATCCTCACTCTTTGTTGGTGACATCATAATTGTCTGATTGTCGAAGAGTGAAAATATAGTTTGATCATTTGTTTTTTTGTTTGTTTGTGTGTATTTGCTTGTTTGTTTGAGTGTATTTGTGTGTTTGTTTGTGTGTGTTTGTTTGTGTGTATTTTTTTGATTGTTTGTCTGTCTGTTTGTTTGTTTGTTCGTGTGTATATGTTTGTTAGTTTGTGTGTATTTGTTTGTTTGTTTGTGTGTATTTGCTTGTTTGTTTGTATGTATTTTTTTGATTGTTTGTCTGTCTGTTTGTTTGTCTGTTTGTATGATTGGTTGGTTGATATTTGCGATAGTCCAGATAGTTTTCAATGTACATGAACAATGTTTCTTACTCACAGACTGGTTACATTTCTGCTAATTAAATCCAAGCAAAAACTTAATTTCCAAATTTACAAAAAAAAAATGCAGTTAACATGAGAACAAAAAATGTCTAACTCAAATACGAAAACCCTTTAAAATAACAAAATTAATCAGAATGAGGATTGAATTTGAACGAAAAGAGAATGTGATATACCACATAGCAAAGCAATCAACAAAACCAATCTTCCACCATTTCATTGCAGACACACACACACACACCACAAACACACACAAACACACACAAACACACCCATGTGTATATATAAATTGCATGTGAACTTTCAATACTCTAATTAAATTTTGATAAGAAATGCTCTGAGGCATTCAACAAAAAATACCTACAATTATTTTGCAGGATTTTTATATACTTGTACAACTCGATGAAAATATTTCTGGTTTTCCATTTTTTTAGAAATGTTTGATCGGCCGTTCTTATATGTGATCGTTTGAATGATTTGATTGATTCTTAACTGTTTATTTATTTTTTGACGAAAATGATGATACCAAACAAACTTAATCATCAACAAGAATTGAAATGAATCGACTTGTCTTCTTATCAAATGTTGTTTACAATTTCATCCACCAACACATCCCGACCATACAACTTAGTAACCAACCAAAGGCTATTAACACATTAAATTATTGAATTGATAACCATTAATTCAAATGACTCAACCAACCGACAAACAAACAAATCAACCAACCAATCAATTTTTTTTTGGTTGTAACTTCTTGAATGACCTAGGGTATTATAATATCATTTCTGATGTCAACAACATCAGAAATATTAAAGATTTTTTTACATTACAGAGCAAAGCTTAAAAGCTAATCTGCTGTTAAAGCCCAGTGCAGCAGTAGCAACAAAACAACACAACAACAACGGACAAACACGAACGAACAACAACAATTAAATTTCACTTTTTTTTATAACAAAGGGATCTCACATGCCAACTGTATGTTTAAACTTAGTGTAATAGAATTTCTTAGAGATCAAACATCTTCAACCACTGCATGGCCTAACATGAAAAACAACTAAATAAATTCTTTTTTTCATAAATTCCAACATAAAAATTATTATTAAAATTATTTTTATTATTCTTTTTCTTATTATCAGTTTTATTGAGCAATTTTTTGTAAAATGTTTGTGAACGTTAAATACAGACAAAAAATTATCCAGTGAAATTATTTTCAGTGCCACTATTCGACCTTTTATTAATTAAATCGATAAATTTTTGGCGCGCACTGCAGACGACTATCTCCGCGATCGATCAATTGTTTATCACTGAGAAGTTCCCGCCAAATTAATCGATTTTCCGCGATTTTCAATTAAACTCTCACTTCCAAAAAGATTTTACTCGATACCAAGTTTGATCGTATGCACGTGTAGTTGGAGGTCCTTTCTCTCTCTCTCTCTCTCTCTCCTCCCTCTCTCTCTCTCTCTCTCTCTCTCTCTCTCTCTCTCTTTCTCTTTCATTCCCCTCTCTCTTTCACTCTCACACACACACACACTACACATGCACACACACACACGCACACAGCATGAACACACACACATACCACACACAGAGACACGCACAAAACCACGCATACACATAAATCTAGACCAACATACATACGCCCATAAATGCACTTTTAAACCACACGTCATATGCGCAAGACAAGTAAAGGATAGATTAGTTGATTTGTTATTAATTGATTGATTTAATTATTAATTAATTAATCAGTCATTCAATTATAAGATATTCATTTTTATTTATTCAATAAATTAATCAATTTTAGAAAATTCATTTCTCGTTTAATTCTATTTAACAATTCATCAACAATTTGATCGCATAATACTCAAAAAAATTTTTAAATTTATTTCATATATTTATATGCAGGTGTTAGCATGTAGACATAAATTTTGCGGTAGTTTTATAACGGAAGAGGTGTCACAACTTGCTACCCATCGTGACAACGGGGGGGCTAGAATTTTGTGTGACCCCTTTTTGGTTTGCCAGTTCTCAATTTCTATCGTGAATTAATGAAAAATTATGTCAGCAATTGATAAGTTAGCGTGAATAAAAATGACGGTCGGCATTAATAAATTTAATGCTCCAACAGACCTCATTTTGAAAACTTCATGTGTCACACACACACACACACACACCACACACACGCACACACCACACACACGCACGCACACACACGCACACACACACACACATATGACAAACCCACGGCTCATCTATCTATCAAGCTATTCAATAACATAACGTCCCATAAATACATTGTTATCACACGAGCCATCGTTCATCGTACAGTTACAAACATACGAAGCTCTTTGCGAGCCTTTCCCAATTTATCTTCCTGAAATTATAAAATTTTACAAAGCTCTTTCTCTCTCTCTCTCTCTCTCTCTCTCTCTCTCTCTCTCTCTCTCTCTCTCTATTGCATATAGATTAATTTCAAATAAATGTGATAGATGTTGTTTAATTATGTTCATAACATGCTAGGAGCAGTGGGGTCTCGGGACGTCATTTCAGTAGAGCACATAATCGAATACTCCCATATGACAAAAAACGTAACATAAAAAACTTCATTTAAGAACAATGAACAACAACAACAACAAAATATTAAATAAAATACAAAGCGCATTTAATAAAGATGTTGTTCATGTAAATTCAATGTGTTTAATTTTCAACAATTTCTTCATTGAAACCGGTGTTTTTAAATATCCATGAAAGAATTACACCAAAGTTGGACTATACTTTTTTGTTAACGGCGCCTTTGTTTATGGAGGCCCGGAGACTGAGCCCCACCCACCTGTCCCGCTGCTGCTGTGTTGATACATGAAACAAACCACATATAAACAAATACCTCCAACGTCACGTGAACAAACCAGCCTAACCACAACAAACAACCCCAACAAACTCATTCAGGATTATTACGCCAGACTGATTAGAATCCTCTTCACATCAACTTGAAGTTGAACAACAGAAACAACATTAACACGATCAAACACGATCATAGTTGTGACAACAATCCCAATTTGTTTATACATTAATTCAATGGCATCAACGACTTACAACATCAACAACGACGTACAGCAACATCAACTACAACAAAATAATTGTTAGTATTCATTTTCCACATCGTGATTGTGGAAAGAGAACATTTCAATTGAATTTAGCAGCACGTCTCATAGTTTCGTACATAAACAGATATCAGTGCTCTCTGTACTACTGTGTATGTGTCTATGTGTATGTGACGATATGTTCGTCTGTGTGAATGTGGGTCGTTTATGTCTTTGTGTGTGTGTTTGTGTTGTGCTTCTCAAACTTTGTCTGTGTGTGTGTGTGTTGTGTGTTGGTCTACACCAGTGCTTCTCAAACTTTGTCTTTGTGTGTGTGTGTTTTTTAGAGTGTGTTGTGTGTGTTTTTGAGTGTGTGTGTATGTGATTAAAAGTGTCTGTGTTGGTTTGTATGTGTTGTTCAGTCTTCACGTAATTCCAGTCTTCTGTTTTTGTTCTAATGTGAAATTTTTATGAGTGTATGAAATGTTTTTTTCTATTTGGGTCATTGAATTTTTATTCATATTTTCTTCGCTTCGTCATTCATCAATAACCAATTGTTTTATTTATTTATTTCTGTTCGTTACTCTTCCTATTTTTTACATTCATTCAATCATATTCATTTTTCTGACTCTTTCCTTTCTTCAATCCAACTTTTGCCACCTGAAATCTTTCCACTTAATAAAAGGACCAATTAAAATCCAGTAAGATTCATTTATAATCCACCGACAGGTTCCATACATTCACTTCCACCATCTGCCGATCGTCATCCTCTTACCGTTTTACCATCTCATCATTTCATCCTCATTCCTTCATCATTTCATCCTCATTCCTTCATCATTTCATCCTCATTCCTTCATCATTTCATCCTCATTCCTTCATCATTTCATCCTCATTCCTTCATCATTTCATCCTTATTCCTTCATCATTTCATCCTCATTCCTTCATCATCTCTAACTTCTATACATCAATTAATTGGATGTATCACATCTCAGTAAGACTCATATACAAATATATAACAGGAGATATGTATATAACATTCGTATGAATAAATTTAACATACTAATATTTACAATTTACTGTATATATGAATATGCATATTTACACGCACTAATACTAATATATAATATGTCTTTGTATATATATATAATTTATATATATATATATCTTTTTGGGTTTAAACTATCATTTATAATTTTTAATAATAAAATATTTATAAATAATTGGATATTTTTATCTTTATCTATACACATAGAATGAAATGGTGCTAGTACAATATATAACATTACATAACATACCATAACAGTGTTAGTATAATATATAAGGTTAAATAACCGGACATATGTTCTTCTGCAGCATGCACCGGACAGCAGAGTTCCTTGCAAACGCATTATTTCTTCAATGGTTATTTTCGTCCCGGAGAGTTTGATTTAATATTTTAAAAAGAAGTTTCCGATCCGTGGTAGCACTCCTGGTGTAAGAAGAGCCATAAAATAAAAATGCAGCAAACGAATGTCAGATGTGAACAACGAATTGACTCTGTGCGTTAAAAAGTCATAAAGATGTGAAACCGACATTACATAAAACACAGGAAACTTTTGATGGAAGGCTAATCCAAGCGCATATATATTCAGCATCTGCTGCAACGAGATTTTTATCGAAACATTGATTTCAATGCTTGCTCCTTTTTATAAACAATTTTCCGTATTGGACTGAAAAAATTAGCTATATATTGAAATTCTTTGTGAACGATGAAAATGAATGAAAGATGAAAATGAAAAAAAAATATTTTCTCTATAATTGCGCGTCAACCAGGTTAAACTGCACGGCTGGTCACTGTAGCACATCACACACACACACGTGACAGGCGAAATAGAAAAAAATAAAAGTAAAAAAAAAACACTTTCATTTTTAGAATAAATAAAAGCTAGAAGTAAAAGGTCACTCTCTTTTGTGAACCTGTTTCAGATGTATCAACAACAATCACACACACACACACACACACATACACACACACACACCAACATCATTACACCTTAAAGACTACCACACTACACCACAGCTGACCACCACCCAACACCACAGCAGAACACGAACCAACCAACCAGCCAACCAGCCAGCCAATTGAAAACAACCTAATGTTGGGTAGATGTGCTATGAAGATAAGTTGATGTGCAGCAAATGTAATTGTTTATCTACCCTGGAGGGGAAGTTATTTATAGTGCAAGGTCATGACCTTTGCGTGTGCGTATGCGTCGCCTTCTTGTAGTTTTGTTGTTGTGGTAGTGGTGGTGGCGGCATTTCTGTGGCGTTGTGCTGCCACTGGTTTTGCTGTTAGTGTCTGTGTGTTGCAGCGAGTGTTGTCGCGTAGTTGCATGTGATTGTGGCGTGCATGCGTTAGTATGGGTGGCTGGTTGTTGCATGTTGTTTGTCGATGCGTGTGTTGTTTCGAAATTGTTGCTTAACCGTTTACGTGTTAGCACGCTGCTCTGCCGAGAACTTCTTCCATCTGTCTTCAGGCGGAAGGTAGAATTGCAGAGCTGAAAATGAGACGAAGACTAAATTTTAAATAGAATAATTTTGGTGAAACACAATCTTCAAGATATAAATACTTCGTTGCTATGTTTAGCACAGCAACAAAGTTGGAGAGAAAAAATTTTAGTTCAACCGATAAACACAAATCTGACACTGTGAATGATTTATATTATGGTGGAAATAGTCATCAGTTTATGAAGAATGTTCCTCGTCTGGTACATTTAACTCACACATAGCTACATACAAAAAAATTCTCATTTTAAGTAAGCAGATTGAGACAGATTATTATTTCTGTGATGAAAAGGCAGAGTTCAAATGTGGATGGATGGCATTGTATCTTATAGCACAAAAAATTACATTATGACTTTAACAACATTCAACTCTACAACTTAAGCATGACTCAAATTTACTTGTTGAATGCAGTTGTTAGTGTTTTTAGAAAAGTTTGTTCTACTTTAATAAAACAAATTACGACAAATCCGCTGATCGATACAGCCTCAAGGACACAAATACATTTGAAAAGTTTAAATTATAAGAAAGAGAAATTACTTCATGTTAATTTTTATAGAAGAAAGAATTATAAAATAATATAGTTTCAGTAGTAGAAGTTATTTTTATCATTCTTACGACAACTTCTAATTTATTTTTTGTTTTTTTTTTTTCATTCCATCATAGGCGTCTTTATCTTCAAAGTCATTGGAATGATGATAGCTTCATTGGAAATGATTTCGAGAAGATGTACCGTTGTGGCTGTATGCGTGAGAAGTTGGCAACAAATACATTTTGTATTTATATGTTTATTTTGTATTTCTCGTTTGCATGTTCGTTTTGTATGTTATGTATGTATGTATGTTTGTTCAGTTATGTTTGTATGCTGGTTTTGTATGTTAGTTTATGTTCGTTTTGTATTTCAAGTTTTTATTTTTGTGTATGTGTTTACATGTAATATTACGGTTTAAAATTGTTTATACTGTGTGTTAAATCATTATGTGTGAATGTAGTTTCTTTTCGCACACAAACGAAATGTATGTGCTTTGAAAAAACAAACAATTCATAAAAATTTTAATTTATGTCAGCGTTTTATGAAAATAAATTGCGTTACGTAGATCAAACTTGTTTGCTTGTGTCTGTGCACATTCTTTCAAATGTCTTCTGTGCATTACAATCTGTTTGCTGTCTCTTTGTTTTGTTTCTATGTGGTTGAATGTTTTGTATGTTTAATGTTGCAGTTGTGTTTGTTTGTATGTTTAATGTTGCTTATGTATTTGTATGCTTGTTTAATGTTGCATGTGTGTTTGTTTGTTTAATGTTGCATGTGTGTTTGTCTGTCTGTCTGTCTGTTTGTTTGTTTGTTTAATGATGAATATGTGTTTGTCTGTTGTATGTTATTTGTTTAATATGACGTCAAATGGTATATGTATGAGTGTGTGGTCGTTGTTTGTTTGCTACGATGTATGTATGTTTTTTATTGTTTGTTTGGAATAATGTTTATAGTCGTTTAGTCAATGCGTTTGTGCGTGTGCGTGTTTATGTGTGTGTGGTGTATGTGTGTGTGTGTGTGGTGTGTGTGTGTGTTGTGTGTGTGTGGTGTGGTGTGGTGTGTGTGTGTATAGGTAATGCCTCTCTGGTTCATTATTTTTTTACGTTATTTGGTTTGTAAGTTTCCTATGCTGCTTTGCATGCATTTTTTATTAAATTTTGTTTTTCTTGATTTTAACTACTTATGAAGATTTTTAATTTAATATAATTAATTAGTACTTAATTTATTAATTTAGTATAAATCTTTCGAGAATTAAATAAGTGAATGAACAAGATATTGGCAATAAGGAAGAGTTCTTCAGGTATATTAACAAAGAGTATAAACGGATTGATATGAAAGTGCTTAAGAGACATTTTATTGGCAGTTGGATAATGATTGAGAGGGAAATGATTTCTATAGTATTAATTTAGACATATAAATGACACAAGTCATGTTATGTATTATTTGCATGGGATGATGTGATGATAATATTATATAATTAAAACGAAACAATAAATCACAAACCGAAACACAACCGACCACAACTAGCCACAACCGACCACATCCGACCACAACCAACCACCTGCAGAATTGATCCAACTGGACGTCTGCATGTTCGAACACTTCAACATCTCCTGTCCCCCTCCATCAACGTCACTCACTTCATCATCATCCTCATCACAATCAACACCATTCACGCCACCACTCCTATCATCATCATCATCATCATCCTCTTCTTCTTCGTCGTCATCTTCGTCATGGGTGATGAAAGATCAGGTGATAATAATGAGCAGGGCAAGGTTGGGTCGTATGCGAGAGAGTAGGTGCATGCAGAGGAACTACGATGACAAGGGATGCAACGCAGATGTCCTTCATCTGATGGACAGGAAGTGCTCGGGTTGGTTGCCTGACTGGTTGATTGATTGATCGGATGGTTGGTTGATTTGCTGGTTGATCGGTTGGTTGGTTGGTTGTTTGGTTGGTTGGTTGCTTGACTGGTTGATTGATTGATCTGTTGGTTGATTGATTGCTTGATTTGCTGGTTGATCGGTTGGATGGTTGATTGGTTGGTTGATTGGTTGGTTGATTGTTTGGTTGATTGGTTGATCTGTTGGCTGGTTGGTTGATTTGGTGGTTGATTGATTGGATGGTTGTTTGGCAAAAGCTTAATTATTTTCGAATTTTTGTTGTACTAGACAATTTTATATTTAACTCTTTTTGAATTATTAAATGAAGTATAATTCAAATAAAATCAAATAATGTGGCCAGGCTCGATTAATTTTATAACCTATTACTTTGTGTAACGTTAATTAACCGTTCGTTTTTCAGCAGGCTGCTAAATAAGATTTAATTCAATGTTTAATTTTATTTAAATTCACTTTTAAATTCCCTTCGGCGTCGATCCAGGCAAATCCACTTGCGACTTCCCATTCCCTGACACGGATTTCTTCTCCGTCAAACCATGTCCGAAGGATTTGGCGTCATATCTGGAAGTGGCTTACTACTGCGTTTCCGGTTGGTTGGTTGGTTGATTGGTTGCTAGGTTGCTTGGTTGGTTGATTGGTTGGTTGTTTGGCTGGTTGGCTGGTTGGTTGGCAGGCTGGCTGGTTGGTTAATTGGATGGTTGGTTGATAGAATGTGAAAGGTATGTTTAAAAAATTTTCTTGATCAATGAATTCTTTAAAAAAATTTTTTAGTTGAATTTTGATAAAACCAATCATATTAGCAAATTTGAAAACAAACTGTTGAGTTATTTTGTTGTCATTATGATTGATTACTTTTAACTTTTTAAAAACAATAACCAACCAACCTACTTCTACCTTTCCACATCATCCACCTCCACCTTCCACACCAACAGTGGACACTCCCTCCACCACACCCTGCCACGCTGGCATCCACAAGCTCACATCACTGGACGGTTACATATCCAACAAGCCATACCACCACCACCACCGACACTTCCACACCCAGCAGCAACAAACACCAACCGGCTACAAATCACTCAAACACGTGACCACCGAGAGTAAACAAACGCCGCCATCTTGTTTCTGGATGATTGAAGCATTAGAGGGACAGACGATAAATGTAACCGCGTTTAATTTCGCTTCGACTCAACGAAGCTACTACAGCCACGTACAGCAGCAGCAGAGTTTGCAGCACCACCACCAGCCACAACATTTTTACAACAACATTGACTCAGCCATCTCTACTAATGTTTACGTTGATAAAACTTGCTCACCAACTGTAGCCACCATCACTGACATCATTAAGATGAACTTCACCGCCTCTGGTAGCAGTAGTGGTAGTAGTGGTGGTAGCTACAACAACAACAACAACAACAACAACAACAACAACAACAACAACAACAACGACAACAACAACAACAACAATAGTGGAAGTGATGGCAGCAGTGGTGGCAGCCACAACATTCGCGTTTGCAGTGACGACAGACGCGAGAAGTTGGTGCATTCGTCGAAAAGTCACGCGTTGAAGTTGCAATTTCATGGTGGGGGGGAGGAGATGCTCCTACGCTATAGAGGTTTGTATCTCTGTATGCGCGTTTGTATGCGCGTGTGTGTGTTTGTATGTGTGGTTGTATGTTTACATTCGAGTTGCATGTTTGTATGTTTGTTTCATAGTTTGTATATTTTTTACATTTCATTATCGTGTAAGTTTTTTGTTATTTGTATTTTATGTCAGAAATATGACTGCATTCATTTTTATGCCCCGCGTATGTGAGGTAGTTGTTATCAAATAATGTAACAAAATACGACATGAGAACAAACCTTGTGTACGTACGTGCGTGTGTGCGTGTGTGTGTACGTGTGTGTGTGCGTGTGTGTGATGTGTTTTTGTTTAAAAATTTGTTTTTTTAAAATGTTTCGACGAATCACATAAACAACTCCATTTTAATCACATCGACAAAATTATGACAACAACACAAACAAACTACATACAATCAAACATACACACACACTTACACGAACACACACAATCGAACACACACAATCAAACACACACACACACATGCAGAGAAGCACATATAACTGCATGTTGAGATAAAAACCTGCCTCATAATGTCCTCTTTACATGCACACAACTCGCCAAACTACCCTGTTGTAAAAAACTGAACAAAAATGCAAACAATAATAATATTTTAAAAGAAAAAAAAACAACAACAATAACAACAACAACAAAACAACAACAACAATAATAAATAATAAATAATTGGAACAGATCTTTTATTTTTCATCAAATGCCTAAAATCAATAATTAATTAGTTAATTAATAGAGAAATAGTCATGGTTAAAATGAAATCATAATCATCAATTGCTTAAAAATGTTCACAATTAAAATTTTTTTTAATTACTTAAACATAATTTAATGAAGATAAAAAAGAACTCAATGGAAGTTTATTAATTATCTATGGACTCCCATTAGCAATGGTAGAAACGACAAGGTTGAAAAATATTTCCAACAAAATTTTCCTCCATAAACCGATGGCGAAATGACAAAAATGCCCGTGAAAAATAGAAAAAGTTGGAAAGAAGCCAGAAATGGAACTTCAATAAAATCAATTCAGGAGGCACTTCAAACATCTGCCATCTCCATAAACTGCATACCGAAAACTGCAGACCGGACAAATACAAATTTATGAAATCAATTTATTCAATAACATACACAATTCATACGCACATGCGACCGGCTCAAAACACAAACACAATGTGAAGCATACAATTAACAAACAACTAACACACACATACAACCACCACACAACGTGCATACAACGAACGGCATATGCCCTGGACATACATTACAATATACAACAGGCACCCATTCAGTACACACACATAAACACACACACACACACACACGCACACACACACGCACGCACACCCAGACAACAAACATATTCTCACACAAAACACACAACATACACAACATACACATTGCACTGCATACATACATACGTACAACAGGCTGTACATAATTGCATTGCAACAAGCATACTTCAAACTCCTAAACCAGAACCCATCATCAAAATTCATCAACCAAAACTTATTTTGTCTTACTTTAGTTTCGTATGAATGTCTTTCATTAGAAACTAAATAAATTTACGACAAAATGAATTTTGAACGAAATGAATTTACTCGAAATTTAAATTATACCCAAAATTATGATGCGGAAATCCATTTTCACAAAATTATTTAGACGAAATGATATTTTAAGATGAAAAGAATTTCAGAGAATGAGAATTTTATAAGAATGAACTTTTGATGAAATAACTGTAAATGATTAAATATCGAACCGAAACATCAACCGCGCAAAAAAACACTGACTCAACGAAACAAACAAACGAACGAACAACGTGAACAAAAACAACAAACACACAGCAAACAAAAGAACAGCGTGAACAAAAACAACAAACAACACACCAAGCAATCCAGTTTAACAACATGGACAAACAGACACCCAGACATGCACCTTCTCAAATGACACTGAAATGTAAACAACTTCCGACGTCACGTGGTTTCATTTGCTGCTGACGTCATCGTCACACGTGACCGATACAACAAAAACAACAACACAAACATTAAGACCTGGATCTTTATACAACGTCCTGATCCAATCTTACGTACTAGAAAACATTTTTAAACATTTGTTTAACGCAACAAATTGAAGAAACACACATTTTAAAAGTTCGTATCGCTACTACGACAACCAACAAAAATGAACATCCACGTAAGCACTCACTGCAATAAACACACACACCAACACACACACACCAGCAAACAACACCAAACAAAACAAAAGGCCATACATATCTGTGATAATAAAGGTTAAAGATTACTCTCTCTCTTTTGCGTTTGCGTCAGAGGTTTCAACGACAAACACACACAGCGTACATGAATACGCGTGCAAACCACGCATCATACACATTGCATATGATAGGCGGGGATCTCTTTGTATTCGAACCCAGTCATCGCAATAGCAAGACCAGGTGCCTTTAACCATTGAGCCATCACGCCGCCCCGCATAACAGGGCACAATCAGAAATGAGTAAAAACTCCCCAATCTGAGTGCATGCATGCATATCACAACATAAACTAAAAGCAAAAACTAAAATTTAAATATATTATACTATATAAAATTTGGATTTAATATATGTAAAACTATTCAAATGATGAGGGATTAGCATGAAAAAAAAAACTCGCTATCAACATTTTTCAAATTAACAAATCATTCCCAGCCGTAAAACTCTGGATCCGTTTATGCTGGTTGTGTGATTTGAAACTTTTTATGAGAAGTTTTATGAATGGTTTGTAATTATTTAAAATGTCTTATTTTCTGTATTTAGAAAAAAGTATTTTAATTCAATTTGTGGAATTAATGCTCCATTTAAAACGTCAGCAATCGATCATTTATTTTTAAAATTGTTCAAACGAAGCATTGCTTAAAATTCAGTGTTTACAAAAATATATTTAAAAACAACAGCAGGTAGCAGTGAATACACTTAATAAAATAACTGAAAATATTTTAAACAACACAGGACGAAACACATATACACACAGCAACACGCAACAACACACAGCACACAGCAACAAAACAGCAACGTGCAACAAAACACCGCAACACGCAACAAAACAGCAACATACAACAAAACACTGCAACATGCGACAAAACACCGCAACAAGACACCACAAAACGCAACAAAACACAGCAACACGCAACAAAACACGGCAACACGCAACAAATAACTTTGTCGTAACAACATTGAAATAAACAATTAAACAAAATATGAAAACAAAATATGATGAATTCACAATCTACAACAACAACTAACACAGCAGCAACAAAGATAAAAAACAACATAGAACAATAATAATCAGCAACTACATCTTTTAAGACATCAAACAATATGTTCAACATGTCAGGCAGGAAAATAATTACATTTAAAATGAGTAACATATGATGTTGGTTATTGGGTATTATTGTTGTTGTTGTTAATGATGTTGTTAGTGATGTTTTGTTGTGGTTGATGTTGTTGTAGTAGAAGTAGTAGTTGTAGTTGTTGCTGTAGTTGTAGTTATTGATGATGTTGTTGTTGTAGTTGTTGTTGATGTTGTTGATGTTGTAGCTGTAGTTGTTGTTGTGACAAACACAACAGAGAACCTCCTCTGTGCGTCGGACCTTCAACTTTATAATGATTAATAGCTTTTGAAAAACATTGTTGTAATTTAAGTTCTAAAATAAATCAACGGTTGTTTGTGGTAGGAACCGTGTCACCACA
>NW_008705028.1:1600092-1603475 GCF_000326865.2 Helobdella robusta | reverse complement strand
AGGGCTGAGATATGTTACCGACAAAAATTATTTTTAGACTGTAATTTTTATCAAATTAAATGTTCACAACAACCAACAATATGAAACAACAACCACAATAGCATCAACATTACAACATCAAGTTACAATGTGATTTTTGAACCGCATTTAATAATGACACCAAACCTTCATCAATAACAACAACTACAACAACGACACCAAATTATCACCAATAACAACAACAACAACAACATCAACAACTACAACAACATCAACAACACCAAATTTTCATCAATATCAGCAACAACAACAACATCATCAACAACTACAACAATATCAACAACACCAAATTTTCATCAATATTAGCAACAACGACAACAACAACATCATCATCAACAGCAACAACAACAACAATATTAAATAACATCATATCATTGTCTTGCATGTTGTAACAGAATTAGAACTTTTTAAAACTTCAATAAAAACTTAGTGCTGCCAATAACAACATCAGCAACAACAACAACAACATTGAAACAACAATAACAACTTAACAACATTGAAACATCATCAACAACAACAACAACATTGAAACATCAACAACAACATCAGCAACAACATCAGCAACATTCTTATAACAACAGATGGTCTACAACAACAACAACAACAACATTTATATAGCGCGTATTTTAAACAATAAAACACGAATAAAGACCAGGATGGCTTGTTCAACATATGTAACAACAGCTTGGCTCCTGCCACATTCACCACATCTTCTACTACAACTGATGTTATTACTTCTACTCTTAATACTACTACTACTACTACTACTACTACTACTACTACTACTACTACTATTACTACTACTACTACTACTACTACTACTACTACTACTACTGGTACTACTACTACTACTAGTAGTAACTACTACTACTTCCACCTCTACTACTACTACCACTACTTTTTCTACTACTACTATTACAACTGCTGCTATTGCTACTACTACTACTACCACAAAGACTACTACAACTACAACTACTTCTACAGTGAATGTTGAAAAAGCAGTACAACAACTACAACCACAACTCCAAGCTAAACTTGATCAACTTCCTGACTTCAACTGCCACCACTCCTTCCATTTTCATCCACTCTACATGTTTTCGTGCACCTCTCGCATGGCTGGAGTGAGCTGGAGTGAAGTGGAATGCGTCGTGGAGTGCGTGTTTAACTGAACATGTGTTGGAGTCACTGAATGTATATGTAAGTATATACACACACACACCACACACACACACCACACACACACACCACACACACCACACACACACACATACACACACACACATATACCACACACAAACACGCCACACACACATATACACACTCACACACACACACACATTCACAAACCTAGTCACAAACACACACACGTATATGCATACATACATCGTACAGACACGCACACAAACGCATATACATACAGTTTTGTGTGGAGTAGTTTTGTAGGTGTCTCTCTCTCTTCTCTCTCTCTCTCTCTCTCTCTCTCTCTCTCTCTCTCTCTCTTTCTCTCCGTATTAGTTGGCCTCTGCCTATGTCTTTTTACAAATGTCTACTACATGCACACACACGGTTGATAATTTTTTAAAAAATTTTAAAGCAGAGAAAAAACTTGTCAACTATTTTTGAAAGAGCCGTTAGGCATAACTTTGGGAAAAGATTTGAAAATGAGAAGACAGTTTGAGAAACAAAAGCTGAATGGTTTCCAAACTGAAGATAAATTTTTAATTTGAATTTATGACAACAAATTTTTTTTTCAAAATTTACTTGTCAGTGTTTGGCGAATGTTTCGAATCTTTTAAAAAACCAAATCACAACATGAAAACAGTTAAAACACGAACAGTAGTTATATAACCGACGATGGAGTTGAAACAGTGTTGCATCTTCCAACATCAGTACTACAACACCAACTCGCAACAACACACACACTCTCAAATTTCAATCTTTCCATTAACTAATCGCAAAAAAAATTTAATTGAAAGAAGCAAGGCTAGAAAATTCATCAAGTTTCCACAACAACTACACACATCAGCAAAAAAAATCCATTTAGTTATCCAATTAATCAACAACAACATCAACGAAATGACATCACAGTTACAGACAGTATTACATTAGCACCATCGACAACAACATCTTTACATTTTAATAACATCCTAATTACATCAACATCAAAATCACAACAACAACAACAACAACAACAATAGCAGAAATAATAACAAGACCTTCAACAACAACAACACTATCAACAACAACAACAATAGCCGAGACAACAACAACAACAACATCATTATCAACAACAACAACACTCTCAACAACAACAACAACACTTTCAACAACAACAATAACATTAGCCAAGACAACAGCAACAACAATACCATCAACAACAACAACAACATCTTCACCAACAACAACAATAACATTAGCCGAACAATACCATCAACAACAACAACAACAACAACATCTTCACCAACAACAACAACAACATTAGCCGAACAATACCATCAACAACAACAACAACAACACCTTCATCAACAACAACAATAACATTAGCCGAGACAACAGCAACAACAACACCATCATCAACAACAACAATAGGCTTCCACTCTATGATGACGAATAGATAGTCGCCCAACTTTCAAGTGCTTATATGTCAGAGCTATTTTGCAAGAGAACAAGATAATATTGAGAACATTGCAAGAAATATCACCACTCAACCATCTATAACAATCGCTTGTTGTTGTTGTTGTTAATATTGTTGTTGTCGTTTTTGTTATTGCTGTTGGTGTTAATGTTGTTGCTGTTATTAATGTAGTTGTCGGTTTGACTCTTGTTGTTATTACTGTTATAATTGTTGTTATTAATTTTTTGTTGTTGTTGTTAGTTGTTGCAGTTGTTGCTGTTGTTGTTGTTGCTATTGTTGTTGTTGTTGTAATTCAATGTTCTTCCACACATTTATTTCGTTGTCATTATTGTCATATAAGTTTATTTGAATTGGAAAATATTTGAGTTTTTATTATTGTGTCCAGATAGTCCAGATGGTTAAAGCGCCTGCTTCTTTTGTTAAATAGACAGTTTTTGGTTACAAAACGATCCACATGTATCACATGCAATGTGTGTGATAGGTGTATTCACTCACTCACTCACTCACTCACTCACTCACTCACTCACTCACTCACTCACTCACTCACTCACTCACTCACTCACTCACTCACTCACTCACTCACTCACTCACTCACTCACTCACTCACTCACTCACTCACTCACTCACTCACTCACTCACTCACTCACTCACTCACTCACTCACTCACTCACTCAATCAATCACTCACTCACTCACTCACTCACTCACTC
>NW_008705028.1:1597325-1599206 GCF_000326865.2 Helobdella robusta | reverse complement strand
ATCCGTGCTAATGTGCGTTCGTGTTTGAACATTGGATCAATGCAAACTCCTGGACCGCATCTGAGTATCGGAATGTATCGAAATGTGTCGGAATGTATTGGAATGTATCGGAATGTGTCGAAAAGTATCGAGATGTATCGAAATATATCGAAATGTATCAAAATGTATCGAAATGTATCGAAATGTGTTGAAAAGTATCGGGATGTATCGAAATGTATCGAAATGTATCGGAATGTATCGAAATGTATCGAAATGTATGATAGTTGGATCGCCACGCTTCAGTGATTATTCTTTCCTTTCATTTCACTCCTACCTTCTTTTAACTTCCGTCATTCTTCAATTTCATGGTTTCTGAATTGCGAATAATAAAAAATTAATTTTTCTTTTGCATGCACAGTACAAAATGTTTTATGTGTATGTCAGTCTCTGTGTGGCACATACACACACGTACATTTTACATACTTTAATCACTGTAATCATACTGTATGTGTGAGTTTGTGTGTGTGCGTGTGTGTGTGCTTATGGGTAAATAATGTGTCTGTTTATAATTGTATATCTATGTATGTGTTTGTGTCGAGTGCAGGTGATTATGACGCATATGTACGTTAACTTATAAGAACACTTACCTGCCCAGATTTAATGGGAGCGCGGGCAAAGTGTCATTCAGTAAAGAAAATAAAGATTTCAAATATACAACCCATCCATTGCAAATTTCAATAATATATATAAATGCCATACATGCTTTGCACTTCTAACGCGCTTACATGTCAATACAAAGAATGATGACAACCGACAATAATTATGTTTCTTCTATAATTTTTTTTAGTCTTTATTATTGCAGCTCTGACGTACGCAGAACCACTTACAATGTTACAGATTTATTATCTATATATCTTTTATTATGTTCTTCATATCAGAATGGATAGCGGTAATGGTATGCTTAAATTCATTTAAAATCAGGTTAACATTGTTGCAGTTTTGAACAATTTATTTTCCATGTGCTGATAATAAAGAAGGAATTTTGATTTTTTGTAAGATTTAAGATTTGGATTTTGTAAGGTTTGAAGTTGGTAAACGTCTGAAATAAAGTTATAGAATTCTTCTCAATGAAAAGAATGAACGAGACGATTCAAGTGAAATAAAATATTCCTACCTGCTCATTAAATTGCACATGTTTTTGTTTGAGACTGAAAAGAAATTGAAATTTATGATGAAGTTGATTGACGTCATCATCGCGACATCATCGGCGTTTCAACACAGATGCATTAAACGTTTTATCATATTATAACTTCATTTTGGTTCTTTTGTTGTCAATTTTTTTCAATTTTCTTTAATACTTAACTTTAACTTTCACCATCGTCATCGTATACTTTGTCACCATCAACATTTTTACCATATCCATTGTAATGGTCGTCGTCGTCATCATCAGTATCACTCTCATCATTATCATCACCATCATCGTCATCATCATCGTCATCATCCCCATCAAAATTATCATCATCTTTTCCTGAGTAGATGAGAATAATGATCGCAGACATCATATAAATGGGTCAAAAATGGGTCAGTATGACATAAATGGGTCACGGCAATGTAAATAGGTCACCGTGACAAAAATAGGTCACCATTCACTTAAATCTAGGTCGTAAGGTTAATAGGTCAAGTCGCTGCCATAAAATGATGAACGGAGGGTGATTTGATTTGGTGGGCCCTTCATGATGCAGGGGTGTAATGATGAGAATGATTATGAAGTGAGTGAGAAAAGGATGATGATAAAGATGATGATGGAGATGATGAGGATGAGGATGAAAATAACGGTGGTAGTGACGATGTTGATGGTGACAATGATAACGGTGACAACGATAATGATGGTGAGTGAGTGCG
>NW_008705028.1:1582847-1597275 GCF_000326865.2 Helobdella robusta | reverse complement strand
AATGGTGGGGGAGATGTTGATGGAGATGATGAGGGTGATAATGGGGATGAGAAGATGATGGTGATGATGACAATGACGGCGGTGATGATGATGATGAAAGGGGTGATGATGCTAGTAAAGAGAATGATGATGGTGATGATCCGGCCCGGTTCTAGAACTCTTATGCGCATAGGCAACATGCAAACTTACCTCCCCTATTAAATAATTTTTGTTTTGAAAAATAAAAAATTTGATTATTCTAACTTCAATGTCATTTTCCTTTATTAGAAACTTTTTTTTAAAACGAACTGTCCACAAATAAATCGATTCAGATTAAAAAAATACATTAACCGATCAATAATTTACATAAATTGTATTAAAAAATGAGTTTCCTGGTTTTAAATTCAGATTTTTTGCAATGTTTCTCCCATATTCAATTGATCAGCGAGTTCATTTTTGATTGAAAACCAACCTAACTTTTGACAACTCGGGTAGGATTTTATTTATTTTGTTTCATTTTGAATAAACTTCTTTCGGCTCAAGCAATGTGACTGGTGACGCTAGAAGAACCCAAAGAAGTTGATGGAAGATGTAGGTTGTGGTTGCGTCTTGGTGGTCCTGGCTATGTTGAAGAATGTTGAAAATTGGAATGTTGATGTTGAAAATGTCGTTGATGTTATGTTTCAAATTATGTTGAAGATGTTGAAGAAAATAAAGATGAAAAGGACGATGATGATGAAGTTAAAGAAGATGACGATGAAGATGATGAGGACGAAGAAGATGACGATGAAGATGATGAAGATAAAGAAGATGACGATGAAGATGATGAAGACGAAGAAGATGATGATGAAGTTGACGAGGAAAATTATTAATAGCAGTTCAAACAAAGATTTATTTTATGACTCCAGTTGGCAAGGACCGAATCCTCTCCGTTCATCCACCCTCTTATCATCTTAACATTAAAAGTTTTCAAAGATTTGCATCCGCACCCGTCCTTATTATTTCTCGTTTTAAATTTGTTGTGACATTGTTGATGTTTTCTCAATGTTGAGGATGTTGCGGATAAGTTGTTGTCAACATTTTTTTCGATGACGATTTTTGTTGCTTTTGTCTTTTAAGATTTTTGAAATAATTTTTGTTATTTAATTATAATTAATTTAATTATAATATTATTGAAATAATTTTAAAATTTCGTTACTTTGTTCCTAATTAAATAAAATTTTGAATAATTTTGTTATTTCGTTTCTAATTAAATAAAATTAATGTTGATGTTGAAAGAGTGTGTTAGTTGAAAAAAAACTTTTCAATCTGTCAATGCGGCAAAAATAAGCATTGTATGAAATTAATTCATTCTGTTTGGCGTTTCAGGCACCATAAACGTCAGATTACAACATCAACAACAACAACAACAACATCCTCATCAACATTAATAATTACCACAACAACACAACATCCACATTAATAATTATCACAACAACAACATCATCAATAACATCAATAACGTCAACAACAACATCATTAATATTACCATTCACTACAACAACAACACAACAACAGCAACAACAACAGCAACAACATTATCATTAATATTACCAATCACTACAACAACAACACAACAGCAACAACACAATATCATTAATATTACTAATCCCCACAACAACAAACAAACAACAACATCATAAACAACGTCATCAACATCAACAGACAAACAACAAACAATGAAATGAAGCAGTAAAACAAAATTCTAACCACCAAACAGGCAATCGTAAAATAAGCGGAAGAGCACCAACCAACTGGCACACGTGATGAATAATTGAGAGATGCAAACAACGTCGTATCAAAAATTTAAAAGTGCATTGAAATTTAGATGAACAAGGCAGTGCCACTGCTTGTTAACCATTCCTTCATTCGTTTAAAAAAAAATTTAAAAATTAAAAATAAACAAACGTTCAGGTTAGCATGACGTCATAGTGAAAAAATAAACAATATGAACGATACGCAAACAAAATAATCAACTGCGATATTTTTACGAGTTGAGGTAGAATTTCAGGAATCCTAGCAAAATTAACCAACAGGAGACAGGAAAAAATGTTTTTTATTTGCATTTATAATTTTTTTGTTTCTTAATGATGTGTATGAAAGCTTGGTAGTCACCGACAGGCAACTACATACAAACAATGAAACGTTGAATGAAAGCTTTTAATTGAGAAGAATAATTTGTTGAATCACTCTAGTTGAACTATTTTTAAACCTATAAAAAATGAATAATTGAACAAAAAAACAGATTCAACCAATCGCAACGGGCTAACCACAACCAATCAATCAGCCAATCTCACTCAACCAAATAGCAAACCCACAAGCGTTCAGGCACAACCGACCAATCAGTTAACTTCAGTAATAAAATGTTAAAAACCAATCAATCAGCCACTTGCAATGATTCAAAATATTGACCAATCATTTTCCAGTTTAGCAACTAGCCAAACAACTACAATCAACCATCAAACCAATCAACCACAATCATTTACAATCAACAAACAAATCAAAATGAGCTAAAAACCAGCTAATCTTAAACGAAAAATCCATCCATCCATCCATCTATCTATCCATCCATCCATCTATCTTTCCATCCGTCCGTCCGTCCGTCCGTCCGTCCATCCGTCCATCCATCCATCCATCCATCCATCCATCCATCCATCCACCCATCAACATAAAAATCTCTTCGTCATGCGTTAGGGCGAAAACAATATGGCTGCCTAAAACAATGATGGCGCCAGTTAAATGGAACCAAAACCAAAACAAAACACAAAATTTCATAAAAGAACAATTAATGAAAGACACTAGACAAAAAAGAATGGATAGCCAACCAAGTGGAAACACTTTAAAAAATAAAAATAATCATCATTTGAAATAACGCTACAAACACATTATGCCTCTGCATATAGGCACATGAGCTAACAATGAGAATAAAAATAAAAACACAAAACGCGCCACTGAAGATTTTAAATCGCTTTCATTGGCAGACAAAATTTGCGTTAAATAAATTTCCAGATGCAAATAACATCCATTTGTACCATTAATGTTTTCATGATTTTCTATTTTTTTAATTCTCTGACGATGTTTTGTGCTTCCTGACGTTTGTGGTGGATGCTTTCTTGTTAGGATTTTTGTTTTGTGTGTTTGTTTTTCAAAAAGAAAAATTGTAATGAATTTTTAATTGAGTTACTTTAAAATTACACTTTAAATATTGCTGTCAATTGCGTTCGTAACAAATCATTAGACAAAAATCAGTGAGGAGCGTTGGGATTGTTGATGAAATTTTTTTAGAAGCAATTATTTCAAAATTACTCAAAGTTTCATTGAAATTTGACTGTCAGTTGTCCATTATTTGCCATCATCGACCTGTAATTAATTTTTCTCCAAACATGCACCTCTTGGGAGTGAAGCACCAGATT
The DNA here is from genome assembly GCF_000326865.2 of Helobdella robusta. Taxonomy (NCBI): domain Eukaryota; kingdom Metazoa; phylum Annelida; class Clitellata; order Rhynchobdellida; family Glossiphoniidae; genus Helobdella; species Helobdella robusta. Next base: position 1,593,844 of record NW_008705028.1, on the reverse strand, counting down.
GAGGTGATTAATTTGAACATGTGTAGAATAACGCAGCCTGGAGATGTGGAATAATTTAAGACGTCAAGTTGTTGATGTCGCTAGCAATTAACGATTGACCAGTTAAAGTCCCTCCTGACCAGTTGTTAAGTTGGCATCAAGAAGTTTGCACATGCGACATGCGACTTGCGACATTCGACTTGCGACATGCGACTTGCGACATGCGACTTGCCCATGCCACAAGCGACATGCCACAACATTATCGCCTCAAACATTCAACTAGAGTGATGTCATGAGGTTTGGCCTTTCTGCAAAACTCACAAAACACACAAAGTTATCTAATGTTGGAAAATAAAGTAGATATACGAATAAGATTTTGCTCAGATGGCTGCAAAAAATTCTGTAGAATATTTATAAAAAATAAAACCAAACTGAAAACTTTAACTGTTGCAGTTGTTGAGAAGTAACAGGCGAGCAGTGTAGGATCATCATGTCTAAATTCAAATCAAAACACGTGGGCTCAAGTCTGTGCGTATGCATGTGGAAGAAGAATTTAACGGCAAGTAAACGAATCAAAAAAATTCAAAGTGGAAAAACACAAAGAAATCGGAGGAGTTGAGTGGGAAAATGTTAATCACATTGCAGTGGTTCGAAGTGTGTTCATGAAGTTGCAACACTAGTCTATAAGATTGGTCTATCCTATGATACGCTACACACATACATTTGTCGGCATACACACATTTACACACCTACAACTAACAACATTTAAATCATGATCATCACAAATTCCATAACCTATATGCCATTGTATACAGCTGATGTTATTAAGCGTGAAAGAATATACTAGTGGATAGATGTGTGTCTGTGTGTGTTTGTGTGTTGTGTTTGTGTATGAGTGTGTGTGTGTGTGTTTGTGATTGTTTGTCTGACTGCGTGTGTGATTGTTCGTTTGTGTTTATGTTGGTGTGTTTATCCATTTTGTGTGGTGGTGTGTTTTTATTGTTTGTGTGATTTGTATGTTTTTTGGGTTTGTGTGTGTATTGCAGGGTTTGCGTGGTAGTGTGCATGTTTGTGTGTAAGATTTTGTTTGGGTATATATATATGTGTGTGTGTGTTTGTGTGTGCGCTGCGCATACATGTGTAGGTTGATATTAATACGCATTCAATCAACTTAATGACCACAGCAACATGACCAGAAGAAAGAGGTGCAGGTAATTTTGTTGTTGCTGTTGTTGTTGTTATTGTTGCAGTTGTTGTTGTTGTTTTGCTGTAGTTGTAGAATGTAGTTGTAGAATGTTGTTACAACAAGTTGTAGTAGTTGTTACAACAAGTTGTAGTAGTTGTTGTTTTACCGTTGTTGTAGTTGTTGTTGTTGTTTTGTTGATTGTATTTTCAGCATTTGTTCTGTTGTAACTGTGGTGTGTTATCTTTACTGGTTGATAAATAATTTGTTGGTTTGTAGAAAAAATTAATAAAAACAAAATACAAGTAATTCTCAATATTCTAATAATTCATCATAATATATGCATGCATAATTCATAATTGTTATAATAAAATTGTAATTTATAACTATAATATTCTATAATTAAAATAATTTTTCTCTTCATTTCGTATTTTCAACGTGGCTCTTTGAGAATAATTTGCGTGAAAGCTGCTTTTTACACCTACATCTTCTATTTGATAATTGCCGGTGGCTGTGGTGGTTGTGGTGGCTGCGGTGGCTGCGGTGGCTGTGGTGGCTGTGGTAGTTTTGCGAGGGAGTTGGGGGTGAGGATGGCGTGGTGGTGTAGTGCCATGGGGCGTTATGTGACGTAATTGGATGTAATAATGTGACGTAATGTGACGTAATGTGTTGTAATGTGATGCACGTGACGAAATGTCATGTGACGTAAAGTAATGCAACATTATGTTGTGTAATGGACCTGATGTAATATGATGTAAGGTAATGTATGTAATATGATGTAATATGATGTATGTAATATGATGTATGTAATATGATGTAATGTAATGTGTGTAATGTGATGTAACATGATGTAATGTAGTGTGATGTAATGTATGTAATATGATGTAATGTGACGTCATAATGTGACATGACGTAGTGTGATGTGATGAGACAATGTAACATCATGATATGATGCGTTGATGTGATGAAAAGAACTCGATAAAATAATCATGTCCATTTGATATTCAGATCACAGTTACTACCAATACTACTACCACCACCACTATTATTTCTATGCACTACTACTCCTACTACTACTACTTCTACTACTACTTCTACTATTACTACTTCTACTACTACTATTTCTACTACTACTACTACTATTATTAACTACTACTACTACTACTACTACTACAACAACAACAACAGCTACTACTACTAATATCACTACGACTACTACTACTACTACTACTACTACTACTACTACTACTACTACTACTACTACTACTACTACTACTACTACTACTACTACTACTACTACTACTACTACATGAGCTACTACCACTGCGACTACTACTGCAGCTACTACTACTGCTACTGCTACAACTACTACTACCACTGCTACAACTACTCCAGCCTCTATTTCACACTTTCGTTTTGGCGTTGAAATATTGATGTTGCCTTTTTAAAGAGAAGCCAATAATTTTAAGAAGCAATTAGTTTCGAATTTCGAATTATTTTACGTTTTTATTATTTATCAAATTGTATGTATGGATGAATTGATGATTGGATGGATGAATAAATGGATAGATGAATGGATGGATGAATGAATGGATAGATGAATAGATGGATGAATGGATGGATGTATGGATGGATGAATGGATAGATGGATGGATGGATAGATGGATGGATGATTAGTTGCATGGATGGATGGATGATTAGATAGGTAAATAGAATAATAGTGACCTAATAAATGGATGGATAGATGGATGGATGGATGGGCTGTAGATGGTTATATGGATAGGTGGATCTATCAATGAATGGATAGACTAACAAACTAATGAAATAATTAAACGGGTTTATAAATGAACGAATGAAAAATAAATAAGTGGATGAATGAATGAAGTTTTGTGAAGTCTGCATAGTGCAGTCACGCTTCGCCATTTATTTGAGGATGTCGACAATTTCATGTGTGTACAGATGTTGCTGATGTTGTTGATGTTGTTGATATTATTGTTGTTGATGTTGTTGTTGATGTTGTTGATTTTGTTGTTGATGTTGATGCTGATGTTGTCGTTGTTCTTGTTGATGTTTTTGTTGCTTATGTTGTTGTTGATGTTGCTCTTGTTGTTGTTAATGTTATTGATGTTGTTGTTGTTGATATTGTTGATGTTGATGTTGTTTTTGCTGTTGATGTTGTTGTTGCTTAAATATATTTGCGTTTTCGTTGATTGAAAAATCTTTCTCACATTTTTTGTGCAATTTCTTGGGTAATGTTGTCTGTAATAATGTTTGTTAACAATCCTAGCTAGAGAAATTTTATTTAAGGTCGTATAATCACGAACTAAATTTCCCAAATTAATTCTTATCAAAATAAAATCATGATGAATACGTTGATAGCAGGTCAAATTTACAATTTGGAGAACCCTGGGACCACGTGAAAGTGCCTAATTGTTTAGTGTAGGTCGGTGATTATCTGTAGAAGGCCTCAAGCATCTAGTTGAAGGCACCTAATTAGTTTAATTAGTAGTGTCAGCAGAGTTAATAGGCCGATAATCTGCTTCTATAACAATTTGCTTTTCGTTTCTGGGGTCCTTTTTATGTAGATTTTTGTATTACATTATTTTTTTTGTGGGATCTTTTTTTGTGGAAGTGGGGTAACTCTCCGTCTGTAATCCCTTAAGTCCGGGGTAAGTTAAAAGTATTGAAAAATTAGAAAGATTCTAATGAATAATCGAATCAAAAGTTGAAATTTCAATTAAAAGTTTGTGTGAGCATGAAATACTTTAAATAAATTGAAACATTTTGAAAACAATAAACAATCGCAATCTTCTCAGACATAGTTTCAATAATGTTATTATTGAAATTTCACAACAATCTTACGTACATCTTCTGCCACAACAACATCAGCAACGGCTGCAACATTACAACAACAATACGTTTAAAACATCTGTATCACAAATAAAAAAAACCTTAGCCAAATACTAAAAAGAAGCTGCGCAATGAAATTTAAATTAAATTGCTCCTTCAGTCTCCCATACAAACGTCGATTGCGATATATTGTTCTTTTTTTTATTTATTGAGATGACGTAGACGTGTGTGCGTGTTGTTATGTGGAGTTTCGATTGAATGGTAGATTCACATCTGCGCGTGTGAACTTGTTCGTTCGTTCGTTCGTTCGTTCGTTCGTTCTGATTTCTCAGCAGTCAGCCATCACCACTAGCATATTACCTCAGGTATTAATTTTTCGATATCCCAACACGCCGATCACAACTGAAGCGTCCAATCATTAAAAATTTTTTTATTGCTGTACGGGCTTCTGTTGGTATCACATCTATTGATTTTTTCATAACTGCTTGTCTTTTTGCGTCAATGTTTATAAATAATTTTAGTTATTGAACTTTAAATTGTGCATTATGTTAATTTTGTCATGAATTTTAAATTTAAAATTAAAAATCGTGTTAGAATGAAAAATTTGTGAAAGGTGGCCTGCGACAAGAATTTTGTTTACTTTTAGCTTTGGTCTCCTAATCATTACCTAATTATTATTAATTTGGATTGATTGAATAAAATTTGATTTGATTTGAATTTACTAAAAAATTTGTTGGAAGGATTTGAAATAGTTTCACCACGTATACAACCCGTTCATCCTTTATAATCACGTGACGTTTCAAAACATTAAAAGAAAAAATATCACAAAATAATTTTCCTCTCATTGTACAACAACCAACCACTGAGAAATCTTCATTGAGGCTCTCCAGCATCCAACCACAAATGCTAGGAATGTTTCAAATTTCGGAATTAAATATGACGAATGATGAAACACTTGGATTGAGACACAAAACGATGAACATTTCTGAATGTAACAACAGTGGATGTGTGTGGACGAAATGAAAGATGATACAAATATATTTCCATATCGCAAGGTTTGGTAATTTCTTTAAGAACAAAGAATTTATTACTTGAGTTTGCGTGAAGACAGACTACAGAGCATGGTTCATTCAAGAGAAATAATACACATTCGACGTTTGAATTGAGAGAAAGTGGCAATAAAAGTAACGATGATATTTCATGGAAATGAAATTTATTTTTTTATTTAAGCAGTACGAAAATGCAAAAAAAATATACAATATATGTACAGTGACGAGATGAATCGTACAGCAATTGTATGCAAAATATAATGGGAAGTGATTTCAGTTTTGAATACCTTCTATTCGAAATGAAAATTGATTTTATCTTTTCATCCAGTTGCACCAAAAATGGAAGAAAATGTACAGAAATTATCCTTTTGTCTACAAACAATGCAACATTTTAACAATTAAACATATGCAATAAGTACATAGACACATACAAACATAGATAGACACATACGAACACGTGTTCAAATTTTAGCTTTTTTATGAAAATCCTCGCAGCTCGATTTTGAATTGATTGGAACGTAACGATTGGTCTTTCAGTTAACTCAAAATTCAAACCACCGCAATAATCCTATTTGGATGTAATAAATGAACGGACCACTGCTTCACATGCAGATCTGTTTGAGTTATATAGGATTTTGTATAACTTTCTGAGGTGTACAATACTTGCAACTGATAACTTCTTCATCTGTTCTTCCATTGAAAGCCTGCTGTCCAGTCATCCATCGAGATTAAACGCTGTAGAAGCAAGTGATAAATCGAACTCGTCATCTTCAACCGACGGGGCAAACTTTGATGACTGCACCGACTGGAAGCGGTTGAGTTTTATGTCCAGATTCAACTTCAAAGAGCTGCTCGGCATCCAAAATTGGATGTAAAACAAACATTTAGATAGTTTATCAATTTTGTCTTGAAATGACTCTGATCGACCGGTAGCTATCATCTGTATGTCATCAGCATACTCATGGCAGACGAATCCTTGTGAGTTTTTATTTCGTTTATCTCTGACGTATACAACAAAATAAGATAGGTCCTAAAACTAAGCCTTGGTTGAGGTACTCCTGTTGCAATCCTTCTGACATCTGACGAAATGTTTTTGAGTAAAACCTGTTGAGTACAACCCGTTAAATATATGTCTCCAACCACATACAAACTTAGATAGATACATACAAACATGGATTCATACAAATACCGATGGATACATAAAAAAACAGACACATACATACACAGATAGACACAAACAAACACAGATAGACACAAACAAACACAGATAGACACAAACAAACATAGATAGACACATACAAACATAGATAGACACACGCGCACATATTCGAAGAAGCATTACCTGTCTGTAGGTAATGAAAAGTTCCACAAACAACTTACCTGCAATGAAATGTATTCCAAAAATATTTCCGTACAACCTACAATGATACAATCATTCATCGGATCCATTATGCTGGGAGTTTTTATTTTATGGAATTATAAAATATCCATGAAAATTATTTGTGAAAAAATATATATATCTATATGTGTGTGTGTCTGTGTGCGTGTGTGTGTGTGCAGCATACATTTTTAAACATAATATAAAAAGAAGAATAGAGCAAAATGTACTTGATGACACTTATTGTCGTAGTAGAATGTGGTTTGTGCACCGTGTTTTTTGATTTAAAATGTGGAGTGTGCGTGTATGATGTGTTTGTATTTATATGTGCGTGTATGTATATGTGTATGTATGTGTACGTTACGTTTATGTGTATGTGTGATGGTGTGTTTATATGTGTGCCTATACGGTGTGTTTGTGTGTGTGCCTACGTGCATGTGTGTGTGTGTGGTTTTTATGTAGTGTATAAGTGGCGTGAATTTTGTATGTATGTTATGTGTTTACAATACAGTATGTTGTGTGTTTATAATAGTGTTGTGTTGTGTGTTTATAATAGTATATGTTGTGTGTTTATAATAGTGCATGTTGTGTGTTTATAATAGTGTATATTGTGTGTTTATAATAGTGTATGTTGTGTGTTTATAATAGTGTATGTTGTGTGTTTATAATAGTGTATGTTGTGTGTTTATAATAGTGTATGTTGTGTGTTTATAATAGTGTATGTTGTGTGTTTATAATAGTGTATGTTGTGTGTTTATAATAGTGTATGTTGTGTGTTTATAATAGTGTATGTTGTGTGTTTATAATAGTGTATGTTGTGTGTTTATAATAGTGTATGTTGTGTGTTTATAATAGTGTATGTTGTGTGTTTATAATAGTGTATGTTGTGTGTTTAGTATGTAATGAGCAGGTTAGCTTGGCATATTTACGGTCCCATCATGTGATACTCATTCACTCACTCATTCACTTATTTGTAACTTCATAGATGACTGATATATACAACAATATGTATATATATATATATATATATATATATATATATATACACACAACAATATATATCTTTTACCAAAGACAAATTCTTCTATTTATCGTTGGATAAACTCCTGGGCGTTCCTAAAACGATAATGACTTCTATTATGATGACCTAATACATCAGAATTTATTTTCCATTAAAAGTAATTTCATTATTATAAAGATGAATATATACACACGGGCACATATATTCACGTACATACACCCACACTAACACACACACTCTAATTCTCCATCTCTCTCTTTCTCTCTCTCTCTCTGTCTCTCTCTTTCTCTATCACACATATGATATTGATGTTGTCGTTGATGATAACAATGATGATGATATGTAGGTAAAGGTGAGGATGGTGACGATGAAGATGATGAGGATGAAGATGACAATGATGATGAGGATGGAGATGATGATAATGATGATGAAGATGAGGATGGAAATGAAAAGGATGAAGATGATGAGAATGACAATGATGAAGATGACGATAATGATGAAGATGATGGAGATGATGACGTCACGTGTACGTAATGTACTCCTATCCGTCTCATTCATCACTCGCCTAATATTAATAATAAAAAATAATAAATAAATAATAAAATAATAATATTAATAATAAAAAAACAATAAAATAATAAGCAAGAGGAGACGAAGTGATAATAAAAATAAAAATATTAACGCTGCAATCCATTATCAATGTAATTTTCCTTCCTTATTCGTGTGTAAATACGTACACACACACACACAACACACACACACACAGAGATATATATATATATATAATTTTTTAATTATACTAAATATTTGAACAAAAATAGAAAATTAAAGGTTTTTTTTATTTCCACAACGTGAAGCCTCCATAAGAGAAAATGTTTGAATTGAAAAATTGAAAAAGGATAAAACCGGAAAAGGAAGGGCAGAAGATGAGGAATGAATGAATGAAGGGAAAATTATTTAAGATGGAGAGAGGACGAGGTCTGGTTAAAAAAGAAAAAAAGAAAAAAAGAAAGAAGATAAATAGGAGAGAATAAATGGGAAATGAATAAAATAGACAGAGAGAGAGAAATAGAGAGAGAAAGTGAAAATGATATAAATTAATAGAGAAAAAATAAAAGAAAAAAAGCGGGAGAGAGAGATGGATAAAAAAAGAGTGAAAGAACGACCGGTCGTCTAGCATCGTTTGATGATGACGTCATTAATTCCATCCTTAAACATCTTGTTCAATGTCTCGTGTCCTATTACATCCTCTAAATGACGTTTACTCTGTGACGTCAATGTTGTCTCCGACGCAATATGGACATCTCGTCGTCATCATCGTCGTCATCGTCAACATTCTTATTGCTTTATTGTCGTTGTTGTCATCATCGTCAAGTTCAAGAAAGAGACCTCATTATCATTTTTTTTATATATTATCATCATCAAAGACATCATCATCGTCGTCATTGTCGCAAGCTGCAGCATCAGCCGTAATGACAGCAACATGATGAAGCATAAATGTTCCTCACTCACCCTAATAAGCATTTATCATTTTTGTTTGCATAGACGTTGACTTTATCATTTTTAATGATAATCGCCACCACTATCGCTGTCCTACTTGAGAATTGACAATTGTTTTTTTCCGTCTCGATCGCAAGTTTTTTTTAACATTTTGCCGGCTTGCCATGCAATAGAAACCAAAAATTTACAAACCAGATTGGCCTCGCATCGAAACATTCACACCTCCATAACAATAAATCATCCAACCAAATTTTTCGCAACTTTAAACCGTCGAATGGCAACGTTTTAAAATAAAAATCAATTGGAAAAATTATGTAAACAAAGTTTAAATATTTCTAACGAATTTAAAACCAATTTTAGACAAACATATCGACTGGGAGTGGACAATTATATCGGCCAACAATTTCTGATCATTTTTTTTATGACGAATTCTTTGTTCAATCCAGCAATTGCAATGGTTAGAATCTGAAAACGCATTTAAGTAAGAAACCAAAATAAGAGAAGATCAGGTAAGTAAGAAAGAGCTTGCACATGACCACAGTTTTAGTAACGAATAACAAATAAAATAGAACATTTGAAAATGCTACACTGAATCAAATATAAGGCAAGAAATGAAAACTTTACATAGAATTTTTTATGAAAAATATCACTTTCCTTATTATCTAAATACGTTTGCGTGAACCCGACCCCCTGATACATATGTAAATTAATGATCTCTATATGCAGATGTGTAGAAAAAGTAGGCAGATATGCAAACTGGTAGTCAGTCGGTACTTTGAATTTTTTCATGCTATCTTCATCTTCCCACTCATATATCCACTCCTTGTCTATCGCCACCATCATGAGAATGAAACAACAGCCTAAAAGTCACCATCATCACATTTACCATCAGCTATTATGTACATTGCCCTAACCATTTTTCATTATCGTAATCTTTTTTATCATTATCTTCTTCACCACCATCGTCGTCACCATCATTTTTTTGTTATTATCATTGTTTATTGGCATCGTCATCTGTTTGTTCGTCATCATCATATTCTTTACAATAACTATCATTTTTATCATCGTCATCTTCTCCTTCGTCATCGCGTTCCTTATTTTCATCTTCTTTAACATCATCTTTATCATTATCATTTTGATTATCTTCTTCTTCGTCTTTGTCATCTTCTTCATCGTCGTCATTATCATCGTCGTCATCATCGTCGTCATCTTCTTCATCATCGTTGTCATCATCCTCTTTGTCATCATCTTCATCATCATAATCGTTATCATCATCTTCTTCATCATTTTCTTCACCATCATCTTCATCTTCTTACTTCTCCTTGCCTCTATATAATCTGAGTGCACCCCTCTAAAACATGTTGTAATGACTGTAATTCGAGGTAAATGTGTGTGTGTGGCCAATTCATAAATAACATAATTTGCATACATACGTACATACATACTCACATACAGACATACATGTATGCAAACATATTTAACACACATAAACATACATGCATACATACACACACTTATGTGTGTGTATGTATGCATGTATGTTTACGACGATAATGACGACGATGAAGAAGATGACAAAGACGAAGAAGAAGATAATCAAAATGGTAATGATAAAGATGATGTTTAAATTTCTTACCAACACCTTTAAATTTTCAATGATCAGCATCAGATCAGGCGACAGCAGGGAACTGTTTTTCGCAACTAATCACATTTCGTGCTTGTATCAGCGGTTCCTGCGTGTCTGTGTGCTTGAAAATATCCAACTGAATGCCGACATGTGCAATTAACGACAAATCAAAGTGTTAATCCATTTGTTACTTGATGTTTGACGGTTCAGTGTCACTCATCGTGTTTTGGTTTTAACATACTGTTATAACCGTGCTACCGAACGCATTAGATTCTAGCGTATTCTAGAATGTTCTAGTGACTGGAGCATTCTAGAGTATGCTAGAATCGGACCATCTAGAAGAATCTAGAAACGACGCTTGCGAAGAGTTTATTCAAACGAAGATTTGAACCCGTCGCATCGTAAATCGG
>NW_008705028.1:1578583-1582797 GCF_000326865.2 Helobdella robusta | reverse complement strand
TACATACATACATACATACATACATACATACATACATACATACATACATACATACATACATACATACATACATACATACATACATACATACATACATACATACATACATACATACATACATACATACATACATACATACATACATACATACATACATACATACATACATACATACATACATACATACATACATACATACATACATACATACATACATACATACATACATACATACATACATACATACATACATACATACATACATACATACATACATACATACATACATACATACATACATACATACATACATACATACATACATACATACATACATACATACATACATACATACATACATACATACATACATACATATTTACATACATTATTTTTTGTGGGTGCGTTTGTGTTATTTGAATCGTGTTACCGAATTTGGTAAGGGCCTTCCACAAAATGACTTGAATGTTAGTCATGATTGACGAAATGATGAATGACAACTAATAACAATTAATGATCTTTAGCATGCACTGTTGTTATTTTGGAATCATCTTCACGAATGTAGTCACAGACGCGGGTCTCTAAATCTTAGAAACCAAATGAACGCAGCTTACATCTTTTCCAATCGCCAACCAACCTCTCCTGAAGAGGAACATTTGCTACATCAAACATTCCTCAAAAAAAAAAACTAAACATTCAGGAAAATTTAAAATAAATCTTCTTACACACCTACTAAACTTGCCACTGGGACTGGAAAAACTTTTGCAGTTAGCGACGTGCCGATGTTGTATTGAAGCATGTGCAGTGCAAGAACGCTGGCAATGTGTATGATTCATAAACCTGAAGGACATGAAACATTCCGTAGTAAAATTTCGCACGGATCCATTAGTTGAGGAGGAACGAATTTACGCTTGCCAGTAAATTAACCACTTATGTAGGTACACCTTCACGGGCAACTAAATAACGCCTCTAAAATTATTTCAGTGAAATTTGAATAAAAGATATAAAAATTCCTGAAACAAATTTGAAGTACTGAAATAAAAACAAACTTCATTTTCTGAACAAATCCATAATTAGAAATGAACTGATCATTAAATGTAATGGCGGATCTAGACAACTTTGACGGAGTAAGCAAGATTTTGAAAAATATAAAAATATTTGTCGACCGAGTGGAGGCCGAAGAAGATTTCCTAAAAAATCGGTGACTGAAAAATAGACTTCCAATAAAAATTTGTTTAAGAAACTTTTCTGTGCTCTCCGGTGCCAACATTTTTACGGGAGGATGGCCAATTTTCTGCTAATGGGTTTATAATGTCAATTTTCCCTTCTAAAGAACTACTTTTTTGTTTAAAAAAAACGACTTTTACTAACTTTTGAGACAAGTAATGCTCACAACTAGAAGGCAGTGCCCTATCAGCCCTCGTAGATCCACCACCGATTAGATAAGGAGGTCAACTGCAGAAATTCAGTACACATTTAGTACCTACGCACAACTTCACATGAATGAACCTCAACTTCCATCATTAGTTGCAGGGTTGGTACATAATTTAACAACATGCTTCGTTCATTCAGCCTCATAAAGTACTCATCTGTATACATTTTTCAGTGTAGAGAGAAATATTTTCGTGATATTTTATTTTGTGTTGGCATATTTCAGCTTTTACTGCTGAGCTATTGAAGAGCTTAAGAAGTTGAGACAAGCAGGACACGTGGTCATATTTATCGTGCAATGGCGTTCAGTGGTTGGACATCCGTGAGATGAAACAAATACTGGAGTGACTGACTGAACGTATGAAAGTGCGGAAAAATGAATGAGTGGAAAATATATAAAAAACGACTAAAAAGCGATTGAACGAATAAATAAATGATTTAGGAGGAAATAATTTAAAGAAAGAATGAATAATTGATTGAGCGAAAAGTGGATGAACCGAACAAGTGAATAAAAAATGATACTGAAAAATTACATAATCATAGAAAAAAAACCACTGAACGAATGAATGGCTGAGTGATTTAATGAATGAATCAAAAAATGAATGAAAGAACGAAAGGATAAAGAATTGAATGAACGCTTGGCCAAAGAGACAAGGTTCATATAAATAATTGGAGGGGCAATGCATTATGCATTCTGGTGAGCACTTTTGTGCATTTGATTCACTTATACCATGATGCCATGAGAAAGTATGAGACGATTATGATGATGACGATGATGATGACGGCGAATATGATGATGACGATGATGATGATGATGATGACGATGATGATGATGACGATGATGATGATGATGGTGGTGGTGACGAAGAAGATACCAACCAGCCAATGAAACAAACAAGCAATCAAAATTTTAGCAACCTTTTAAACAACCAACCAATAAAAACTGACCAACAACCAATAAAAACTGACCAACAACCAATCAAACAACTGACCAACAACCAATCAAACAACTGACCATAGAACCAATCAAACAACTTACCAACAACCAATCAAAACTGACCAACAACCAATCAAACAACTTACCAACATCCAATCAAAACTGACCAACTACCAATCAAACAACTGACCACTCAAAAACTCAATCAGTCATAGGCTGTCCAAACTTCCCCCGCCAACATGGAAACCAGTGGACAGAGAGGAGAGGGATGGTGATGAAGATAGGCTGCAACAGCTCTCAAGAGGTCTCCACTCTAAACTGCAGAGGCAACAGATGGGTTGGTCAACATCACAACTGCTCATCATCTTCCTTCATTTCAAGTGGACCTCAAAGTTTGTGGTGGTATAGTGTTGTGTGGTGAGGTTGTGGCGGTGTGGTGTTGTGTGGTGGTGGTGTGGTGGTGTGTGGTGGTGCTGATGATGAGGTAGCTGGTTAAAACGTTCCACGGTCATTAAAACTGAGCTTGATGTTTTTAAGGTGAAATCGGCTTAAATTTTTACAACATTTTTGTCAATTTAACTATCCGGTAAGCGATTCAAGTCTATCCAACAATTTCTTATTGAAATGATACGGGCGTTTAAATAATAAAATCTTCAATCTCTTGCTCAAATTCCGATACTTTTAACGTGTGTGATGGTTAAAACATATTTTCCGCTATTCATTATCAACATTCATCTTTCTGGAGGTTTGAAAAACGTGACGGCTCAAGCAAAAACTGCAACTTTTAGCTATTTGGACCTTTTAAAATAATAATAGTGAAAAATTTGGTGAATGTTGTAATGCATGATCTGCTGTTGATTGAACAGGTGAATTTTTTTTGCCAGCATGTTAATTCGAAATTGCATCAAATGAAGGCTGCATGGTGTTTGTAGTTTGTTACAAAAAATCCATTCAACGACAATCTCAGTTAAAATTTTCAGCGTTCGACCGGCTGATCCAATGAAAGAAGAAAATAATTTCGTAATAACTTTTTGTGTTCCTGATGATTACAACGTCCAGTGATAACGAAAATAATGATTAGAAACTTGATTAGGAAGTCGTTGATGATGACCTTGATGATGAGGTTGATGATGACCTTGATGATGACCTTGAGGATGAGGTTGATGATGACTTTGAGGATGACCTTGATGAACCTTGAAGATGAGGTTGTTGTTTTCAGTGAGAATTCTGAGAGTACAATCAACAACAAAAATTCGCAGGCAAGGTGTGGTCGTCGAATGGATGGATGGATCTGGAAGAGAACAGCCTGCCATTTGGTCAGTCATCATTTTGCCGATGGTGACATTGCGGATGTTGATGATGAAGAGGATGATGATGGTGACGATGAGGATGATGATGATGATGAGGATGATGATGATGATGACGATAATAATAATGATAAAGGATGTCGCTTATGCCATCCATCCATCCATTCATCCATCCACCCACCATTCATCCATCCATTCATCCATCCATTCTCCCCTCCATTCATCCATCCATCCATCCAATAAAGGAATGTTCCTGGTGGTGGCCATGGGCGTAGCGATCGGCATCATCATTGGCAGCGTCCTATTGTGCACCATTGCCATGGTTACTAGAAGGTATGTGGCCGGCTTGAGGTGGTTGGTGGTGATGTTGTTGTTGTTGATGTTGTTGCTGTTTTTATTGATGTTGTTTTTATTATTATTATAGTTGTTGTCATCGTTGTTGTTGTAGATGTTGTTGCTGTTTTTATTGATGTTGTTTTTATTATTATTATAGTTGTTGTCATCGTTGTTGTTGTAGATGTTGTAGTTGTTGTGGTGGT
>NW_008705028.1:1520758-1578281 GCF_000326865.2 Helobdella robusta | reverse complement strand
TTTTGTTAAAATTGATGTTATTGATGTTGTTGAAATTGATGTTGTTGATGTTGATGTTGTTGATGTTGTTGTTGAAATTGATGGTGTTGTGGTTGTTGATGTTATTGTTGATGTTATTATTGATGATGACGTTGTTGTGTTGTTGTTGATGTTGTTGATAATGATGTTGTTGTGCTCTTGTTGATGCTGTTGAAATTGCTGTTGTTGATGTTGTTGTTGATATTGTTATTGATGTTGTTGAAATTGATGTTGTTGATGAAATTGATGTTGTTTTTGGATGTTTTTTGTGTCCGCTTATTTTCCACGTTGTGTTTTCATTTTTTACGGCGCGTGCTTTATAAGAAACTGAAACAGTTTTAAACCAGTTGAACGGCAAGAAACCAGCTCCACGTTTGTGTGTGTGTGTAAGAATGTGTGTTTATCTCTGTGTGTGTGTGTGTGTGTGTGTATGTGTGTGTATGTATTTGTGTGTTGTGCATGAGCCATATATTTTTGTCTTAACAAACAATCAAATAATTAATATTTCTCTCAAATAATTGGAAATATTTTTCGAAAAGAAAATCATTAAAATTTGAAAAAAATTTTCTAATCATGATGAAATATTTCCGAAAAAAAATGTATGTTTGGATGTTTGTTTGTTTGTTTGTATGTATTTATAATTATATGTATGTACTATTTGCATATGTATGTACAAACATATTTACACAGACATACAAATATATTAAATAAAGCCTGTCTTACTGTTTGTCCATTCTTCTGAATGTTTGAGTGTTGTACGTCAACTCTTACGCTTGCATCTTTATGTCTGCTTCATCACATTTATTAATCAACGCGTATGGATTAGGACAATCATTGTACGTATGTTTGATTGTTTGTGTGTTTATCTGTCTTTCTGTCTCTCTGTCTGTTTGTTTATGTGCTTATTCGTTTGTATGATTGTTTGTATGTATGATTGTTTGTATGTATGATTGTTTGGATGCATGTTTGTTTGTGTTCGTTTGTATGCATGTTTGCATGATTTTTAATTTGCAATATTTTCACTGTCGACATGTTCATTATTTTATATTTTGCAGACATCACAATAATTTTGAGGAGTCTTCGTTTTTTTCGTCACATTCTTATTCCATCCAACAGTATTTCCTTTTTTGTATTTTTTTTGTATTTTTTTTTGTATTTTTTTGTATTTTTTCAACTTTCTGTTTCTTAGTTTTTATCTCCCATACTTTTTTCTTCACACGTTATTGGCCATGGAAGAAATATGTGGCCACCAAACAATTACGTACTCATTAGAGCATGTGAAGTGATTTGCTGGCCTTTTGGCTGGTTGGTTGATTGGTTGGATGGCTAGTTGGTTGGTTGGTTGGGTGGTTGATTGGTTGGATGGTTGGTTGGATGGATGGTTGGTTGATTGGTTGGATTGCTAGTTGGTTGGTTGGTAGGGTGGTTGATTGGTTGGATGGTTGGTTGGATGGATGGTTGGTTGATTGGTTGGATGGTTAGTTGGTTGATTGGTTGGATGGATGGTTGGTTGGATAGATGGTTGGTTGGATGGTTGGTTGATTGGCTGGTTGGTTGATTGGTTGGATGGTTGGTTGGATGGTTGAATGGTTGGTTGGTTGATTGATTGGATGGATGGTTGGTTGATTGGTTAGCTATTTGGTTGGTTAATAAATTAAATTAAATTGATTAATTCATTGATTGATGGTTTGATTGGCTATTGATAGCCCGGTTTGTTAGTTAGCTTGTTATTTAATTACTTAATAGTGACCGGCTAGCTTCATTTTTTTAACTGACCAGCAAGTTCGTAGGTCGAACATGCTAGTGCATGGATTTAATGCATCTGGTCGACTGATCGATCGTGAGGATGAGTGATGGATCACCAAAAGTAACAGCAAAATCTTAAATTACTATATACAACGTAGCACTGAGACAACTTCACTTTTACGAGAACTTCATTGTGTATGTACGTACAGTGAAATGAAGATATCTCTACCGGCTCTACCGCAGACAGAACTAATTGTTTCTATGATGATTAATTGCTGTCCTAAAATAACAAACAGTTCTGTCTGATTAGTACATACACTTCATTTCATTCGCTGCTTGAAAGATATTGTGTGCAGATGCAAACATGTGTATGTGTTAAGATACAAACTTGAGGGTGTATTTCAATACAAAATGTATGAACAATAAGTGATATCAATAAAGCATTTAAAGTGAATTTTTTATGATTCAAAAAGCAGATTTTATGGTGACATTTAACATAAATAAATACAACATAAACACATAACTGACAAATTAGGCGTAAACATAAACACACACATGCACAAATTTACACAAACATACACATACATACATACATACATACATACACACAAACCCACACATACACGCGCACAGACAGCCGCATAATGCCTACTAATAGTTCTCATTTAGCGATGATCGATCAGTAGAGGCAGCACATTATGAGAAAATTATTCCACAATTTTTTCTAATAGAACCTCTTATAAAATGCACTTTCCTACATAAGCCTGTGCGTATGTGTGTTGTGCATGTGCGTGTATGTGTTTGTTTGTTTGTAAGGGCCCTTTGGAAAGATCTCAGAGGAAAATATGTGCGTGAATGTATGTGTGTACGCCTGTTTGTTAACTGTGATGTTCTAATTGATTGTAAATGTTTGTATATCTCCATATTGTTGGCCTGTATGTGCGTGTGTGTTTGTGTGTTTTTGTTTGTGTGTGCGTGCTGTACATGTGTGTGTGTGTGCGTGAGAAAGAGAGCGATGCGTTAAAGACAGAATTGAACTTCCTAACTACTTTTCTTTCAGCCTTACAGGGTTTATTTTTTAGTTGCTTAGTTGTTGTACACCCATGGCAGTTCCAAAGAAAGCTAACCTTACCAGACCATGAGAGAAGAAATTAACGAAGATTCTGTCAAATGTATTTAAAAAGTATACGGAAGTTATCCAAAGAGGGTTTAATTGAATTGAGAATTTTGAGAACCATTCCTCTTCACACCGATATGGGAATTAACACCGGAATTACAGGAATCAGCAAAATGAAGCGTTAGAATTTTAAAATTATCATCCCCCACTGAACAATTTTGGATCCAACACTGATGAATGGCCTCTGAGGCTTGTTCACATTTAAATT
Source organism: Helobdella robusta (assembly GCF_000326865.2). NCBI lineage: Eukaryota > Metazoa > Annelida > Clitellata > Rhynchobdellida > Glossiphoniidae > Helobdella > Helobdella robusta. The sequence goes on along the minus strand of NW_008705028.1, from coordinate 1,575,132 downwards.
GTTAGCAATTTTTCTTTTTCTTTTTACAAATAAAATTGGATTGAATCAAAATTATGTGTACCTAATGAACAGTTGTGTGTGTGTGCGTGGTCTTGTTTGTACGTGTGTGCGTGTGTGTGTGTGTGTGTGTGTGTTTAGGTTATGATATTTTTGTGAAAGCATGTTTTATGAAGCATCATTAACTTAACGTGGCTTGAGTCACCTAAATATTTGATAAATACGGTTCGAAAGCCTGGAACAATCTGAATTGAAGAGTAACTAAAAGGCAATTTGGAGGAATTTGCATATGAATGTCACCTTGCAGATGGGCCCATCATTTCGTGATAACGATGGTTAAAAATTGAAATATAGAAGATGCATTGTTGGATTAAAGTTTGAATCTGTTACTTCATATTTGTACTTCCAGATAAAAATTTTATTTTGCCATTTTATATTTGTTTAACTTTTTCTCAACCGGCCCACACAAAACAACTAAACAGTAAAGCTGAACAACAACAACAACAACAACTAAGCAACGACGACAACAACAACAAAGCAACGACAACAACAAAGCAACGACAAACGCCAACAAATAAATAACCGTAATGAAAGATTGTTTTTAAGATAAATGTGACAGGAGTGACAGCGAGGACGACGAAAATAATGATGAAATGATTTATAATGAATACATTGAAACATAATCACTAAGTTAACAAATAATAAACAACAACATTGAACAAGAGCCATCAATCAAAGTTGCCATCTATCGATCGCTTCATTTTTCAAGTCAGGTTACATTTCACAGTTGAAGGCTTGCTGTCGTGTGGTGTGGCGAGTTGTGGTGTGGTGTGACGAGTTGTGGTGTTCTGTGGTGGCGAGTTGTGGTGTTCTGTGGTGGCATGTTGTGGCGGGTTGTGGTGGCATGGTGTGGCCAGTTGTGGTGGCCTGGTGTGGCCAGTTGTGGACTACTGTGGCCTGGTGTGTTGTAGAGGATTGAGAGTGTTTTTGAATATGGCGGAGAATAATTTTCGTGTTGTAGAGTGTGGTGGAAGATTTTTGTCGTGATACTGGATATGGTGAACTTTTTAAAATCTCAATCACGATTGAGTGTATGTGTGTAGTAGTTTGTACATGTGTGTGTGTGTGTGTGTGTGTGTGTGTGTGTGTGTGTGTAATAGTGAGTGTATGTGTGTGTGTGTGTGTAGATTACTAATGAAATGTACTTCAGGCATATTAAATATTTACATCCTGTTAAATTATAGTAACGAAATTTAATTCAGTAATTTTACCGAGTTTAAAAAAGTTTTTATCAACAGATTATATTAACATATATTAACAATGAGAATTAGACATTAATCGCATGAAGGATGCATGCATGTTTATGTGAATTATCTTTTCATGCATGTATGTGTGGATCATCCATGCATGCATGTTTATGTGAATGTCAACTGATGCGTGAATATGGAAAGGTTTTGGGACCACATCCCAGCCCCGTCAAACATTTCTACAAACAAAGGGATATAATTCTGGAGGCAGTCTTAATGACGATTAATTGAGGATTAAGATCATGAAGACACTGCTCAGGCCGAGTTATATGGCGCGAATGAACTCGAGATTATTTTGGCGTCTGGCTAAATGGGAGATGGTGAAGATGAAGAAGATGATGGTGAGATGATGGTGATAAAGAATATGATGATGATGCAAAAGATGATGATGGGGAAGATGGTGATGAAAAATATGATGACAATGAAGAAGATGATAAAGATGAAGATGTTGATGAAGAATATGATGATGATGAAAAAGATGATGAAGATGATGGTAAAGAATGGTGATGAAGAATATGATGATGATGAAAAAGATGATGGTGATGACGGGGATGATGACGATTGAAAATTTTATATTCGAACGAGTCAGTTCAATGATTTTGAGCATTTCAGTTGAAATGTTTTTTGATATTGCTAGATTTGAAGTATGTTTTAAAGGTTCATTTGTGTGTTTTTCATGTTTTGTGCTGAAAAATATTTCTTACCTTTAACAAAAATGTTTTGGGTATATTTTTGCCTCTAAAATGTTTGCAAAACTATTTAACATAACTTCGTTTGTGTTTTTATTTGATAGCTCCATTTTAAATCACCGAAGAGGTCTATTTCTTTGGCCAGTTGCCAAATAATTTTCTGTTAGTATCCTACACGTAAATCAATAAAATATTAAAAATGAGATAAATTTGAAACAAAAATCTAGTTGTTTAAAAACATTTTTATAAATAAACATATTTGGAAAATTGTTATCCCACAGCAAAAACATTGAGGAGTATATATATATTGTTGGCTCTGATGTGAGGCATACCATTCATTCAAACAATCCAAATACCTGAAAATGATGGCGAGACTGCAAATAAAACTTGGCACAAATTAAAATTAATTAAATACAAAAATTCATTTCCATGAATTAAAAGAAGTATTTACATGAGGACGGACGGGAGACACCTGAATTGATATTTTAACTGGAAGACTTCCGTCTGGCACACTCACATGAATCTCATTAGCCACATTATTAGCATACAATTTTGACACACAACTGTTCACATATTCTCTACTTATACTTTAAATTTCATGCCACAATTGCTGTACACTATCCAGTCAATACTTCACGCACACACACACGCGCACTCTCACACACATACACACACAACACTACACGCACTCTCACACACACATACACACACAAATATAGACACACAAACACACACACACACATGTCTGAGTTTCGGACGGACAGTATTCAAACCATGCCACCGCGCAACAACAACGCCAGACTTCTACCTACTGAGCTAACTTGCTCAAACATTTTAAAAACTAAATTATTTTTATCGGTCTACAGGAAATTATTATTATTAAATTATTTTACAAACATCTATAGAACAATTTTTTAAATTAATTCAAAAAGTTTTTTAAAAAAGGTAGAAAAATATTTTAAAGTACAATTTTTATTCGTACAAAACCAGTAACAATCAGAGTTAGAAAATTTAGTACTCACATACATGCTCCATGTAAGATATAAAACACACACACACACAAACACACACACACACACACAAGACTCACATATATTCCTACATACACAGATACACAAAGGCAAGACACACATACATTCTTACATACACACATATACAGATACACATACATTCCTACATACTCACGCACGCACAAAAACAAATTAATTGCAAAACTGGAAAAAGAACTTTCTTTCAATGTTTCAAACAATTCATCTCCATGATGAAAGGGATGGATACGTGGTGCTGCTGATGATGATTGATAATAATAATAATTATTAGTATTATTATTATCTTTATAATATAAAGATAATAATAATAATTAATAATATTATTATTTTCTTTATAATATAAAAATAATAATAATTAATATTATTATTATTATCTTTTGAATCATAATAATAAAAATTATAATAATAACAACGAGTTCTAATCAAAATGATAAGTTTGAAACTGATGAGAATGATGATGATGACGACGATTACGATGACGATGATGATGATCACGCCATAGCCATTCCTTTATTCAATCATTCATTCACTCTTCATTCATTCATTCGCTCACTCACTCATCCATTCATTTGTTCATTCGTTCTTTCTATCATTGACCGCCTGGATGACATCACTTACTCGTCAATTCATCATGTTTGTTCCTTCAATCAGACAATTCATACCATGACCAAGATGGGCGCTGACGATCATCATTATCATACCGGTCATGACCATCATCATCATTATCATCATCATCATCCACATTTTTAACATCATCATCATCATCAATGACATCATCATCATCCTCATCTTTAACATCATCGTCGTCATCATCATTATCATCATCATCATCATTATCATCATCATCATCATCACCCATGGTAAACGTTAACTCCATCAGAATCTTAAAAAATTTGTGTTTTGTGAAATAGCTTAACTTAATAAGTAGGCCATGGTATGTGTGTGTGTTTGATATGTGTTAATATTTATGTGTGTTTGTGTGTATGTGTTTTTCTATAATTATAATAATAACGTGTGTTTTTTTTGTGCGCGTGTGTGTGTGTCATTTATCATGAACGCCACTGCACGATGACATAATGTGGGTTATTATTTCTAAAAGTTCACGTATGATTGCCAATAATTCAAAATATTGAATATTTGTTGATGGGTTCAAATATGTATAGTTGTAACAATTGTGTGCGTGTGTGTGCGTGTGTGAGTGTGTGTGTGAATGTGTATATGCGTGTGAATGTGTGCGTGCGTGTGTGTGCGTGTATGCGTGTGTGTGTGTTTGTGTTCAACACCATGTATTAATTCACGTTTAGTAGATGGTTGATCTCAGTGTGGGCGATTGTCCTCCTTACACTTAACTACCAACATTTGCAGAACAATTAAAATTTATGCGAGTTGTCTGAGATGAGATGAGATGCGTGTATGCGTGTGCGTGTGTGTGTAAGTGTGTGTATGTATGTGTTTGTGGAGACTGTGAAAGGGGTGAAGGTGGTGGTGGTGGTGGTTGTGGGGGTGATTTTGATACAGAAGTGGTGTGGTGATGATGCGGATGATGATGATAATTATGATCAGGACTATTTTGACGAGTGTTCAATTTTAATAGGAGAGTGGCATAGATGACCATACAGTAGATGATTATAACATAACACTGATGATGATGACGAAGATGATGACAACGACGACGATGATGGTGATGTATAACATTGATGGCGATGATGACGAAAAACGTGATGACTGTAAAGTAAAATTGAAGATGATTTCGACCCAGGACGATTTTTTTTTCGTAATTTTTAAAAGTTTCACCCACTTTTCTAAATTCTCCCATCACATTGGAATTAATGACAACCGCAACATCTAAACTTGCTCTACCCATTCTTTCCAGCCAAGGAAATAATTTTCTCCAATTTAACTAACGTGAAATAAATTTTCAAACTAGCATTCTAATTATTTTTTTTTATTAAATAGTTTATCGGGGTTCCATGATCTTACATTACTATTCTCGGATCCACCAATAGAGTGGCAGGCCATAGGGAAGGAATCCCACCAGATCCCGAAATGAGAAATTAATGAAGTTTCCATCTAGGATATAATAAAATGTGTAATATAATAAATAGATAAATACAACAGAATAATATTATATACATAATAAAATAAGTTTACAATAAAGTAGGCAGCGAATCAGAAAGAATGATCATAAAATGTAGAAGTTTGAAAACCATCTCATTGCACAGTTTATCGAAACGAAAATTAGCAAATGAAAAAAACGTCAACTCTCGAATTGTGAAGTCACCTTCACTCCGTTCTAATTCGGATTCGCCAATGCTCCCATTCCATGTACACATTCCGGATGAGGTTGTTTTTAAATAGACATTAAAATAACCGAAAAAGATGTAAAAATTTCAATTTTTTTTTAATTTACATAATTACCATTTGGCATCCTTTCTTAAAAATAACTTTTTTGAATGATTTTTTATTCTCAACTCATTGTCACACACTCACACACACACACACACACACACACACACACACACAATACGTAGGTGTCAACCAACCAATCAAATAAATTCGAACAACGGTCTTTTGTTCAGTTCCCATTCATCTTTACTTTAATGTATAAAATTTTTTTAAACCAAAAACTGATAACCTCACAACCTATAAGCCGCATCTTTTCATGTTCAGCCAATAAAATAATTTGAAAAATAAACTATAGTTCAATTCTTATTCATACCCTACTTAGATTTGTCAAATGTTTTCGGCCTAGAAATGTATACTGCTATTTTATAACAAAAATATGCTTCCATGTACCTTTCGCATTCATTGTCACTTTCTCTCTACCATCCTTTTTCATAATCTATACAGGTCAGTTACGAATTATCCGACTTGGTGACTCCGTTTGTATTTGGGATTTAGGAACTGGTGATATACCCAAAGGGACAGTTGTAATTGAAATTTAGAATAAATATCTCGCTCGCTACTTGCGTCTGAGTTGATTCAACTTTTTCAGGGTTTTATAATTTTTGCACTACCGACTTGAAATCTTTGATGAATTTTTATAAAAGTTCTTCTACACAAAATGTTTTTTTTTTTCAAGTTTTTTAAGATATAAAATACTATTGCTCGTGCCTGAAAATAATTAAAAAAAATATTATAGTATAATTAGAATTAACAGTAGTAGTAATAGTGGCAGCAGAAGTAGTAGTAGTAGTAGTAGTAGTAGTAGTAGTAGTAGTAGTAGTAGTAGTATTAGTAGTAGTAGTAGTATTAGTAGTAGTAGTAGTAGTATTAGTAGTAGTAATAGTAGTAGTAGTAGTAGTAGCTGTAGTAGTAGTAGTAGTAGTAGAGTAGTAGTAGTAGTAGTTGTTGTTGTTGTAGTAGTAGAAGTAACAACAGCAGCAGCAAATAAGGCACTAATAACAGTACAACAAATAACACGAGAAATCCTAACACGCAAAGGAAGAAAAGATAGATATGCAATGGAGACCATCACACGCTCCATCGCCCGGTTTAAATGTTACACGCCTCACGTACCTTCATGATATTTCCTTTCTTAATTGCCTACCACATCGTCCGTGTGTGTGTTATTGTGTGTGTGTGAGTGTGTGAGTGTGTGTGTGTGAGTGTGTATGTGTGAGTGTGTGTGTGTGTGAGTGTGTATGTGTGAGTGTGTGTCTACTTGTTTCAGGAGTGTTGTTGTTTTTTGCACATTCTAAACCTTATTTAAATAGCAGATGATGTTGTTTGTGCTGTTAAACTTCTTAAATGAAGTTGGCTGGTGAAGGCAATTAAGCTCGTTCAAAAACTGTCTAGCAGAAAAATGCAGTCAAACATTGTAGCCACAAAATATGCAGTTGATTGAACCGTTAAGAGAGCTGTACTCTTGTGTGGAGCACTATTGTTCTTAATGATGTTATGAATGCAAAGAAATCTTCAATGGAGCGTGTTCACGTTTGAAATTTTTTATTCCGCACGTATGCACACTCGGGCTACAGGGTTACAGAAGATATTCGGTGTCCAGCGGTTCCTGAAATGCCGAACTGCAGGGGAATTGAGTTGTTAAAATGTTGTCTGGTTAATTAACATGCCTTAAAATTGTTAATGAATTTATTAAAATAAATTATGCTGATGTCAAGAGACACGGGTGAGTGAATCTTAAGTTAAAACAACCAGCATTTATAGCTGAAAATTATCAAAAAGTTACTGATCATAAAAAAAACAGCCACATAAAGCACGAGACAAAACAAACCAAATCTAAAAAGAACCAAACACAGGCAATAACACACGTTAAAAATGACATGATAAATTTTAAAACGTTCAAAAAACTTCAACCAACAAACTCATCCAACTATTGACAACCAAACTCTAGAAATACCTGACAACACCCAGAACAACAACCAAACAACAACAAAACAACCACCGAACAGCATCCAAACAACAACCAAACAACCACCGAACAACAACAAAACAACAACAAAACAACCACCGAACAAATTCGACTAGCAGTGCACTCGCTTAAAATGCGAAAATTTGTTATGCGTGATATTTGTGATGACGTCATTTAGACCGGTTTACGCTTTGACATGTGCGTGTTTAGGCATTCCTTTGGAATTATTTTTGTTTTTACTTTCCCGCTTTTGATCAAAAATATTCATGCCTGGATGAATGCATAAATGCATGAATGCTTGCTATGGATGCTTGGATGAATGCATGGATAAGTACATAGATGCTTGGATGGACGAAAAAATGGATTTAGATGGATGAACAGATGAATTACAAGTTAATTACGGTGTTGCACCTGAAAGTTGAAAATTCAAACTGCTGAATTAGTTGATTAGCCGGCAAAAGTTAAACCTGTCTGGCAAACAAATATCTTTGCTTCGTCCCCTTCTGCAAGCAAAAATGGTAACTGTTAATCTGACCAAAAACAAAGTGTAATGCAGAGACCAAAGAAAGTATTTAACATAAAAGCAATTAACGTCACTTATTATAAATTTAGAAAAAATTAGGAAAATTTAAAAATGCATTTAGAATAGATTGGTAAAAAAATAGATTTGAAGCAAGATGGTAAACCAATTTTTTGAACTGAGATTGTAAACAACAGTAGCACAGTACAACACACCAACAAACACAGCAACACACCAACAACACACAGCAACACACTAACAAACACACACAACAACACTAACAGACATAACAACACACGCCAACAAACACACACAACCACACCAACAGACATCACAACACACACAACACGCTTACAGGCATAAGGCTTCTCTTGTGAAACGCATGCAGAAGGATTCTGACGAGACATACAACGCCAACATCAACAACAATCAAGAATCATACTGCTTCTTCAAGAACAGTTGCGCGCGCAACTTGCAGCCACAACAACAACACATTCCTCTCCAACAACAACAACAACGATACAGCATGCAACAACCTCAACAATTGTATCAGCAACAACAACAACAACAACAACAACCCAGTGTCATGCAAGCACCGCACACCTATGAGTATCGTCTGCTAACCAGTGACAATTACACGACCTACACATTCAACACAAAATCGTCAACAACAACAACAACAACAACTGCACCTCTATTAACAACAAACGCAACGAAACAAGCTGATCAACTTTCAACGACTCCGATGGTGATACGGGACGCCGTATTCTCAAACAACATCAACAACAATCTTAGCGACATTGAAAATTTCAACAACAGTAATTTTAGTGATTTCAACATTGTCATCAACAACAACAACAACAAAAAATGTCAATAACAATAAACAACAACAACAAAACTTCAATCCACTATCATCCATCGGCCAGTCAAGGACATCGTCAACCACAACATCATCGGCAACAATCCAACAACTACCACAACAACAACAACAACAGCCGATAATACCCTGTCTCAAACACACGTCACTGCTACCAAACCCACCAGCATCATTATCATCACCGCCGTTTCACCCAACATCACTATCAACACCCCCTCCCCCGCCTCCCCCGCCTCCCCAGCCATCATCATCATCGTCGTTGTCGTCGTCGTCACACGGCAAACACTCCAAGCTGATGATTTTCCAAACGTATGATTGAGTGAACGAGAGAGAAATGAAAGAAAAAATATCCAAAGTACAAATGGAAGAATAATTTTAATTTGAACACATAGAAAATGATAAAACAAACGAATAATTAAAAAATGGATGAATGAATGAATGAATGAATGAATGAATGAATGAATGAATGAATGAATGAAAATGAATGAATGAAAATGAATGAAAATGAATGAATGATTGAATGAAAATGAATGAATGAAAATGAATGAATGAATGAATGAATGAATGAATGAATGAATGAATGAATGAATGAATGAATGAAAATGAATGAATGAATGAATGAATGAATGAACGAACGAATGAATGAACGAACGAACGAACGAACGAACGAACGAACGAATGGAATAACCGTGTAGCATACGCATCATTCCATTATTCTTCGTCCTTGAAAATTCAATTGGTAGTCTCAAAGGTTAAAACCACATTGATTTACCTTGAGTTATTTGTCTATTTTATTGGTCTCTTTTTCTTGACCACTTCTTCTCAAGTTCGACAATTCTCTCCATCCCTCGTTTCCAACCTTCAGGTTTTTTCCGAAAGTTCTCATCCTCCCATAGATGATCTGAGAAAAATAAAATTAGAGAAAAATGGATTAAAGTGTTGCAAGGATGTTTAGTTGTACCATCTTATTTATGTTTGTCCAGCATGTTGCTTGCTGCAGTGGTTCTACATTGTAATAATCAGAGCTGTTACGTCTCGAGACAACATCTCGTCTCGAGACAAGCTCTAAACTGTTTTGATTACGACATAATCAAGATATTCACATCAGTCAGATGGTAAAAGCAAAGTAATCGTTTTTTCACGCTTCAAATCATCTTGTATATAATACGTCCCTGTACTTTTGTACATGTAAACAAAGGTATAATATATGCATTGTGCATGTGTACACATACTAACATATGTTGATACATATATAAATAAACATATATTCAAATTAAGGCAATAAAAATTCAACTGAAATCTGATTTTTTTTTTAATTTTCATTGGTTTATTCAAATTTTGAGGTTTCGGTCATGGTCTCGTTTTCGTCTCGAATTTTTCGTCTTGTCCTCGGATGTCTCAGACATGCTCTTTGAATGTCTCGTCTCGCTCTTGTCTTCAGCTCTCAATGTCTTTGTCTTGCCTTGTTTTTTAAAAATACTGTCCGGTCACAGCCCTGGTAGTAATGCATATTTCAGAGGCTCTTTTCTTTCAAATTTGCGCTCTCAAATTCATCTTAAAGACAAGAAAAAAATGATGTCTGCAATCGAAGTGAAGTGCGAATGCAAGTAATTTTTCAAGTCTAAAATCCAAAATTGCAAGAAATACTGAAATGCAACTAAATGGCGATTTGTGTGAGAATGAAAAATGAATGTATTGAAAAACTGAATGTAAAAGAAAAACAGATGAACAAACAAGAGAGCAAATGATTGAAATGTGAAGAATGACGAATGAATTATAAATGAGAAGTCGAGAACCAATAAATCTGCCAAAGATTAGTTCTCGAGGATAAGAAGAATTATTTAAAAATAAAAAAATATTGAAGAGTAATTGAATAAATAAAATGAAATAAAGTAAATTATATAGTTAAATTTTCAATTGAAGAAAACATTTGAAATAATGTATGAAAATCAATCACTGAATAAAGCTGAATTTCAGAATTTTATTCATTAAGTGAATAAACTTATATTTTATTTAATTATTCCGCTACACACACCACACACATAGACACACACACACAAACAAACACACACAACAAACAAACACAAATACTATCACACCTATGAAATATTTTCAAATCATTTTACCTTATTGTGTATTTACAATACATTTCTGACATTGAATTTAATGGCTTTCGAATAATTTGAGAAATGTAAAATAATAACAATAATAATAATAATAATAACGTCACTGTATGTATATTGTTGTTTACACATGTGTGTTTTTGTTTATGTGTATGTTGTATGTATGATATATATATATATATATATATATATATATATATATATATATATATATATATATATATATATATATATATATATTGAGATTACTTTGTACACCAACTGCTAACGGATAAAAATGAGTTGAAGTGCTGTAAGGATATTTAGTAATAGTATTATTATTATTATTTGTGACGATTATGTTCCTGATATTGTTATTTCAATTAATGGCCGTATAGTTTATAATTAGTTTTTAAAAATTTAATTACGATAATTAAGTATAAAATATTGACGAAATGAAGTGGCCAGGGACCTCCTTAAACATAGGCCTTCACACAGAAAGGACCTCCAAAACTACAGTCTGACTTCTTTTAAATTTTTCAACATATTTTACTAGTTTCAATAGACAAAATGTGGAAAAATCAGACAAAAATTGTTACAAATTTGTTCACAGGCCAGTGACTGAGCTTAAGGTATACTTCGGGCCTCCTGCTGTGAACAGTATTTCAAAATAAAATTCTGTAAAATTTAGCTCTTAGGCATTAAGCCATTTTAAATACAAATCGACCGAAAAAAGGTCGCCAGTCTAATTTTGATCACCCAAGCAAATTTGTAAATTTTTGGCCCTTCATCAAAATAAAAATATTTTTTTTCCTAAACAAAATGATTAATATTTATCATCATAATTACAAAAATATTCTTCTTTTTATTATATTTGCTGTTCGTATTCTAATTTTTATCACTAAAATTGATGTCTTATTTTAATTATTTAATTACATTTTTTAAATTGTTGATGGCGCTGAAAATATCTCAAAACGTAGAAAGCAGCAATCTCAACTTCTTGACCGTGTGTTGTTAGGTGGTTTCGCCAGATTTTAATCTGCCTCGAAATATTAACATAATCTAATTTAATAGTTAAATGTAGTTTTGTTTTTGTTTTTGTTTTAACATGAATAAACGATTAAATATTAAATTCATAATAGATATAATTGTATTAATTTAACAATTATGGTTATATATTAATGCTATGTAACTTACTTTTCATTGCAAAACCACTGTTTATGATGCAACCTGACTTCAAGTGTATGTCGTGATTTTAGTTAAATTTAAACCGTCAAATATAACTGAAGAAGAAACAAAGTAATCTTTCATTGAAATTATAACAATTTAATTAATTAATTAATTAATCCTTAATTAGTTCTAGTTACATCTGTTTTAAAATCGGACATTTGTTTGTTCGTTTTCCTTGTTAAGGCAACATCAGCCACATTTTCCAATAAATTTGTTTCAACCATTGTCTCCAGGTTTCTGTTTCAAAATGTAAAAACATAAAAAGACATTTCATATATGTAGTAATATTTGAAAAAAAATAATTTCACCATTCTTAGTCACCCCAAGCCACAAATACAAGACTCAGTATATTAAGGCTAACATTGAACTAGCAATAATTATTAAATATTAATTTAATAATCTTAATAAATTTTTTTTTTGAAAAATGTTGCCCATTTTGTCTGATGTAATAACTCAGCCTCTTCAAACGTTCGAACTGGGTTGATCTATCAGGTTATTTATATGAGCAGAGGTCGGGTGGGGTTCAGTTTTTGGAGTTTTTGAAGATTAAGAGCTTTACTTTTCTCCAATTATATTTTTAAAAAAACCTACGCATGTGAAATATTCATACGGAGATCAGTGACGTAAACTTGATAAACAGTTTTTTTGCCGAAACAAGTTTAAATTTAGGCTATGTTAAATAAGACCTCAAGCTTCAGCCCAAAAGCAGCATAGACACGCCTCTAAGGATTCCTTGTTAATACAATACATATTCACATGTGTATATACACACTACACGTGAAACAAACAAGTAATACAGGACCACATAATACAGACACAAATAGCACAACAACAGTGCATAGAGGTGTGGCATGAATTTTGTCATACTTGTTGAAATTTAATTATAGACACAATCCACACAGCAGTGCACTCGTGAAATTCATAATGAGAATGAATCAACTACATACAGCTGCGTTAAAACATCCAGGAATGACACTGTGGACACCGAAGCACGAAACACTGCATGAGCCAGCATGTGCGTAAACATTCCAAACCCAACAGGTGGAGATATAACACACAACACGCACAGCCGATAAAACTGGAAAAACATGTACCTACACGCAAATCATAAATTATTGCAGCAGAAGGCAAACATGCAGACGCCAAATAATACCACAAAAGTGCCACAGCCACCACAGACCACACGCACGCACGCCAGCCAGCAAAACCGCAAGCACATCTTCACTGGAAGTGTCAAACGTGGCGATGTAATTCACCTGCATTATTCAGTGGTCTGGTCGCATTAATTCACTTTATGAAATTAGATGAATGTTCTAGTGCCGGGAAATAAAAAATTTTTTTTCTTGAATTATATCGCTACGTGAAATTGGATAAATGTTTCCTTATGATGAAATATTTAAACACGGCCATCCATTCCTCCACATCCAAGCCCGAAAAAACGTGGAAGAGATGACAGGAAGAGAAATAAAAGCAGAGAACAGTTATTTATGCCCAGCGCAACTTCAAGACATCCGTATGAGACAAATTTATCACCTGGACTATTCCTTGAAAGACGTGAAATATTTCTTTTGACATTACGGATATTATATACATATTCATCTGCCCACGCCAGCCAGCCAACACGGTATTCACAACATTTAGTGGATTTTTCTTCAGTTGTTTGCCCTCTGCCATGCAATAACATTGATACCAATTAAACCTAGGAGGGGGTATTTCCAAATCCATTTTGTTCCGTGGTTCCCAAACCCTATAATAAAAAGTCCAGGCCTTTTTAAAAAATATGTATTATAAGTGTTTTATTTTTATGATGACGAAGCTTTGCACTGCAGTGACACGGATTGACACGGATTTTTAAAATTTAAAAACTTTTAAAAGAAATATTGTGTATTGTGAAATTTTCTCTTTTATTGTTTCACATTTTCACGTTTAAAAATTTGTAAAAATTAGTTCGTATTGCATCGCCTAACTTTAACATCTACCTATCGGTTATTTACATGTAAGTGAACCTCTAGTTTCGAATCATGTACTAGTACGATTCATTGGCTGCATCAAAATTATTTCAATTTATTACTTTTAAGAAACAATACAGTACAATGTATGTAAGAAAATTAAATTCCATTCAATTAACTTTAAATAACCTCTTGTTGAAAGTGTAAGCGATAGATAATTTTAAAATCGTTAAAATAAACAAATTTGTTAGTAAACTTCAATCACAATCGATTCATCATCACAAATTGTTTATTGCGACCATAGATATATATGTCCATGATTGCGCCATGATGCAAAGAAGATACATCATACGTCAGATTGAGAATGAATTTTTAATTGATTAATATCTTTTATAAGAACTATTTAAAGAAATTAAACACTAAGAAAACACGTATTGCATACAACTGACAAAGAGTAATAATAAATTATGCTTATTAACCATATGCTTAAAAATGTTATAATTATTATGCAATTAAGAACCTTTATATCAAAGATCATGTAATGATTGTAAGCAATTGAAAAATTTACATAATGCAAACTCCAAAATAAAGTTGAAATAGTTTAACTAGTTATTTCATTTCCAAAATATAGAGACCGACAAAAATCGCTGTTCACACGGTCGGAGTGCAGAAGGTTTCAAAATTGTGAAAGCTAACTCGTACACAAAAATCATAAAATTAATGCAAAAAGGCCCTAGTGGGATTCGAACCCACGATCTCCTGCTTACTAGGCAGGCGCTTTAACCAACTAAGCCATAGAGCCGTACGATCCATCGCTGTTATGTAGCTCTGCAAACGAAAATGATAATTTGTAGAAAGTCGTTTGTCGTGAATTGAAATTATATTATAAAGGAACTCGTTCGTTTTTGGTGAAAAATGAATGTGTGGATTAGAATTACGATAAAATGAAATATCTAAAGTACATTTTCAATGATTTTAATTTTAAAATTATTACCAATCTGGATTACTATTTTAAATATCACACCAACAATCGGTGTTCGTAGTCGTAATATAATTAATTAAATAATATATATATATATCAATCAATTCATTGCAACAACGTGACAATTAAATTTCAATGGGTTCCTAATAAAACATTAAAATGGTACATAACTGAAGAATTGAAATGTAATCTAATCTTCATTATATTTCAATGAAACGTTGAA
Source organism: Helobdella robusta (assembly GCF_000326865.2). Classification (NCBI taxonomy): domain Eukaryota; kingdom Metazoa; phylum Annelida; class Clitellata; order Rhynchobdellida; family Glossiphoniidae; genus Helobdella; species Helobdella robusta. The sequence goes on along the minus strand of NW_008705028.1, from coordinate 1,559,835 downwards.
AATAACTCTCTAAACTGAAATGTACGAGGTCACATGTATAGAATAAAATATATAGGATAATACAGAATACAGCAATACAGAATTTTTTCCGAAACAAATTTTATATAACGAAATTTCAATAAAGCGAGATATTTCCTGAAACCGTCAAGTTCGTCGTACGGAGGTCCGACTGTATATATATATATAAAATTATAAAAATTCTGACTGCTTCTAACGATTACAAAGATACGGCTTACAAAATTGTGTTTTTCAAAGACATTTCCCATAGGAACTGGACTGTAGGGACTGTATTTGCAATACTTGACCTGACGGTTGGCTTGAAAAGGGTTTGTCGCTTTACTAAAATAGATTAGTTGTTCCGGATCTCATTACCTTAAAAACTGCTTGTTTCAAATACGAAAGGTCTCGTCTATGGGCATGGTGATTACATTATTATCATTTTCGTATATTATATCACGCGGCCTCAGTTTTTTGTTTGAATTTGAATGAACAAGTGCGTCAGCCCAACAGATATAGAAAATTTGGCCGCAAAGATCGCTTTTTTTATGTCAATTTTAAATGACATGACAATAACCTTACTCAAACGTACTATATTATACTTGGAATAATAGCGTTACTTAAAATAATATTAATATATATATTAACATTATCCATAATAATCCATGTAGGTCAGGGGTGAGCAAACATTTTTCAGTTGAGGGCCGCATTGAGAACTATTTAACCTTTGAAGGGCCGAATATATATTTAAAGAGTCGCATAAAATAGCCTCGCTAGACGTAGTTTGCCCACTCCTTATAAATATATATATATATATATATATATATATATATATATATATTGCAGACATATGTATATTGTATATATATGCTTGGTGATGAAATAAATAGTCTTAATGATGTTTGAATTCAGGTAAAGTTCAAAATTACATCGCATGTGTTTGAAAATTGTAATTAAAAATTTGTTTAAATTGAAACATTAGTAATATTTAAACCAGCGTGAAAAATCGTTGAAGTTATTGAAGGAAGTAATTCTGCAGTTAAACTATGTTGAGAATTAGATTAAAAATGATTGCCCTGGTTGCATTTGCTTGCAGTTCCTGTGCTACGGTCCTTGCCAGCGACAACGAAATGCATGGAGGGATCAACGCTAGCAATGGAACCGCAGCAAACAATGCAAACTGTAATTATTTGAGACTCCCGAGAAATTTGCTGCCCAAATTTTACGAAGTCCTCGTGCATCCAGATTTGCTGGGATCGACCTTCCAAGGCTGGGCTAGCGTGGAGGTGGGGGTCGTCAACAGCACCGACCTCATCGTCATGCACGCCAAACAACTCAACATCAGCAGCATTGATGTGCGTTATAAAGATCGGAACGGTTAGTGTTAGTTTATTTGATTTTCAAATTTGTTTAAATATAACTTTGCATTGTTTCTTTCTGTGATAATTTTGCACTTCCTCTATCACATTTACTGTTTCACAATTTTATTTATAAGTTCTTGCATTATTTTACAAATTGATATTCAAAGAGGAGATAGAGATGGAAAAGTACAGGGTGGCCGATGAGTGCGAACAGCTGTACATCGAGTTGAGGTTCCCCCTGTTGGAAGGTGCCCACCTGTTCATCAACCTCTCCTTCTTTGCAGCACTCAGGAAAGATTCATCGGGTTTCTTCATCGAATCTTACAAAACAAGCAAAGGCGATGAGAAGTGAGTTTTACAATTTTTAATTTCAATTTAAAACATGAATTTTACATTTTCGAAAAATTTGCTAAAAAAAGAAATTTTTTTTCTATTTCGTTTAAACCATTTAATCACTTGATCAAATGTGTTGTCGCATCATATATTTTAGATTCATAACACTGCCATTTTGTACTTTAATAATTTTGGTGACCTAAAAGGTCTCTGACCTGCTTAGTTTCCATGCCACGATTGGTTTTTCGCTTTTTTAGTAAATCAACATCTTTTTGATATGATTTGGTTTGACCCTGAAATCAAAATACAACCAATACGAGTGTTTCATTTAACTTAATAGCTGAACAGAGCCGCAAGTAGCCAGACATTCAATACTGATCCTAATAAACATAACTTTTTTCCTCAAACAAACCAGGTACTTAGCAGCCACCTTCTTCGAACCAACTGAAGCCAGATCAGCTTTTCCATGCTTCGACGAACCAAACATGAAGGCAAAATTTAAGTTCAACGTCATCCGTCCAAATAATTTCATTTCATTATTCAATACAGAAAAGGTCACAGTTTGCTTATTTTTTCTATATTTATAATTTTGATAATAGGAATATTCTTACTTGTCCGTTTTTTTGGGTTTCATATGATTCACCGGTTCTGATTGAACATTATACGTAACGGGTTAAGTAAGAAGCATGAGAAAAAAGGCACAACAATGTGTCGACCCACATTCAGGATTTGGAAAGAAGGAACTGGAAACGGATTAGTTTTGATGTTGTTGACGGCATTTATAAGAAAGGTATTAGATACACACCATATCTTTAGCATTTCCAACATATTGCTTGACTATGTTATTAAGAGAATGGAAATAATGTATGATCCGAAAGAACATGGAACTAAGCAAAATGTGAAAAAGGCAGATGACACGAAATCACAGGTGACGCTTCGGTAAAAAATGGCTTAAATAATTATTTATTCAAAAACATAAAAAATTGTTTTAGCCATCTGCATCGTTACGTTTCAATGTACTTAATGATGTTGGCAATCAATAAAATATGCTAATAGCTCATTTAATATTACATACATACATACATGCGTGCATATATGAGTAACAAATTTCAAATGTTGTGTCATTTGTTTTGTTTTTTCTTCTTTTTAAAAAAATATTGAGTCGAAAAGTTGAAAAATTTTAACTGAAAAACTTTTTAAGTTTCAAACAGCGTGCGTGTGCCAATATACAACTTACATGCTTTTTAAAATTGGATGATAAATATCAGAGAAGAAGAATGGCAGATTAAAAAATTTAAATTAGAATGTTACAAAATTTATTAAAAATTAATGTGAAACTGAAAGTAAGAATCAGAGTCTTTAAAAACCAGTTAAAAAAACAGAAAAGTTTGCAAGACTTGGTCAGCAAACAAACTTTGTAACTCAATGGCTATATTTTCGAAATGTTGGGTAGCAAACTATATTTAAAACTGAGCCTTTGAAGAAAAAACAGAACAGAGAATAATAAAAAAAGGTATATGTAGATGAAAAAATGAAAAAATATACCAAAAAGATAATTTTACAGTATTTGTTCATCGTATTCAATCTCAGACTGGAGAAATGAAAGTTTCAGATGCGGAGACAATGGACATTTTTGAGAAGACAGTGAAGATGAGCACATTCTTGCTGGCGTTCGTCGTGTGTGACTTCCAGTCGAAATCCACGATGACCAGGAGCGGAGTTAATGTTGGTTTAGAGGATTAACTCATTTTTCATTAATTTCAATTACTCACTTGATTTCAAAATTAGACAAAATAAGGTAGATGATGATTATGAAGGACCCATATTCATGTGACTTATATGGTACCTCTTCTAAATAAAACCAAAATATTTACCTTTATTAAAGTTGTTAAATGACTAGAAAATTAAACTTGAATAATTTATCAAAAAGTTGAAGGTCGAAGATTTTAACGACCTTTAGAGATTTTAGCGACAAACACACTCAACGTATACAAATAAGCGTGAAAACCACACATCATACACATTGCATATGATAGGCTGGAATTAGTTTGCATTCGTACCCTCTCACAGCAACAGCAGGACCCAGCGCCTTTAATCATTACGCTATCTCGCCGCTCATATTACGGTTAATGGTAGTTGTTTGGTAGTTTTTATTTTGCAACGGTCAGATGAATGAGTGAGAATAATATTTTGGGTGTTCATTTGTAGGTCTCAGTGTTTTCCCCGTCAGAAACTATCAGCGATGTGGATTTTAGTCTCAATATTTCAACCAGAATGCTGGAGTTTTTTGAAGAATTTTACCAAACCAAATATCCGCTGAAAAAAATTGGTTCGTTGAACTTTGAAATGTTAATAGGTGGAAAATAAGCAACAGATACGTTTTTGAGACTTTTGAAGCTGTCCATACATAAAATTGTCACGCTTTTTAGCGTTTATGACTCCCCTTTACCGCCGTAACAAATTTTTAACCTCTCCTATAAAGCCTTTTTGGCCCGCCAAATCCCTTAGAAGTCGTTATTTTATTTCAAATGAGACTTTACCATCTAATCTAACAAAAAAACTTATCAAAATGCGAAGTTTCATTTCAGAATTAGATGTAGAAATAAGTTGTACCTGCCTGTCATGTTCACGCAGATCATCTTTATACAATTTTTTCTTCTGCATTTTTAGAGGCATCATAATCATACGCATAGTGCGTAAATCGCGTAAATCAACGCATCACAGAGATCTGTTTGCATTTGAACCCAGTCACTACGACACCGGTTTCAATCATCTAACCACGAAACCATTACCTAGATCATGTACCGGTACCTAGCCTGAAATTTAAAGGAATGGAAAGCTGGGGCCTCTTATTGTACAATTCAAGCTACTTACTATACAACGAAAATGAAAGCACGGAAGAAGATAAAAAGGAATTGGTTTCGATCGTTGCACACGTGCTCGCACGTCAGGTAGAAACTATTTCTAAATGAATTCTACTGAATATTTTAACAACGTACACGAAAATTCAACTTGAATCCAATGGATCTATTCTTCTACATTTATCAATGAAACTTGGAAAACTTTTAATTTTGATTTTTAGCATTAATTTGCAAGTTTTTTCCTAATTTTATTTTTTAATTTTTTTGGAAAGTGGTTTGGGAACTTGGTGACGATGGATTGGTGGAGCGACTGGTGGCTGATAAATGGGTTCGCCACATTTGTTGAGGGCATCGGGGCCAAACATGTCTTCTCCGGCTGGCCACTAGTTAGTAACTCAAAATATTAAGTCTCGTCGTCCTTTTGTTAGTCGATGAGGTTAAATGATTTTTATTTATTTATTAGTTTACACGTTCACTAAAACACATACACTAACACACGCATGCACGCACCCACACGCGCACACAGATCACCCACAAACTAAAGAAAGTTGAAAGTTAATTGCGTCAATTTAGTAAATTATATTGGTTTACAAATCTTCCATGAGAAATATTAAATGTAAATATTTTAAAATGTCATTCGAGTGTACATGTAACATTTTTCTCACATTCAATGATAACTTCCATGTTTCTCAATGTCATCTAATTTATGCAGAAACCATTTTTATTACAGCAAATCAATATTTTTTATAGCTGGAAGATGAAACATCCGATCACCTAGCTTCAGCCTTGCACTACGATTCTTTGGCTTACACATATCCGCTATCGTTTTTTTCAGAGGACCCCGATAAAATTAAAAATACGATTTATTCCATTTTGAACTTGAAGGTTTTCAGTTTTTTAATTTACCTTTATGAACTTATTCAAAAACGCTAGTTAATTGAACACATAAAATAACATTATTTTAGTCAGTGTTTTGATATGTAGTTGTAGATAGTACGCTGTACCAAGTGTGAAACAACGGAGCCATTTACTTTTTTAATGACACACTTCATTTATTTACTGGTATTTGAAGTATTTAATGCTTTATTGTCGAACATGCAAAGGTCATTTGTTTTGTCGACTGCATCTTTCTATCATTTTAGTTACTACAATGTTGAATGCAATAAAATTAGGGTGTCGGAATTGGAAAACAATCAGAAACAAAATCCAACTCCGGGTAAATATTTTCGATTCAGACGCTTTGATTGAAATACGTTAGAGGAGTACGATAAGTTAGAATATTGAAATGAAATTTAAAATAAAAAATAAAATTGGCCACGCTTGCAGGCAGCCTACATAATGACGATGCTGCATGATGCCGTTGGCTCCGATTTATTTCGTGCATCTTTGAAGCACTACTTGGACAAGCACAAGTTTGGGAATGTACACAGCGAAGACTTTTGGGATTCATTTGCTCAAGAGGTGTGTTCATTTTTCAGCTAATTTGATATAAACAGCACTCTGGCACTAAAAATGAGCCAACAATGTTTTACAACTCAGAAAAATAAAATTTTGTTCTTTAGTTTCTTAAAATATTGTTTTCAGTGGATTTACATGTGATGAATTAGAGATTAGTTAATTAAATTCAAACCGCAAACACATAATTTTTAAACATTTTTGAAAATCAAACTTTAGAAATTGTCAAAATTTTTTACACAGTTGAATTGGGGCAGCCAGACTAACGTGAGGGAGATGATGAACACGTGGACTCTACAGAAAGGTTATCCGCTCATCAGCATAAGCAGGAATGGTAAGAAAGTTACCTGTCGACAAAACAAGTTTGTCGAGAATCAAGGACATTTGAAATTCAAGTAGGCGTTAATATTTTTAGCCAAACTTAAAAAAGTTCTGGGCCTCCACAAGGAAGAGGTATCCAGAATTAAGTTAAGATATTATCTGAATTGCTACATGTCAGCAACCGTTACGTTTTATTACTCTTGAAATATTTTTTTTTTGCATTTTCACTGACATTATTGATTTTGACTTGAGAAAAAAGATAAAGGTCTCCGCTTATTTGTTGCTTCTGGGCATGCATATTTCCAATCCTTCCTATCGATATTTCCTTGAAAATTTTTTATTTTTCTGAGTTGTAAAACATTGTTGGCTCATTTATAGTGCCAAAGTGCTGTTTATATCAAATTAGCTGAAAAATGAACACACCTCTTGGGTGAATGAATCCCAAAAGTCTTCGCTGTGTACATTCCCAAACTTGTGCTTGTCCAAGTAGTGCTTCAAAGATGCACGAAATAAATCGGAGCCAACGGCATCATGCAGCATCGTCATTATGTAGGCTGCCTGCAAGCGTGGCCAATTTTATTTTATATTTTAAATTTCATTTCAATATTCTTATTTAACGTAACGATGTTTCAAAAAAAATGATTTTGTGCAATAAATTGAAGCGATCAATTTGTTAACAGTGAGACGTGGGTCGTCCCGATCACATACGTCACCAGTAAACAACCGCGCAACCCCGTGACTCTCCTCATGGTGAACCGGACAAGTACGTCTGTATGGTGGTGGGACTCAATTTCGAAAAATTGATCAGGGTGGGGATGTCACTTAGGTTGAATCGGCGCTAACAAATTGTAGAAGCATTTCAATTCAAATTCGCATATGTGAAGTGAAAATTTAAAACCAGATCATAACAGCAGCAAATATTTTCAACAATTTCTTCTCATTTACAAAAAAATTTCAAGTTTGTATAACTGAAACAAGACTGAAAAGTGTTATTGAGATTTTTAAACTATGAGATATGTCCACATTAACAAAACATTTTTCAACTTGAAATCAAAATTTGCTAATTTTTTCAGTGGAATTCGACCTGCTGGAAGATGTATCTTGGATAAAATTCAACTTTAACGCAATGGGTTAGAATGATGATAAGGTTGATGTTATTATCGCTGGTATTACACCTGCCGTCGTGCTTATAAAAAAATTTTGCTACGTTTCTATCGCAATTGGTTTCTGTTTAAAATAAAATTATTCCACCTACTCTAGACATATTATTTTAATATTATAAAAAAATATTTGAAATGCAATCACGTTTGAATGATTTTATATGAATTATTTGAATTTGAATTATTCAATGAGTTAAGAATGAACTTTAAACTTAATATGAAAAAAATTTTGGACTCGATGATTTCGACAAAACGAATGAATGATTGATTGAATGAATAAACGCAAACAAAAACATTTTAACGAATTGAAAGTGCTAAAAAAATTAATATTAACCAAATTCATTCCAACTGTTCACACATGCAATTTAGGTTTCTACAGAGTTGATTATGGTGATGACGGTTGGTCAGAAATTATCAAGCAGTTGAGACTCGACCGCAATGTGCGTATCATTTACTTATCACCAATAACCATGTTTATCCTTTATTTAACGAAACAAAATTTTATTTAGCAACCAATATTTCATAAAAAGTTTTTGAGAAGTTTGGAGCATAAAATTTTCAGTTTGGAGCATAAAAACAATTGTTCGCGTCTAACTATTTTCAATCTATGTTATGCTATATTGAGTTAGGTTAACTGTAACTCGTCAAACCTTTTTTGTTGAATTACAGCTAATTAAAGACAAAAACATTTCAAAGTCATTGTGGCAAAATACAAAAAAAAATTCCGATGGAGACTGCAGCATAAATGGTGGGCTATGGAAAACCAGAATAGAAAAGTAGATGGATATCACAGAACACACTTAAATCAATAGCAGAGAAAAGGAAAGCAAATTAGAAAAATCCAAAAAAATACAAGGAGCTGAAAGCTGAAGTACAAAGGAAACTACTGAATGATAAACAAGAACAGATTGAGAATATGAAGTAAAGGTTACTAGTAGGAAAGGAAACATGAGGGAATTCGGTACAGCGACATAGTTCCTAACACGGCGGTTTCAACCTCATTTGCAATGTATAAAAGTAAAATCCGGTTAAAACTTGACTTGATTTACAGCAAAAACTAATGATAAGTTTGTAAACCATTCAGTGTTTCCCGTCTCATAAAGCATAATTGTAACATAACTTTTAAATGAAGCAAATGGCTAAAGTAAAAGTAGCAGTCGATATGTATTATCTCCTGACCTGTTCAATGTCTTAGCTTCAATATAATGAGAAAAACTCTGGTAAGTTTTGAAAAAAAATAAACATAGCAGGATGAAGGATAAGAAATTTGAAGTGTGCATATGACACCATACTTTTGGCAACCACTAAAATGGAATAACTTAAATTAGTCAACCGGGTAAAAATAGCCAGCACCAAATACAGCCTGATTATTGATGAAGATAAAACTAAAGTGATGCAAATAAATGAAATCAAATTTGAAATTGAAGTCGATGAAGTTTTATTGGAATCAATGCCCTTTTTTCTTATCTAGACTCTATCATTACGGACAATGCTGCAAGTTAACTGGGAAAAACAGGTTCATGATGCAGCCTACCCTTGGATCGAGGATGGCTAAAAACATGATAAGACAAGAAGATATTTAGTTATGTTGTGTTGTGTTATTTTTTATTTCATAAATGCGAATCTATAGTTAGTTAATCGGCATGTTTTTTAACAAAAACCCACAATGTTTTACAAGTTGCCTAATGGACCTTGTGGAAGTTTTAGTAATCCAATTGGAAATCATACCGTGAAATTATACCGTCACAGATTATTAAGGTCGCGAATTTGGATAAAATGCATTAAAATATTAAGCTAAAATGGAAAAAACGTAGAGTGAAGACCGGGGCTGGTGAAAAATTGGAGTTAGATTTGCTGGACTTTTTAAAATGGAAAATAGGGTAAACCATAATAAGATGTTTGATAATTGAATTGACTATGGAGGTGATTTTCGGCAAAAAGAGGTTTTTAATTCATGATAAACGAAAACTATATTTTTTTAAATAATTATAATAAAAATGATTAATGATTATTTTTATTAATTAAAAAGCTATTATTAGTTGTTGTAAATGGTTTACGTTATTCTTTCTAACGTTGTTTCATTATATTTCTACCATCTAGGTTTTCTCTGTGAAGGATAGAGAAAATTTGATCTTTGACATGTTCGCTCTGCTAAAGTAATCCAAATAAAAAATGTTCAAAATTTTTGCCCGATAAAAAACATTTAAAATTTGTTTATTAAATTTAGAATAAATTGAACTAAATGATTGTTAATTATTTCCAACATAATTTAAAATAGCGATTTTCTTCAAATTTTTCCAAAATAACATCAACCACAAATGACAAACTTGGGCATTTCAGAAATGAACAAATGAATGTGACTAACGCTCTTGACTTTCTGCTTTATTTGAAAGAGGAAGATGACTACCATCCGTGGGATGTATTTATCGATAACAGATGGTACCTGTTGAAACTTCTCGATAGTCGGCATGTGGAATCATTCAAAGTGATACAATTTTTTACTTTGTTCTATTGATGTTTTTAATAAAAGCCATGACGAGATTTTAAAAGGTGCAGGCTCCGGAGCCTCCAAAAAAGAGGTCTCTACAAAAAATTATTAAACTTTTTTCCTAAAAACGTAATTTTCCGAAATTTCAGCTGCAATACATTTTAAGAGCACTGATTTTAATGGAAAAATTTAAAAAAATTGGAATGAGCAAAAAATATTAACGCTTTTCTAATACTGCAAAATAAAAAAATCAAATAATAAAACAATTGAGGGCCTGCACTTTTTTGTTGCCCCAAGACCTGCGCACCCCTAAATCTGTTCCTGAATTCAAAACCAGACGAGATTGACTAACGAAAGAATGGTCTACATAGGAGTTTTTCTTTAGTGGTGGATCTTTTTTGTAAAAATATTTCATTGCAAAAATAACGTGAACATAAACTTATTGTTGACAATTTTTAATTAGAATGTTACGAGAAATATAATAACGCCATTTTTGGAAACGTTCAAACCCCAATCCAACGACACTGTAAAAATAAGGTAAGTAAAAAATAACTTTCTATCATTATTTTTAAAATTAAATACTAATATTATTAAGATAATCAACCGTAACTAATGACAATTGTATTTCTTGTCAGAGATTTGAGGATGTTTTTAATGGTAATTGCGTGCTATGTGGGCATGGAAAAGTACCTCCAAACTATGAACGAGATGTTCCACCAGGCCATCGCTGGCGGATTGAAGTAAATCGTGTTTGGGAAAAGACGATTTGGATCTGTTTATAGAACAATTTTGTCCCACTCCTTACATAACTGTGTCGCAAATTTGTATAAAAATTTTTTTATTGTCTTCAAAAATGTCTGTTTGTTTCAAAAATGCGTCCATTTTTAGTTCACACTGATTTTTTTATTCAAAAACTTGAAGCCGGCAAGCTTTTTAACACATTTTTTTTACAGCGTTTTTACGTTTTTTCTTTCTAAAAACTATTTTGACTTTATCCTTAACACATACAGTCTCGTTGATCTTGTCGAGAATAAAACTGTGTTCCCTGTGAAATCCTGTTTTAGATTCAAACGTACATTTATTAAAACAATTTAATTTAATACTATTTAATTAAGTAAAATTAAATTTTAAAAATAATAATGAAACTTATTTAATAAAACAATGACTTTTTTTGACTTGATATTCCAAATTTTTTTTATTAGATTGACACCGATTGAAAAGTTTCTTTTATACGGAAAGGTGGTGGCTTATGGAGGAGAGGAAGAATGGAACTACTTCATGGAGATAGTCATGTCAAACGACAGCACATACGGACAGAGAACGGAAGCCTTGGAACATCTCTCACAAAGCGAAGATCCGTCGAGAGTTTTGAAGTATGTTTAATTTTCGAAAACTTTCAAGTTATACTTCCATTTTTCACATTTCCAATATCATTTTATATCTTTTTGTATTTAATTTATTGTTTTTTTTTATAATTTCTCAAACATTTCTCTGGTCGGAGTAAGTAGGATCAAGAACTTTCCTCAAATTAAAATTTTCCGGCTCTGGGTGAAAATTTCCGACTTCGATACCCTACTCCGACATTATGGTATCTGGTAGGGTGCTTGCAGTTTCCGAGTTTTAACTCTTTTGAAAAATAAAAAATTACACAAAAATCGATGAGTGCCTGGATGGATATTCACTTAAGTAACAAAATGATTTGAAGAGATCAATATCAATATAATATAAATATTGTTTTTGAAAATCATTTTTAAAGTTGTTTAAATTCTCTTTACTCTTATTAAGTACACCAAATTTATTGATATTTGAAATATTTTTTTTTCAAAATAATTTCGATTTCTTAAAACCAAACAAAGACTTTGATATAATGACGATGTAATAAAATAATGTGAAAAATATGAGAGCAGGCAATACATTTTACTTATTATATTAAAAAAATGATAGTTTAAATTTCAAATACTCAGATTGTTGACGATGTCTCTAAATGATACCTTACTGGATGCAGATGAAAGTTATGCGGTTCTGTGTTTTATTGGCGCAAATGCAAACAACAAAGAAACTTTTTGGAAATTTTTCAATGAAAATTGGATGAAAATATACGAAAGGTGTCTACGTGTTTTATTAAATTTTTTGGTGTATGTAATCTAATGTTTTAACGATTCTTTCATTAGTGCTTCTGTGATGTTTGCATGTGATCGGCTGGGATGTCTTCGCATTCAAACCCAGTCAGTGCAATAGCAGTTCCAGACACTTTAACCATTTCGCCTATGAATTTATTTATTAATTTGTTGTGGTGTTTCAAAAGATTGACTATTTTATTATATTTAATACTAAATTAATTTACTTGAAACTTTTGGCTTTATGAAAAGTTTTTCAGAGTTCCATATAACTTAAAAATTTGAAATACGGTATGTTTAATGTTTATGTTAAAAGAACTTATAAAATTTCTATAAGAATCAAATTTTTGCGCACAAATAATCTTTTCTAGAATTGATTTATCTAACATGTGATGCTGATTTATGTCATTAAACCATAAGTTAATAAGAAACCATAATGGTTAAGGTGCTTGGACCTGCTGTTGCAAAGAAATCCTCGCCGATCACATGCTCTGTGTGCGTGTTTTTGTACCTGGAAATAAATTTAAAAAATAAATAATTAAACAAGTTAATAAATAATTACTCGTCTGCTAAACTTAACCGTACGTAACCAGGATATCCGACGAAATAGATTTCATAATAGAATCAGCTAGACCTTACTTCTCAACTAAAGCTGATTACAACGATGTGAGTTTCCTCGTTTATGACGATACATTTTGTTGATGTTAACTTAAAATATAACTCTCAAAAAATCTTGATTTCCAATGCAATAACATCATTTTAACAAAGCACCTACCCAACATCACCTTTTTCTTGAGTTTAACAGTGGCGAATCTAATGGAAATTGACCAAAAAATGACGTGATAAGCCAAGAAAGCCCCCCTGTCTAAATTTAAACATTTTCAAAATTTTGCCCCCACATCAGTTGTCTAAGTCGTCGCAACTGATATATAATGAACTCCATTGGCTGCACCGCACCGGTTTACTTGAGTAAACAACTAATACCGGTATCAAAGGTACATGGGCGTAGTCATCTTAGGTTGTCGGACCATGGGGATCTGGTTATTCCGTCCTTTAGTTCCTCAAAATATGGACGGCGGAAATTTGCTGTAATGGTGAGTGAAATTTGGAACTCACTTCCTGTAGAGTTGAGGGATGGTTCCATCACAGATCGACGGCTGTTCAAAAAAACATTGAAACATCATTATTTCAACACTGTACACCAAAGAAAGCGCTTCCGAGGTCTTTCGAGAGAGGTGCCATACAAGTTCTGATACTGATAATGTTATTTTAGTAAACTCTTCTACTAGTCCACCACAATATGTCACTAAAATAATTGTTTTCTGCTTGTTCCCATTTTTTTGGTCATCGTAGTTAGACCTAACTTTTAGCTTTTGGAAGTTTACGGTTGAACTAGGGTAGGCTTCTGCATGACCGTATGATTTGTTTGTAGACATTTGTATTTTTATTTTACTAAATAGTACACAAAAATCAACCCTCGCAGTTGAAAACATTATTGACCAAGTTTAAGGAAAGTGGTATTACCCTTGGAAGTGATCATTTGAGTGTCGTCCGAGCTAATGTGGACTGGTTCCAACGTCATGATGAAGAAATCGTTCGTTGGTTATCAATCAACTACTAGCAACAAAGGATTAACGAGCAAATGAACACGTGTTGTTCTCCCAATTTTTTCATTAACAACATTATGAATTTTATTTTTGAAAAATTTATGTCTGGTACTAATTAATACGTTAAACTTTTTGTTGCTGGCTGTTGTGATGTTGACGTTTCAAAAACAAACTTCATTTGGTTATCTATATTTTAACAGGTAGCAGGTTTTTATGAAAATTATTTTATCGTTTGAAATAAAAAAATTAATAATAAGAGTAGATCGACTTTGCAACAGCAAAAAACAACAGCAACTTTCAACGTACAGTATTTATACAATTTGTTTCTAGCATGATGATGTCATGCAATTGCCACTTGCGTGCCATTTCGCACATCAAGCATTTTTTGACAAACGAGACTGCCTCAACACCTCACACACTGTTTAACCTGGTCTCGGCTTGACTCGCTCTTTTTTAAAGCTTCCAACTCATCGATTAAAACACTGCTGTGGATTTGAAATTGGTCTACCCGTCAGAGCTCTTCAGAACATTACGAGTAACTTAGGAAATAGTCATCATTACGTTTAAAGCCTCGAGATGAGACTTCTCTATTTCCCTAAAGGGGCTGTCGACAAAACTCAAAAGTCGTACATCATTTTGGAATTTTTAAAATAATGCTGAAAATAAAAGTCTCTGGGCGCCTCTGAAGCAACTGTGCACCTGGCGCCATATAAATCGTATTATTTAGTAGCAGCAGCACCAGTAGTAGTACCAGTAGTAGCAGGCAGTAGTAGTAAAGTTCAATTACCTAATGTTTATCAGATTTTTGTTTCACAATCTTGTTTTCTTACCTCAAACCAGCACTGTCTATATACATAATGGCCAGACTTTCTAAAATATCGTTATTTCCAAAACATATGAAAAAAATTTTAAATTTTCACTTACTAATTCCAAAAACTTGCAATTTTTTTTGTCCACAACTTACATTCCCAACCTAAACCAATTTTAATATGGATGAATAGAATATGAAGTGTCGCAAATGTTTCGTTTATTTATTGTAAATTATGAAAAAATTCCATAAGTGGAGCATAAAATAATTCAAACAATTAGACTAATTTGAGAGTCATTTATAAAACAGCAAAAAATAAAATATAAAATTATGTTTAAAAACCCTGGTAAAAAAAAGTGACTGGTATACGGTGTACGTATAGCCACGCTAATCTGAGATCTTCATCATTGACAGGCCTCCCCCTGTTCACAATTTGTGATAAATATCTAGATCTTCGGAACCAATCAACTCGTCATCATTCTCTTTAACGTCGTTCACTAGCAATCATTCGGCATTAACTTATTCATATTTAAGCGAGAATATGTCCCTTACAAAATATCAAAAACGGTTAACAAACGAAATCTTAAGCCCATAAATGAGCCAAAATTTAATACCAAATTATAACATCTTTTTTCGATTACAAGACGCGTTGTTGAAAGATCCGTAAATTAGGATTTTTTTAAAACAGGTTTATTCATGTTCAAATCAAGCCGACCTCAAGTGCTACCACACCGAATGCTATGTAATTTTCAATTAAACCCTAATTTTATACTATATTTTAAGCACATGACCTTACTATAATTAGTATTTGTTAGTAGTAGAATAATTTGATAACTGACGAAACGAATCGCCAAATTAGTTATATATTATCCAAAACTTTAAAATTTTTATACCCTCATAAACGATCAATCCGTCCTCACGATGCAAAAAGTCACCTTCCAGAGCACACCCCCCCGAGCCACGTATGGTGACCTACTAAGGATGCATCCCATTGGCTGACCTACATAAACCGACCAATCAAGCTAGCGAAATTTTATTTCTGTCGTCGACTAGATTGACGTAGATTTCTTCCGCAGTTCACTTTTAAATGTTGCTCAACAAAGACAACAAATTTGTGGTGTAATCAATATTTGTCCCCTCTAAGTCTTTTGAAATAATTTAATTTCGTAAATTTCTCAAAATTGATTAGTTAAGCAAGTTAAATTGTTTAATTAATATTAATTAGATTTCTATTTAACATTAATTAATTCGATGAGGGAGGGTGTTGTCATATTTTCCTGATTAATTGGTTGGTGGAAGAATTGAATTTTTTAATATTAGCTAAAGGGGAAGCTAAAAGAAAGAATCGGCAATTAAATAAGGATGGCCTGTAAAAAGTTGTTAGGTGGGTTGATGTTAGTGTCATTGATGGTAGTTGGCCTGAAGAGAGAGACTCATTGTGAAGTTCTGGAAACTGATGTTGTTGTAGATCAGTCAGCTGATGATGAGCCCTCCTTCCTGGAACCTACTGCTTCTCCTCCAGAACCTTCTGATGACAGCAGGTTTGTCTTGTATGTGTGTCTCATTGTATTTGCTTGCCTAATTTGTCTCATTGTATTTGCTTGCCTAATTTGTTGCCTTTTGTTTGCCTAATGTACTTGCAAATAGAAAAAAATTCAGTATAATTATAGTATAACACTCAACACTCTGAGATATTTGCTCACACATTGCTTCTATTCTTTTATTTGATGAGTTTGTTAAATATATCCCCATTTCTACCTTCGTCTTCAGATACTTGGTGCTGATCAGCAACATGGATGGGACAGTGTCAGCGTTGAATGCGCGCACAGGTGATGTGAAGTGGTCGATGATGGTCGGGGTCGGTCCACTTCTCTCTTCCAGCATCAGCGAAACTCAGGTGGTCGGAGATTCTACTGATGTGATGCACACATATATCAATATGTCAGATACACTCAATTTTTTTCCTGATCGATTTATTCAATTGATTTCATCCAATTGCAGATCAGGAAAAATGGTGTAGTTTCCCGATTGGTTCCCTCACTGGATGGTGGGCTGTACCAGATCGACTCGGATGGCATTGAACCTGTCCCATTGGCCGCAGATACACTCCTGTCCTCGACCTTCAAGCTGACGGATGATTCATTCATAGTTGGAGGAAAGGAGATTGAGACATACGGCATCAATGTCCGGACTGGCAAGGTGAGATTTTGACTAAGTGAATGAGTGAGTGAATGGATGAATTGTTGCGTGAATGAGTGAGTGAATGGATGGATTGTTAAGTGAATGATTGAATGAATGGATGGATGTTGAGTGGATGAGTGAATGAATGGATGGATGTTGAGTGGATGAGTGAATGAATGAATGGATGGATTGTTGAGTGAATGATTGAATGAATGAATGGATGGATTGTTGAGTGAATGATTGAATGAATGAATGGATGGATTGTTGAGTGAATGAGTGAGTGAATGGATTACTAGAGAATTAAAAGTGGGGGATTAATAAAGTTGTAAATTAATGAACTATAAAACTTTTCAATGAAATTGTTGTGTTGATATTGTTGATGGATGATAGATGGACAGGAGAGTATAGCATATCGAATTGTAACTGAAACAAAACTCACCATCAAATACTCTGTGAAAGGAACAGCCATTTGTGAAATGTACAAACATTTGTTCTAAATTTTATTTGAATAGTGGTCTGGGCTGCCAATTTGTTCACTCAAAATTTATCTGATAATAATTTCACATTAAGTTACTATTTAAATGTGTTTCATTCTATTGATATCATTTTTTTTATTTTTCTTCATGGTGTTTCTGAGAGGTGTGATCAACCTGGATCTGCTTGCATTCAAACCCAGCTACTGCAGTATCTGTGTCGGGCATAATAACCATTACACTATAGCGTTGCCCAACAAATTTTTAATTGCCTGTGCATTGATTCGGAAGGTACGCTACATTTGTTCCTCTGCCGGCTGCCGGCACCTCAAAAATGAGTACGACGATGGAAGGTTGGGAGGAAGTGACGACGACGAAGATGATGATGACGTCAGAGAGGTTCTCGTCATCAAGAGGACTGACAGGACAATTAGGATGGTGGATGTTGTTGATGGCCAGGAGAAGTAAGCAAGCATTTGATTGGCTGGCTTATTGGATGGGTTGTTAGCTGTGATTGGTCGGATGATTATTTGGTTGATTGACGGATGATTGATCAATTGATTGGTTGGTTAGTTTTATTTGATTGATTGGTTGGTTGGTTGATTGGTTGGTTGATTGGTTGAATAGTTGGTTGATTGACAAGTTGGATTGTTAGTCATTTGGTTCATTAGTTGATTGGTTGATTGATTAGCTTTGGTATGATTGGCTGTTTTTAAGAGCTTAATGATTTGGTGGAAAAATTGCAAAGTTCTGTCATAAATTATATTTAGATAATCTTGAGCATGCTTCCAATCAAATTAAATTGTTGAGCCCATTATTTTATTTCCTCAAATTTTCCTACAAAATTGTTTATTTTAATTGCCCCAATTAGCATCATAATTGCCTTGCCAGTACATGCCCATGTAAACCTCACAGATGGAATGCATCCACTACTAACTAGCTAATCTTCTCTACATTCATTTACTTCTTATAGCATCTGCTATCATGTTTATACATTTTTTATTTGTTTAGACTTTATTTATTTGTTTAGATTTTAATTTCGTCTTTTTCTATTCAATACCCATCATAATTTTGAGCTTTTTTAAAGTTATTTCTCACTATTTGTCAGACCATTGTCGACCTGTCTTCAAACTCACTTGTTGCCAACATTGCACAACATGACAGAATATAAAATTTGAAGCCCAACTGTTCAACAAAGTGTAACTTTTCAGAAATGATAGCAGATACAAAAAATATATTAACATGTTGTTGCAACACTTTTTGTGAACGGAAACAACAAAACAACTTGCTTTAAAAAAAATGAACAACAAAAAGTTTTACACAATACTGAACGTTTGAATTTCAACAAAGTGTAATCAATCTGGTGATTTCATAGAGCTAACATGTTTTATTTTATAAATTGGTGTATTTGCAAGTTTTAAATTTTTGATGTATCTTTTACATGAGCTGTTTCTCTGCAGATATTTCAAATTATTACGGGTGTGTCATTGTGTATCCAAAATGTTTAATTATGTTCAATCTATTTCAATGCTACTGCTCATTTTCTAAATTTCTTTTTTTGCGTGAGCTGTGTTTCTGTATGATGAAAATGTAACGAGATGAATATATATATATATATATATGTGTGTGTGTGTGTTTGTGTGTGTATGTGTATTTATGTGTGTGTTTGTATATATGTGCGTGTGTGCATGTATTTGTGTGTGTCAGTTTAATAAGATTGAAACAAAATGCTACAGGTGGAACTACAGTGTAGGCTACCATGAACTTAGTTTGCATTCGAGATTTGTGCAATCCTATTATGATGATCAGTACCTGGACTCCAATGCAGGTTGTGTCTGGCTGCTTGTACATCTTCTTGCTTGTATGTTTCTCTGTCTGTCTCTATCATTTGTTAAGTTTATTTTCTATCATCTTGACCAGCCGTGAAATTTGTCGTTGGAAAAATTTTGAAGCAGATTTGGTTTATTGTGGAGTTATTTCTATTTCTTATGTGATCCAATGTTTTTCACTATTAATATAATTTGTAAATTCATAATTTATGTATATTATATTATTATGTTTAAGAAATGAGTTTAGATTTCTGTCTTCCATGTTGTTCTTGCACCTATCATACTGGAATGAATAAGCCTAACTTGCTCTACGACTTTAATTTGATGTTTTTCTCTTTTAAAACTAAATTTTTCAAGTTATAATTTGTGATACAATGAAATATAATAAGCTTTATACTTCCACGTGTTGCATTTTCTTTTCCATCTGATAAAAAATTCAATAGAAGAAGTCCTGTACAAATCTGCAATTCAAATCTAAAATACAACTTCTATGTCTGATATGTCTTTCTTTGGAATTCACGTTATCATCTTGACCAGGCCTTAAATTTGTCATAGAACGAACTTGTGACCTGTTGTTTTGCTAGAAATAAGTTACTGATTATCGGTCAATTGAATGTCTCACGGGGTACTCCAACTGACCACCGCCTCCCTTCCACAACCAGATGACCAGTTTGCATTCAGGAGCAGCTTTTCTCGTTTCCTGAAGAATCATGACGTCACGAAGGACCTTGACCTCAAAATCAAAATGTCGACGGGGGTCATTCAGGGTGTTTCCAAGGTCGACCCGAAGCATGTGTACTGGCAGCACCAGGTGATAAATAATGTTGATCTCTATGAGTTTGATGCCAGTGAGTTTGTTAAAGCGACGATTTTATAGATGAATATGACCACAGTAGTTTTAACTTGAGTCCGTGAGTTAAACTAACCCTTTTGGGCGGCGTGATTGCTCAATGGTTAAAGGCACCTGGTCTTGCTATTGCAATGACTGGGTTCGAGTACAAAGAGATCCCCGCCTATCATATGCAATGTGTATGATGCGTGGTTTGCACGCGTATTCATATACGCTGTGTGTGTTTGTCGTTGAAACCTCTGAAGCAAACGCAGAAGAGATAGATTAACCTTTAACCTTTTAACCTTTAAGTCAAAAATACATGCATGATACTTACAAACCTGCAGTTCGATTCGTCGATAGCTGGGGCATGGTCGATCAGAGGTTACGACTTGAAGGTCATCAGCCTGTTCGAGGACAGTAACATCATCTATCCGACGCAAGTTGATGAGCAGCACAATGGCGCTCCCAAGCTCCTCTATATTGGTCAGTCTGAAGATCCCTTTGTTACAATAATTATAGTATAAGGAGATAGTTTGTAGTAATCGTGAAATTTATTGTAAGAAATGATGAAAGTAGTCGTCGCTGTAACGATGATGACGACGGGATTTAATTTCTTCGAAGGTCATGCAAATGGAATTTTCTCACACACGCGCAAACACACACACACGCACACACAACACACAAAACACGCACACACAACACAAAACACGCACAAACACACACACACACACACATAAAAACGTACAGGCGTCTTCAACGACATGTTGTACGTTCAGCAATCGGAGAAGATCCTCAACGCCAACCACAACCTCGCCGACGCGTCCTCATCAACTTCTGTGGCGACCAGTAAGCGCGGTCAAGCCTTCCATCCGCGAGTCAGGTGGAGGCCCTACCTTGCTACTGGTTGGTTTGTGTGGGGGCGATAGGGACTGCCGTGTTTGTGTTATGGGGTGTAAGATGATTGGTTCGTGTAGAGGTGATTATCTTCATTCATTTTTTCACATTCATTCATTCTGGTTTGTTTCCAAATTTTCTCAGGTTTTTTTTTCATGGTTTCATTCATCTTTGCCTTTGCTATCTTTTGAGTTCGTTATACCGTTGCATCTGTTTATGGCTTCCAGTTCTTTGACATCTCTCTAAATCTTTACATCTATTTGTGTTTGAACTTTGTAAATTGGTTTATTAATATTTTTTTTATAGATGGTTTGTAGTTTTCATCAGATCATTCAAAAGATCATTCATTCATTTATTCACTCATTCATTTATTTATTTAATTATTCCTTTATCTATGCATCATTCTTTCACTTATTTATTTAAACACCAGTTCGTTTGCTTTGTTCGTTCATTCGTTTGTTCTCTCGTCTGTTCACACATTCACCTATTCATCCACCCATTTTTGTAGCACCATCAAGAACCAAGGTCCTCTCCAATCGTGACCTCATCGCGAGCGAATCATCATCACAACCACCATCATCACACTCATCATCATCATCATCGTCTTCATCATCATCCTCATCATCGTGTGATAAGGACAAAAGTCTCATATTACCATCGAAGGAGCAGTATCCATTTGGTGAGTTGGCTGTTGATGATGGTGATAAGATGATGATGTTGATAATATATAAAAAAGAATAATAATAAACATAAATCGGCCCAATGGGTTGACTGCTTCCAATCTGTCGTGTCCGGCTTCGAATACACAGTGAGCTAATAACTTGAGAGACATGGGACATTGTTGGGCAAGGTATTTCTTGCATGCATAGAAGTTTAATTTAGACTGAGTTAAAAAGATGAAATGCAGCCGTGATCACCATCGTTGCAATCACACTCTCTCATGGTGATGATGGTGACGATGATGATGGTGACGATGATGATGACGGCAGATGGTGGATATTATCTCCATCTGGATTACACTCCATTGGACCTGACCAGTCGACACGGAAATAGCACACGGAAGTTGTCGCAGAAGATAAGGATGGGTGTGCTCCACATGCTGGCCGAAATGTGGTCAGTTGGTTGTGGTTGTGGTTAGTGTGTGGTGGTTAGTTGTTGTGGTGGTTGGTGTGGTGGTTGGCTGTTGTGGTTGGTTGTTGTGATGGTTGTTTTGGTGGTTGGTGTGTGGTGGTTGGTTGGTGTGATGGTTATTGTTGTGGTGGTTGGTTGGTGTGTCAGGTGTGGCTGACAGTTGTAGAGTGTACATATGTGGTGCATATGTTGTAAATGGCTCAATGACTGACTGACCGACCAACCGACCGACCTACCTTGTTTTTGAACAGCTGATTGATTGATTTGCAGGAAGGAATTCTGCCTCTTGCTCGTCCTGTCATTTCCGCCCATAGTCTCATTTGCCATGAGATTCCTCACCAAAACATCATCAGCAGAGAAAGATGAATCACCATCTTCATCGTCATCGTCCTCTTCACCGTCTAAGAAACGAAAGAATGTTGTGAACAAGAGCTGTTCAGCTCAGGTTCGTTGACTGGTTGATTGAATGTGGTTGATTGAATGTGGTTGATTGAAGTTGATTGATTGAAGTTGATTGATTGAAGTTGATTGATTGAAGTTGATTGATTGAAGTTGATTGATTGAAGTTGATTGATTGAATGTGTTAAATTGAATGTGATTGATTGAATGTGGTTGGTTGAATGTGGTTGGTTGAATGTGGTTGGTTGAAGAGGATTGATTGATTGAAGTTGATTGAGATTGAATGTGGTTGATCGGATGTGGTTGTCGCGAGATTCCTTTCAATACAAGAACAACAACAACAACGACAACAACAACTTATACCCAATGCACGCCATCATATGCACTCCAATGACAGCTCTAGAACTTTCAATCCGCTTGTGAATCTTTTGTAAGAAGACTCTCATATTTTTCAGATTGTGACAATTTATTTCATCTACATTGTCAAGGACTCAACATTAATTGATTAATCAATTTATTTGTTTATTCATTCATTCATTCATTCATTCATTCATTCATTCATTCATTCATTCATTCATTCATTCATTTCAGATTGTGACAATTTATTTCATTGACATTCATTCATTCAATCATTCATTCACCAAATGCAGTATGACATCTTGCCAGTGTTTAGCAGCCAGGAAGTGGAATATATTCAGCAGCAGCTACCGCAACCACCACAACCAGACACCAAACAGCAATTTGTCTCCAGGTTTTTATTCAATCATTGGATTAGTTTGATGATTGGCTGAAGAGTTGTTGTTGTTTGTTTGGTTGATTGATTAATTGATTGATTGGTTGGTTGGTTGACCATTATCTAATCAACCATCTGTCCAATTGCCAACCAACCAATCAGCCAATAAACTAACCAATCAATCAACTAAACAACCAACCAGTCAATCAACTAACCAATCAATTAACTAACCAACCAATCAATGAACAGATACCTGACGGACTTTGAACCTCGTGAGTGCCTGGGTCAGGGAGGGTTCGGTGTGGTCTTCAAGGCCTTCAACAGGGTCGATGAGTGCATGTACGCAGTCAAGAGGATCGCCATTCTGGACAGGTGGTGATGTGATGGTGGTTGTGGTGGTGGTGATGATGATGATGATGATGATGTTTGAAGAAGATGATGATGATGATAGTAATGATAATGATTTTTAGGATGATGATTCAAGTGATGATTTGATGATGGTGATGATGACGATGTTTAAAGATGATGATAATTATGATGATGATAATGATGATGATGTCTATGCATTTGTTGACTGATCGAATTTTACATTTATATGTAGAGGCACATAAATTAACATATTATCGTTTCAACTTGTTTGCATCCTTCCACCATCTCTGCATCGCAGCAAGTCATCTAGGAGCAGGGTGATGAGGGAGGTGAAGGCTCTGGCGAAGTTGGATCATCCAGGCATAGTCAGGTCAGTTGACCGCTTGCTTGTCTGTTTGTTTGTTTGTTTGTTTGCTTTTTGTTTGTTTGTGTGTTTGAATGGTCGTGTAGTTGGCTCGTTTTTTTGGAGCAGTTTGACGAGCTGGGATTGGGAAAAGGCCTGTGAAGGTTTCGTGGGGTGTCTCTGTTTGCGTGTGAGTGTGCATGTGTGTGTGTGTGTGCCTGTGTGTGTCTGTGTGTGTCTATATATGACAACGAGCGTAGGTACGGTTTGAGCCTTACTGGATGTTCAACACGAATTGATCCAGCAAGCTTTTAACATGCAACCCACACCATCCATCTGATCACCAAGCAAATGAATGTTCAACAACCATCCAGGTACTACCAGAGTTGGTTCGAGTGTCCGCCGGCCGGATGGCAAGAGGAAATGGACAAGTTGTACATTCCCGGTCTGTCTGTCAGCACATCCCTACCTAACATCTCCACTTCCTGCAGATCGACCAATCGCGTCAAATCTACTAACCGTGACGTCACATCCGCCGATGTTGTTGTTGATGATGATGATGATGACGAGGATGATGATGATGATGTTAGCAGATTAAATAACAGCATTTCAAACATTAATAATAATAATAATAACAACAACAATAATAATAATAATAATATTGATAATAATAATAACGATAATAAAAAAATGAATGGTACTGATGTGAGGAGCGAAACAGCTGACCACAAAAGACACGTCATTCCAGCCGAAGCATCTCACACGCTTGCTCATTGCAAGAACTGTCACTTGAAATTTGTAAATAATATGAAAGATGGTGATGGCGATGAAGAAGATGATGGTGGTGGTGGTAATTGTGGTGGTGGTGGTCATCTCGGTAAACAGATGATAACATCTACACTCATGCCGTTGTCAAAAGTTGAAAGATTGTCAAGAAGTGGTGACCATCACAAAGTGCAGTTTTCATCATTGTCTGAAGAAGAAGATGACGAAGAAGAAGAAGATGATGATGAGGAGGAGGATGAAGATGATGATGATGATGAAGAAGAAGATGATGAGAATGGTGATAGTGAAGATGATAGTGGAGATGATGGTGGACGTAGAAGTGGTGAGAGTGATAATGACGATGGTGGTGAAGGTAGAGGAGGAGAGGGTGATGATGCTGATGGGGACAATTCCGATGACGATAGCTTGCAGGTTGTTTTCGCCGACAGGTCTAACACCAACTCAATCCGCAAACGAAACGTCTCGAAAAAGGTCCTCCACAACGCTGACAACTCCGTCTCTATCGTGTTTGAGGATTCAAACGACAACAACCTCAACAACAACAACAACAATGAAACTAAAAATGCCGATGTTGTTGTCGAATTGGGTGACAGCGTTGGAAACACCTGCAGTCGTCTGAAGAAGAGGAAAAGTAACAACAACAGCAACAACATCAACAACAACAAGAGCAACAAGAGTGACAACTTTAACATGGCGGATACTCATTGCCGCAACCACAAAAAGCGTAAAACAAGCAAGCATCGTCACAACAGAAACAAGAACATAGTCAGCAAATTATATTTGTACATCCAAATGCAGCTCTGCCAACAGGAAAGCCTACAGACCTGGTTAAGCACATCTGCCTTTGACCTCCATCTGACCTTGGACATCTTCCATCAGATGGTCAGTGCCATCTCCTATGTGCATGACCTAGGTCTCATGCACCGCGATTTGAAGGTTAGATAGATGGATGCATGGATGCATGTGTTGATAGATGGATGCATGGATGCATGTGTTGATAGATGGATGCATGGATGCATGTGTTGATAGATGGATGCATGGATGCATGTGTTGATAGATGGATGCATGGATGCATGTGTTGATAGATGGATGCAAGGATGCATGTGTTGATAGATGGATGCATGGATGCATGTGTTGATAGATGGATGCAAGGATGCATGTGTTGATAGATGGATGCATGGAAGCATGTGTTGATAGATGGATGCATGGATGCATGTGTTGATAGATGGATGCATGGGTGCATGTGTTGATGCATGGATGCATACGTTGGTGGATGCATGACGCTTGTAGTTGGGAAATATGACACATTCATAGATGAATGGATGGATGTCAAAGAATGACTGGTTAGATGGATAAATAAATGGCTGTGAAAATGTAGGGTTAGTTCATGAAAGAGTCGAATAATGTGTGGGTGGTTGCATCAGTGGACCACCTACCTTGTTTATTTATTTATCTATTAATCCATCAATTCATTCATTCACATCCATTCACTTCCATTCATTCACCTCCACCCAGCCATCCAACATTTTCTTCGCCATGGACGGATCGGTTAAGATTGGCGACTTTGGTTTGGTTACATTCGTGGAGGGGACATACGGGGACGACGATGTTTCCGGTGACGAGAGCGGGGGCGCAGTGGGTAGGGCACATACAAGGCAGCACACGAACGAAGTTGGAACAAGGCTCTACATGAGCCCGGAACAGGTGCGGTCTAGTTGTCGTCTGTCTGCTTATGCTTTCGTTTTACGATATTGCTAATAACAAATTCAATGTTGACTCAATATAACGCTATAAAAGCCATGCAAGTTGTGCCCCATGGGTTCTGAGCGTTATAAATTGCTTTCAACTTGTGCTGCTGGGAGACGTGCTTTGTATTTGTTTCTCTGTGATTTGTTTCATTTCATTTTACCATGAATATTTTCATTGTCGTCAGTGTCCTAGTGACATCATTCCCTAATTAATGTCACCATCTTCATCAATAGTCACCCAGTAGATCATCGTTTTTTCATCCGCCACTCACGACCATCCACCACTACGACCACCCACCACCACGACCACCCACCACCACGACCACCGAACCACTAAGACCACCGACCACCACAAACCACCGCAGACGACAGGCGGTGGCTACGACAACAAAGTGGACATCTACGCCCTCGGTGTCATCTTCTACGAGATGTGTCAGAGGTTCGGCACGCAGATGGAGCGAGTCAGGGCCCTGCAAGCTGCCAGAGACCTCAATTTCCATGACCTCTTCGTGCAACAACACCCCACTGAGGTGGGCTGTGCTGTTGCTGTTGTTGTTGTTGGGCCTTTTTGCGTTCTTCTCATCTTATCTTTTGTTGTTTGGTGTGTTGTATTCATCGCCACCATTGTTGCATTCTTGCCATTTTTTTCGTTGTGCATGTTTCATGGTCATCATTTTATGGTGGATGTTTTGTTTGTGTCGTTGGCATTATTCGAATTATTCTTATTATTTTAATCATCAAAATGAACGGCCACCATCCGCATCAACACTTACATAATCCGCCACACACTACCACCATACTACCACCACATCCACACACCACCACATCCACACACCACCACAGTTCGACTTTGTGAGACCACTACTGAGCCACACAGCCACCGAAAGACCAGACGCCAGGAAGATTCTTCAGCATCCACTGCTTGCTGAATTCGAGGGGGCCACACTGGCCTCACATCGTCTGCACAGCCAATCACGTTTGAGGATTCCTTCTATGTCCTCCTCGTCCAGCAACTCTTCATCGACGCCCCCCAACAACCTGCCCACACCATGATTGAGTGCTCTTGTTGATGATGGTGATGACGTGGCTCTTGTTGGTGATGGTGATGTTGTTGATGATGTTGTTCTTGTTGGTGATGATGTTCATGGTGATGTTGTTTTGTGGTTGTTCGTCGTTTGTGACAGTTAAAAAATTTTTCGTTGATTGATGTTTCGAATGGTTTGTTGGCTTGAAGATGAACCGTGCTGTTCAAGTCCACTGGTTCATTTTATATCATCCTCTAAGGTATTCTAACGAACATACATTCACATTTCTCTATGTAGTTAGATGTTGATTTATTTATTTATCTACTTATTTGCTCATTCATTCATTCATTCATTCATTCATTCATTCATTCATTCATTCATTCATTCATTCATTCATTCATTCATTCATTCATTCATCCGTTTCTCAGTTTACTGATGTCCTTTCATCAATTCACTCATACATATTTGTTTATACCTCTTGCTAATTTGGCTCAGCTGGTTAAGATACCGGATCTATCTCTCGTGCGGTTTGTTACCTTAATAATCAGTTGCTCACTTCCCGGGTTCGATTGCGACGATAGTCCAACAGAGTTGCATGCGTTTCATGTAAGTAAATATTTGATGCTTGGTGTGGTGCACTCTTCTAAAGACCGTCAACTTGAATTCGTTAGAAGAACAGTGAGTGGTCACTCAGTAGGGAAACGTTGACCATTATAAATTCGTGTGAAACCCATGATTGCCATGCCAGAATATATAAAAATCCATCACAAATATCATCATTATTATTATTACTTTTTAAATCTCAAGTATTTTAATTAAGGTCAATATATTTATTATGATTATTTATTAATGTTAGTAATATTGTAAATGTTAACTGTTTTTAATAATATTTGTATTAGTTTCACCAGGAATAGTCTAAACTAGTATAAACATTGGTGCATTATTAAAACAGCCACATTGTCGTTACTTCGTGTGCTGAGCTGATGGTTTATTTGGTTTGTCATGTAGATTATTTGTTAAGTGCTTGGTATGATTTTATTTCTCAGTTTAAATCATTTTTATAAACTTTTGTTAACCCCGAACTGCTCTGACTAACTGACTTATTTTTGTTAATTTTGTTTGATGTTTCATAATTTGAAAATCAATAAAGGTTATTTGCATTGTATGATCCTGAATTTGTTCGGTAATAATAATTTTCATAATCACACGCGCCAGCCAACTCGTGTTTAACATCCTCACATTCATTGTCATCATCGTCATCCTTATTATTATTATTATTATTATTATTATTATTATCCTGAATTTGTTGTCGGTCGTAACGTATCTTGCACGCAAGATTTATAGAAACTTCAGAGGAAGACTCCTCTTCCATATCAACCATCAACTTCACCACGATGGCTTCAACAAGGTCAGTAGTTGTACTCGAATGACTGTCATTCAAAATCGAAGCTTCGTCTCTATCGCCAGTCGAGAGGTTGTTTTTTTTATTGATCGGCACTATCGCAGCTTCTTACGCTACCTACCAGTGGACAGCATCATTGCGTGGTGACGTATTTTTTATTGGAAACCCCAACCGGCACCTGACTTTTTTTTTACTGAGAATTTACACACACACGGACGAGAATGTTCATAAACATGGACTGGACATCTTAGCAAGAGATAAAGTTATTCGTTATTTACAAATATGACAGGCCAATGAATTAAAGCTTACATCTGATAAGAAAAATCGGTCACAATTTTAATGTCTGAACGGAAATTGAATTATTTGTTTAGTGAGGATTTTTTGTTGATTGACTGACTCAAATGGAATTTCTGTAAAATGAAATTCTGTCCTTGAATTTGAAGAAGGAATCAAGAGAGGCAGATGATCGCCGGTGGAAAATGTGGCTCGTTGAAATTTAAAAAATTTGAAATTACGCTTTTGGTGAACAATTTTTTAATAATTTGGTCGTTTTTCGCCAGAAGTTCTAAATAGACTTTAAACGTTTAAAATAAATTATTTTAGCAAAATCTATAATTCAATGAAGTATTTATTAGTGTTTGTGAGAGTCCAGGTTAGTACAGCAAATATTTAATCGTTAAATACATTAAAACCATACGCATATATTTGTATAGACGATGATTGCACTGGATGAACTTTTCGTGATTTCTTTTATGTTTTATGATTATTTCGAAATAATGTTCTATGAAAATAATACAAGTTTGTTGATTGAAATATTTAATAAGTTGAAGAAGCGATCGAGCATTATTAAAGCAAAAACCAATGCGTTTGTGTGTGTGTGTGCGTGTGTGTGTGTGTGTGTGTGTGTGATTCTCAACTTTTCGTACAAAATTAAAAGAATACGCCTTGAAACGTGCGTAAGTAAGATATCAATAGTAAAGAATAAAATTCAAAATGGATTATCGATTAAAAGGAAAATATTTAACTAAAATTAGTACATGAATAAAAATTAAACTGGAATCGCGATAATTAAAATTAATAATAAGATATATATCCTACACTTTGTGGCGAATAAAATAACATACATTAGAAATATCTAGGAGATATCTTTAATGTATATCTTGATGCATTATACAAATTTGAAATTTCTCGCGTATTAAATACGTATTAAAACGGTTTGTAAAAAATGTTTTAAAAAATTGTCATTTTTATCAAAGTGACACATTCCATCCAGCTATGTCTCATATATGGTTTACAGCGTTTAAATGTTAACTGCACATAATTAACAAATGAACAACAATTCAACGTTCGCTTATAATGAGAATATTGAATGAATGAACTTGTAATAATCACTCATCGCATTGAAATTTTTACTGGTCGGTGGAGTCAAAACATATTTTAAAGTCAGTATATTCATGTTATATATATATGTAAGGGGCTGGCTAAATTGTTCAAAGAGTTCCATGCAGTAGTAACTCTGTGTGTACGCTTATAAACATATTCATATTTTATATTTGGATGATAGATAAGTACATCAATGTGTATGTTTGTGTGTGTGTGGGTTGTGTTGGTGTGTGTGTGTATTATGGTGCGTGTGTGTGCGTGAATGTGTGTAATCCAAAAAAGAAATGTTTATATCGGTGTTACTTATATTTTGTTTTGTATATCTTCCGAGCCGAAACACTCATCCATTTAAACATATGGTTGAGCCAAGGAGGTACGAAAATGAGAAAACACAGTTGAGATCACCATGTCTTGCTAAATGAAATCTGCATACTTTCTGAGAGTCAAAGGACATTTTTTGTAGATGTGAGGGCCTAAACGAGTCCGATGACTCTGCAGTACACTGCAAGCACAACGCAAAATACGGCCGTGAAGTAATGAAAAGATGAGGTGCCAAGGTCAGAGGCCATGTACAATCTCCAGAGGAGGAAGACGAAGGGACTGATTCTGGCGCAGAACATCAGCGTTGAGTTGTCTCTCATGTATTCGTAGTTGTGGTAGTAGTAGTTGTTGTTGATGATGTTGTTGTTGGATTTGATGTCAAAGGTGTTGTTGATGTAGTAGTTGTTGTAGTTGTTGATGGCGTTTTTGCCGCTGTTGACGCTGCTTCTTGCTGACGTTACTGTCGTTGTGGTTGAAGTTGTTGTTGCTGCTGACATTAACGTTGCTAGGGTGTTGCTGTTGTTGAAGTTGTTGTTGTTGAAATTGTTGTTTTTGTTGAAGGTAATTTTTTTGTTGCCGATGTTGATGTAGTTGCTGTTACTGCTGTTAATGTTATTGTGGTCAACGTTTTTGGCGGCCGCGGTTGTTGTGGCTGTCACGTTTGATGCAGCTGTAGAGTAGCTGGCGATTTTGTTGTTGAACATGTTGTCGTTAGGCGAAGAAGTGCTGTTTCCAAGGTTCAGATTTTTAGTTTTGTTTTTGTCCTTAACCACATCATTCAAAACGTTTGTGTTATAATAGTCAGTGTCGTTGTTTTTGTTGATAATGATGATGTTGTTGTTGTTGATTTTATTATTATTATTATTGTTGTGGTTGTTGTTGATGTTGTTGTTGATTTTATTATTATTATTATTGTTGTGGTTGTTGTTGATGTTGTTGATGGGTTTGTTGTTGCCGTTTATGTTTTTGTAGTTAATTTCAACACTTTTTTCATCAAAATTAACGATTTGACAACAACAAATCACTTCATCGTCAGCACACCTTTCAACATTTGCATGAATCGAGCCACCACCACCATCATCATCATCCATGCTATCAACATCTCCCTCGATATTTCTCATCCGGTAGCCACTAATATTAGCGTCGCCACAAAAGTGGTCGTCGGAAGCTCTGTTACTGGCGACATCACTTTCAACTTTGGTGCAGTCAGAACAATCGTCGTCATCATTTTGCATGGTGATATTTTCGGCATCATCTTTAACGCAGTTGTCGGTGTTTTTGTTAGTTATTTTATCGTTGATGCTTTCCACAGTGGCCGCTTCCTTATCGTAAAAATCATCATCATAACCGTCGTCGTCATCATCATCATCATCATCATAACCGTCACCACCTTCATCATCATCATCATCAACGTTGTTATCAGTTTTGAGATAATGATAGTAATTACTTCGGTAATAATTATCATCATCACACGCGCCAACCAACTCATCATCATCACATTTATCGTCGTCATCATCATCATTATTATTGTTATTATTATTATTGTTGTTATTGTTAATTTTGTTATTGTTGTTTTTGTTATTGTTGTTTTTGTTATTGTTGTTATTGTTGTTTTTGTTATTGTTGTTATTGTTGTTTTTGTTATTGGTTTTTTCCTTAAAAATTTCACAATTGGGATTTATGTTGATAACATTTATGAAGGCATCACCCAAATCATTTAGATCCTTATCAATATTAACATCGTTTTCTATGTTATTTGTATTTTTATAAAAATTATTATTATTTTTATTGTTATTATTTTTTTTGTTGTTATTGTTACTATTGTTGTTATTGATGTTGTTTTTAGGGGCCAGTGGTCTGACCCGCCTCCTCTTGGCTTCCCTACATAGTCAGGTTCTCGCCACGATGACAGGGCAGTCAGAATGGTGCAGTACGTAGTCACTCACGCTTCCGATGATAGTGCGTCTGTGACTGTAGGAATGTTTTCGAGTGTTTGTGTGTGTTTGTGTTCGTGTGTGTGTTTGTGTGCGTGTGTTTGTGTGCGTGTGTGTGTGTGTGGCAGGGTTTTTGAGTGTGCGTGCGTGTGTGTGTGTGTGATGGAATTTTTAAAATAGTATCTTGAGTTTATAAAGTGCTTGATAGTTGAATTGGATTTTAGGATTGTTCCAACTGGACCCAGTCAGCATACCTCATTCTTCCCATTCCTCTGGAACCCATGACGAGGTAAGTGGCCTTCTTCTTCTTGGCAGATGAGATGAGGAATTCAGCAGGCTTCTCGATGTCCGAAAGAAAGCGACCTGATATCTGTGGTGTGTTTGTGTGTTGTGATGTGTAATGTTTGTGTGTTGTGGTGTGTGAAATTTAACCAGACAGCCAATCAGACAGCTAGCCAGACAAACAACCAAATCGACCCACCCCCCACTCCTTGAATCTCGAGATGTAACGTTCCTGAAGCTCTTCCTGTTTCCTCTTCCCAATTTGTACTTGGGACTCCCAGGCTGTAAGGGGTGGAATGTTGGCAGTGAATGGGCGGTTGGTAATAATAATGATGATTGAAAACAATTTGTGATGAAACATTTTTTTGTAAAAATTGGAATATTTTGCGAAAAAAAAAATTTTTTAAAAGATTTTGACCTTTTTCCACAACCAAACTTAAAACGTGTCTTCAAAAAATACATTTAAACAATTAAACTGGAAATATAAAATTTTCCAAAGCAACTGGCCCAGCGACACCAAACAACAATGACGAATCTTGCAGAGTTTCACAACTCTAAAACCATTCGACCGAACCCCACCACCAACTGTCTCGTGTTGGACCGGTGGAACTTTCTAGGGCATGCACCAAAATAAGAAGGTTGTTATCTCTATGCAGGTTTTCCAGGTACCCTGATTTGGTAGTTGAATGTGTGTGAGTGTGTGTGTGTGTGTATGTATGTATGTATGTATGTATGTAAGTATGTATGTATGTATGTATGTATGTATGTATGTATGTTTGTATGTATGTATGTTATTAACAGTTTGTACGTTGATGACGTGTAAAAAAGTGAAAAAATTACCGTCTTTACGATTTTCTGAATAACAACCAGAAATTAGCGACATAAAATACATCAGAGTGAACTTCAAAATATTTGTCTAACACATCAACGATCTAATTGTTTTAAGGGGCCAACAAAATGAAATAAATATACAATTAAATATATAAAAACATCAAACAAGCAAACAAAATTTTTGCTGAAAAGTAGCCATAGTGTCAATTTGCAAAAATGTGAACTACAAAAATCTGCCTTATAAAACATTTGAAATAAAATTTTTCTGAACTGAAGCTGCACAACATCCAACTACAACCAATGAAACAAATTAAGTTTAACATCAACTAAGAACGAACAGACCCTTGAACAAAAATCAAAACGGACGTTTAACATCCCATCTTTGAAGATATCCAAGAAGCATTCACATAAACAGTAACAACAAGACAAACAAGACAAAAAAAACTCACAAACAACCACAACAACAACCATATCAACAAAATCAAACTTCATAACAACAACAACAGTGGCCACACCACCCATCTACAACGACAACAATAACCAATAAATACATATCAATCAACAACAAAACTCTATCGAAACTAACCAAAGCCATAAACAACAAAAATAAAACAGACAAACAAGCAGATAGACAGACAAACAGACAGACAGACAAACTGACAAACAAACAAACAAATCCTCAGACTAACCAACAAACAAACTAATCCTATAATACCGGAACTTACAAATGATTGCCTCGTCAGCGGCTCTGCTTCCATCCACTCCTATCAACACGGTGTCACCTGGAAGTTTCAAAATAATAATAATAATTATTATTATTATTATTACTATAATTATTTTATCCCAACAATACTACTAATATTATATATTAACAATAATAATATTTGTAAATTATTATAACAATACTACTACTTCTCTACTACTACTACTACTTCTATTATAACTACTACTACTACAACTGCTACTACTACTACTACTACTACTACTGCTGCTGCTACTACTACTACTACTGCTGCTACTACTACTACAACAACAACAACAACTACTACTACTACTACTACTACTACTACTACTACTACTACTACTACTACTACTACTACTACTATTACTAATAACAATAAGAATAATAAAATCTATAAAATAACTATAACAAAATAAATAAATCCATCATAAAAAATTTAACCTAAATACAATCCAAAATAAGAAGGAATATTCACAAATAAATAACATTTATTGCGTGTAAACTAAAGAGATAAATAAATGGCTTCCAATGAACTCCTCATCACTCAAGTGTCAATAAGGAGATAAGAGGCCGTCCATAAAGGATATCACGCTTCAAGGGGGGAGCGGGTCTAAATATTTGTGACACTTTTTGACGAGGGTGATGGGGGGGGTCAAAAAAACGTTAAAACAGCCCCTAATTTGCATCATCCATCAGACTGAAATGTCAGCAACAAGTACTACACGTGACGTGAATGGTCGCACAGGAACGGCCATTACCCATTTTGTATCAAGACCAACAACAAGTTTAATAATAAATGTGTAAAACATATCATGCACATTATTAAGTGCATGAATATGAATTAAATAATTCAGGTACGTTAATAACATTCAAGGATGAGATAAATTATAGAAATATGAATAGAGTAACATCAACAACATGAACAACAGAAGCATCAACAACACTGAAAATAACACATCCGACGACCTAAATGATATCAACAAGCGAATTCTAAGCTGCTACAAAATTCAAAATGGTGATTACGACTTAGAAATAAAACGCCATCTCATTGCATTACAGAAGGTAAAGATTCGGACAATCACCTGGAATTTAAGTTAGAGGAAAATAAAATAAACTGGTTGAAATTAATTTAATTTGTGTAGTTATCAACAAAATATAGACCATTCTTCACCAATGACGCCAAAAGCTTCACTCTTTTTGTTAAATAGGAAATTCTATATTCTATAGATTTTTATGGACAATTTCTGAATCAACTGAAATATGACCAAAGGAGCATTGCATATAACCAACGTTCAAAATTCAACACACCGACATTTGAAAAATTATATAACAATAAAAATTAAATGATTTTTACGGAAAAAAAGCTGATTTCTTATTACCGATAAAAATGCTTGCCGATAAAAACTAGCACAACAATAACAAAAAATATTAAAAAGCGTCTTTTTGAAAAATATCAAAAACTATTAAAAATATGAAATAATATTATAAACATTATATCCTTTAATGTAATAATGAGAAATAATTTCATAACCGAGCGCTGTGTGCTTTGAATTGCAAATTTAACGCGTATGGATAATCTCATTAAAGCCAAGTCAATAACGAAATCGTTAAATTTAAAGTTAAAGAACAATTTAAAAAGTTTAGGTGTGTTGTGTATGTATGTATGTATGTATGTGTGTGTTTGTATGTATGTATGTATGTATGTATGTATGTGTGTGTATGTATGTATGTATGTATGTATGTGTGTGTATGTATGTATGTATGTATGTGTGTGTGTATGTATGTATGTATGTATGTGTGTGTATGTATGTATGTATGTATGTATGTATGTGTTTGTGTGTATGTATGTATGTATGTATGTATGTATGTATGTGTGTATGTATGAATGTATGTATGTATGTATGTGTTTGTGTGTGTGTGTTTGTGTGTGTGTGTGTGCTTATTTATACGTATATCTCTGTCTGTATGATTATCTAATAATTAGATTCTAATTAGTCTATAATTTTTTAATGTTACATTTCTTAAAAGTTCAATTACAACTCTGTCGAATAAAATAACTTTGTTTAGAATTTATATAAGCAGTTTATTTTCGGTCACCGGGGAAAATAAAATAATTAAAAACGTACAAAATTAAACATTTAATTACAATAAAATAAAAATTAGAATAATTAATTTGTAATAATATTGCCCCAGTTATTTTATGGATGAGCCATATTTCAAATTTGAAAAAAAACACCACAACTTAACATTAAGATTTGATATCAATATGCGCTGCCTCGAGTATTCTATGTTTTTGTTGTATTTGCCAAATTTTGTAGCCTTCTGTGGCTAATGATTAAACATTATAATCGATTTCGTCCAACCATGCGCTATCTGGATTTTACGATTCGGATTTCTTAAACGTGATAGGTGGGAGGAGGTGGCGGATCTAGGGGAGCCGGTGCCCCCGTTGTCAGCAGCTTTTTTAATAAAAACCAGAAAAAGGGGCTGTTTTATGTGAACATGGTAAGCGAAACAAAGGTTGGACGTCAGCCACACTACCACAAATCTTGCCCTCCCCCGTGAAAACTGGAACATTTTAAAATTATTGGCCCCCCGTAAAAGTTGTCTAGATCCGCCGCTGGGTGGAGGTAAAGTTAGGGACAGGAAAGATAATGAAATAACAACAGTCATGAATAGAATAATGTCAATACGCTATCACTGATAAGTTGTTAATCATTTTGTAGTGTTTCTATTATTATGGATAAATTATTTCTCGATTACTTTTATTCATTACTTTATATTTCATATTTTTGGTAAGTAACATGAAATCACTAAACAAACCCGGGATGCATACATAGTTTGAGATCAATTTAATTTTACTCCAACGAAATACTAAAAAATAAAATATCTTTGTCCTCAACCTTTTTAATGGCAGAGCTCCGTTCTATTTAATTGCACCTCGAAACCAGTTTTGTCGCATCACTGTGCACGCGCATTGCGTTCTGACTTATGAAGAAATGAAGAATTCTTCATAAGTCCCTCAGCGAGTCTGGTTGCTGGCAAACCAAGTTTTGCTGTTGTTGGTCCAAGTTTTGAAATGATTTTCCGCATTTTTTTAGGTAGCCTGGACTTAGCCATAGCGGATTTTGTTGGAGAGCTGAAGGCTTTTTTGTTCTTACTCGTAAGATAGCCTTGGCTTTTTTGACAGATATCTTTTGAAACAGGCAAGGGTTTTGGGAAAAAGCCTGAAACAAGCGAGCATAATAATAACAATAACACCAGCCACGATGATAATAATAATAATAATAATAATAACACATCATAACATAAATGCTGTTAATTAATTACTTATGAACACCTCTAACGGTCCACATTGTTCAAACGAAAAATTGCGCTTGGTGAATCTTGCAGAAATCCAATCGATCGATCAACGTGTGTTTCTATTTGTTTTTTACTTCCAGACACAGGTTTGTGCTTCGTGTAATCGAAACTGGAAATTGCTTCATCTTCAGAAGTACACCGACACACACACACACACACACACAAACACACACACACACAATATTATTATTATTATTATTATGGAAATTTATATACAGCGCTTTTTTATTGTTGAATCTCAAAAGCGCTACTAAATCATAGACAAATAAGACGGACGCAAATAAATAAGTTTTAAGTTGACTTCGAAATTGTAAATATGATAGGTTAGGATAGGATATATTATATATATTATATATATATATAATATATATATATATATATATATATATATATATATATATATATATATATATATATATATATATATATATATATATATATATATATATATATATATATATATATATATATATATATATATAGATATATATATCTAGTTATCTGTTACACACAAAATTTTGAATATTGTTTAACAATTTTATACATTAAGCGATACTATGTGAACAAACAACATCACATTAAAAATTCCTTCCATAGGCCGAAAACTCCGTTTTATCATTCCAATGCAATCTGCTACCGTTAATTTCAATTTCAATTTTACCAAATAATCGATTGAATAAAACTATAATAGAAAAATTGTATCTATCACATAAAATAAAAAATTTTCAAAGATTAATCTACAATATACATATTTTCATAAATTTTTTGAATTCAAGTTTGAAACTTCTCAATAGCAAGCACTAAATCCAACACAACTACAGCAATGATTTGATCATAAATAAATAATTAATCATGCGAAATTAACCATTTTTGTGTACCTGACAAATTTTTCTTTGAAACGATAATAAGGTTATTGTTAAACAGTAGAGAATGAATACAACACAGTGCTCGCATACTGACTGATTGGCAGTTCGTAATTGTAAGCCACTGTGCTACATTCATTCGATGTCACGCAGTCATGTAATCATATCATGGCTTTTGTATCATATCAAAGTTACATTATCACCAAACTATCATCGTCATCATCGTCGCTGACGTCATCATCGCGAAATCATCAGCTCAATCACGTCACCACCATCATCATCACCACCATCACAAATAGATCATCATCATTATCCCAAAATCATCATCATCGTCATCATTACAAATAGATCATCATCATCATTATTCCAAAATCATCCTCATCACTATCATTACAAATAGATCATCATCATCATTATCCCAAAATCATCATCATCACCATCATTACAATAGCATCACCATCATCAGAGAATATTCCTCATCACCTAAATCACATCATAATCATCATCATCGTCACCACCATATCATCATCATCACCGCCACAAATATATCATCATCAATATCCAAAAATCATCACCATCATCATCCCAATCACGTCATTATCATTATCATCATCATCATCATCCCACAATAAAGTTCTGTCTGAAATCCTATGGAGATAATAATTACCAGGTACTCATTCATCTTTCATTCATCGCAGTTGCGCT
>NW_008705028.1:1504568-1518319 GCF_000326865.2 Helobdella robusta | reverse complement strand
CTATACAATACAATACAATAAAATACAATACAATACAATAAAATACCATACAATATAATACAATACATTAAAATACAATACAATAAAATACAATACAATACAATACAATACAATAAAATACAATACAATACAATAAAATACAATACAATACAATACAA
Source organism: Helobdella robusta (assembly GCF_000326865.2). Lineage (NCBI taxonomy): Eukaryota > Metazoa > Annelida > Clitellata > Rhynchobdellida > Glossiphoniidae > Helobdella > Helobdella robusta. Next base: position 1,518,161 of record NW_008705028.1, on the reverse strand, counting down.
TAAAATACAATACAATACAATACAATACAATAAAATACAATACAATACAATACAATACAATACAATACTATACAATACAATACAATACAATACATGTTTGTAAATCTGTATACATTCTCAAGTTGTGTATGTATGTAATATGTATGTGTGTGTGTGCGCGTATCTGTATACATTTTCGAGTTATGTGTGTATGTATTTATGTATGTATGTATGTGTGTGTATATATATATGTGTGTGTGTATGTGAGTGTATGTATGTATGTATGTATATATGTATGAGTACATGTTATATATGTTATATGAATGTACGTATATACGTATATGTACAATAATTATATCTATGTATTGATGTTTTTATGATAGATATATCTATATCTAATATTACATGTATTTGTATACACACATTATTTTCAAATTGGAATATGTATATACAAATAAATTTGTGTATTTTTAAAGTTTGTATAATATAAAAAACTTGTGACTGCAAGCGGTACTTGTTTGCAATGCTATGCTGTGCAATGGCGAGTCGTGAAGTGATTTGTGCTTACCTGCTTGTCACTCAACAATACGCTCTACTAGTCGTAGGGAAAGTAGTTTTCATTGAATATTATCATCTTGTAATGCAACGTTTAACGTGTATTTTAATTTAACCTCTACATTTTTATCCGTTATTCATCAATTCACAAAATTTCCAATCCCAAAATTTTTGTTTTTCACCGAATCTACAGACTGGATCCACTGCCTGACTGGATTCTCGATTCCAGAATTTTCGTTTCCATGTTTCCTTCTTCTTCTTTCCTTCTACACGGATGTGTGCAACATATGAATCCTTCTCTCTAGCGAAAATATTTTTCTGCAATTTTCTTAACTTCCAACTTCCTTAATAGATTACTAATGCTAATTGGCACATAAAAAATAACACATTTTTATTCAAACATATTGATTATCGTATAGTTCAGCGATATGATACACCGTGTGATGTCTTTCTATAAAATTACGTTAATTTAGTGTGAACGACATTCGATAAAAAGCTGTCTTTCATTGATGACTATGTGGATGTGTGTGTGTGTGTGTGTGTGTGTGTGTGTGTGTGTGTGTGTGGTGCTTGCCACGCAAATGTGTGTGTACATACAATAGGCAACTCACATTAAACATGCAAGCATGTGACGTAAGTTTTCCATTTATCTACCTATTCATTTGTAGCAGATCATACACAAAGGTTCTACAGTTCAGTTCAACGCTCGCAATTATTTTTTAACGCTGACATTAATTTTTTTTTCAATTTTTAAAAAGTAAATTTTTATTTTGCGATATATTTAATAAGTAGCGAATTCAAATACTTAAAATCAATCAATGGCGCGTAGTAACAGACATTTATTTAATGAATCAAAATGTCAAAGACACCTACCCAAATAAATTTTCAGAGCACCGAATATAAATTAAGTTGTACTAAACAATGAGAATATTATTATTTCAGGTTCAATAGTTTATTTAAGAAGAGCTACGTGTGATTCATCAAACGGTGCAACGTGAATGACTTATTGGCACGTAGTAAATATTTCATTCATGTCTCGATGATTTTGTGTTTGGTACGAGACACTTGTGCCCATGATTTCAGTCAATCATTGAAACCAAATGCATTCGATTACGATATTCCATGTTATGCTCCTCCATTAATGATCGTCAAAACAGGCTATCTCAGTTTAGCGGGCAATGTATGCAGTTGAACACGTGCGATACAATGAATCTCACACAACTTTACGATGCGACGTATAGGAATGTGTTTGTATTTGTGTTTGTAACCGGGTCAATGCAACACAGATCCGAACCTGGTGTTTTCACCACTAAACTATAAGGTAGACAGGCAAAATCTCATGTATTTATCTTATGGCTTATCTTATTTTTATCAACGTAAGAGCAAATTCTCTTAAATGTAACCCTTTTTTAGACAGTTGTTTTATAATTTAAAGTTACAGTAGTGTGCATTTGGAATAAACTTATTAGTACGAACTTCTGTGAAAAAAAACTCTAGAAATATATGTGTCGCAATTAGCAAAAATTAATGAAATGAAATGTTGTATTGCAATGCTACAACATGATCTTATTTGCATTAATCATCTTCTCATATTAATACTCACTTCTTCATCAGTTTGGCACAACAAACATGATTATATACAGTTTTAACCAAATTATTCAAACAGAGTTTTATTAATCACATAATAAAAAATTTTCAAATTTTCACCAGAAATGACATGAAATGATCACAAACCCTAACTTTTAAGCTTCTTGAATGAATGTCACAGCAATGAAATAAATTTTCTCTTCCAAACTAATTTTTCCGTCTCTTTAAGTTTAACTCCAAACAAAATTCAATAATTTTTTATTTCTAAATAGTGAACTAAACTTTCAGCAAAATTTTTAAAAGCCAAATAAATATCTAGCATTCATTAAGACTAGGTTATAACTTCTACAACTTATATCGAAGCAAGAGGTCGCAGCAAGCCACTGCATGTTCATCATGTATCCAACTAATTAATTCTCGCAGCAAGACGTCAGAAGTTCATAGAATGATCCTTCCAAGCGTTCGAACAATGCACATGCACAGTTGGACGCGATTGTTAAACAATCATACAGTCTTTGCGAACAAAACTGTTACGAATGCACTGCTACTGAATGGTAAGTAGTTCATAATTAAAATACGCTTAATAGTTAGAGGTTCATGTGTGTATGTCATGTTTATTCATTAATGATACGCTGTGCACTTGACTTGTTCGTGCAGTGCTGCATAATTTAGAATTATTTCCACATTATGCCTCGTACGACCGTTGTTATCGCAGTTATACCGACAAAATATTTATGATGGAGAAGTGGCTGGGGTGGAGGGCTTTCTTGTTTTTTCTACCCAGTTCTCTATAGATCTAACTTCAGAGTGCTGCGATCGAAAGAACCACGTCGCTAAACAAATTTCAAAACAGTTGGAATTTATTTCTTTTATGTTTTTTATTTTTAAACTGAATTATTTTTCAATAGATCTATCGTTCTCAAAGTTCTTGTTTTTAGCTGAATATCACTCTTTTCAGAAGGATAATTTCGTCTTGTGATGAGGGAATGATTTTGAAATTCTGAAGCTTATTTTTGCTATTTCCTGTAATTCCTGTGTTCATTCCCATTTTGGTGGGGATGATTTTCAAAATAATTCTTACGTCAATGAACATTTTTGCTAATCCTCTTAACTTCACTACTCCTTTTTACAGAGGATCTTCAATAGTCCCCTCTCTCATGGCCTGGTGTGGTTTTGGTGATGCATCTTCCAGGACCCACCACTGCTTGTAATATGGTGAAAGTTCGCATGTACTGATCCCGTACTGATGTTGAGGTTTCATTGAATAAACTTATTTTGAAAAACGCAATTTATGGCTTTGATGATAAGTAATAAGTGGAAAATTGTTTATGCTGTTCATCATTGACCTGAATTAAATTGATGCTAGGCGTTAAAATGAAGAAATAAATCAGAGTCAACTGACGTCAATGTTAACCTATCCACTGTTTACCGTTTAATCAATCTAAAAATAATGGAGGTCCAAGCAGTTTGAACTTGTTCGGCTCATAAAATAAAATTTTCTGCTCTTTTGAGAGCATTGGGCACAATCAAAGCAAACGATAAATTAGTAATGAGAAGTTTATGTGGAAAATATATTTGATCTAGTTTTTTAGTTAGTTTTTTTTTGGTGAAACTCAAAAATCAATGTAAAAATGGAATGAGCATAAAATTTGTTTAACGTTTTAAAACAAAAATTATTACAATATCAATATCCCGCCCAAAATTAAGGCTGACGCACCAACGGTGTCAAATATCAACTATGTTATTTTTTATTAAAGCAGTATTGATTGACTGAATGTGTTTGCTTATAAAACCGTTTTGAATGGAGTTAGGTCAAAAAAAATAAAGGCAATTCGCTTTGCTTCGCTTGACGTTCATAAGATATTATAAGAACGAAAATTCTAAAAAGTTTCATCAACCTATCATTTTAAATTTAACAAAATATCTCATTAATGGGAATTTTTGAACTGTCAACTTTGAAATGGTTATTTTATATGAAAATTATTTTTCAAACATATGAGTATCAATTTCATGGATTAACAAAAATAAAATAAATAAATGACTAGAGTGTTTCGTACACTCTGTATAAGCATGATAATGAAAAATAAAAGTTGCTAATATAAAACTTATTCACCAGTGCTATAAGTTGAATTTCAACATTTCAATGGAACAGCTATCAAATTCGAGCTGCTTAACTAAGTAGTTTTAGTGATTTAAATTTATCATCGTGTGGATTTCTTGGAAATGAAATGTCAGTCAATGTTAATTTTAAAAAGCTAAAAGCGCATTCTAAAATATTTAAAATGAAAATCCTTAGTTTTGTAATTATTGTAATCAAAACCAATCTTAGAGAACGACTTCAGCAGTAATTATTAACTTATGCATCACTAAACTTTCTCCATCCCTACCCTGAACAGAGGATAGTGCGGATTCGATGAGAATCTGTTGAAGATGGTCTCTAGGTGGGTTACCAACACTTCCCATGGGAGGAAGTTTTCCTCCTTGCTTATGTACATTGACAGGTCAAGAGCTGTTTTTAGGTTCACATGACCGGTGCTGGGGTGGCGAAGAAATTGTTATAAGTTGTTATTAATTTTCATTTTCTTACATTTAAAATAAGTTCCATACATGAAAGATTGTTTTACAAACAAACTTCAGCTTTGTTAGCTGGAAAGCAGCAAAACTGCTTTTTAAAATGTTTGAGCGAATTATTGCAAGGAGGTGTTAATAGTTAGAAATGCTTTTATTTTTATCGAATATCAGCTTTACGAAATTCTACCATCATCTTACCAGCTTATTCAGATACCTACACCTACATCAACAATTGCAAGACTACATTTTCTATAAATGATTTTGACTGTGATGCACGTGAGAAAGTGAAGAAAGGAGTCGTTATCGTAATGTTAAAGATGATGACGAAGACGGCGATGAAGGACATAAAAATATTCCAAATGTTATAACCCACGGCGCAGAAAAGGACGATACATAAACTTCAAAAGATTTGGAAAGATCAGTGCAAGGTCATCAACAGGGTTCACGTTCATAAAAGACAGGGGGCAAAAAGAAATGTTGTTTGTTTGTATAGGTTAATCCTTATTCGTTGGAAAGTCTAAGCGGGGGTGATGTTATATCCGCTGCAATAGCCAAAATGTTGTTTTGCAAGATGCGCTATCTAATTAATTTGAATTTCTTATTATCTTGATTCTATAATTCTATGTTTCCTTCGCTAATTATTTCTTAGAATCAGATATCTCTGTAACCTGCGATCGATTTTAGCAGGGCACGAGTTGAAATTGAAGTTAAGGTAGTGAGGTTGGAGTTGTTGGATTGTGGAGTTAAGTTACGCTGTGAATTACTGGCTATCGTGCGACATCGAGAATATTTTGAGATTAATAAATGATTAAGTGTTTTTATTTCTGATAGCATTCAAATAAACGTCCAAGCAAGTCTGTGTCTGAAGCAGTTGTGTTCATCTATCGAAAATCAGCGAACCTACTGAAGATCGAATAACCTGATGATCGTGCAAGTTAATATTATATGTGCTAATGTAGCCAGTTTTACCTTATCAAAAATGAAAAACATTGCAATATATGGCAGTTGAAATAACGACAATTATGCTCAATCATTCTTTGCAAATTGGATACCTGGCAAGTACAAATACATCATCAATCAAATTTCCTCTGTCGACTGCACTGAAGACCTTGAAGACGATGATTTAACAAATGTTGGTAGATTATTTGCTGGTATAAAATGAAAACTGGGACGGAATATTTTATGGAATCAATTAAAAAAATTTTATCACTAATTTATTAACAAAAATTAATTCCACATCTGTAGCAAGAACAACCACATCATCAGAGTTTGTTATAGAGAAAGTGCATACAGTGTGGTTTTGTTTGAGTTGACGTATGATGGCCAACCATCCTTCTTCATCGTAATTCACTCTGTAGAAACCTTGTTTGAAAATTTTACTTGACAATTTCAAGGGGTGATTTAAAATATTATTTCAATAGTATTATTGAAGATTTCCAAAAAATAGATCTAAACAATAAATATTTAAGTTATTATAATTACTCTTATTCACGGAAATAAAGTTTGTCTGTATCTACTGCCATCATCAAAACAGAGACTAATGTTTATTGGAAACTAATTAATGACAAAATTCAACAACATCGCAAAAAATATTTTAAAAGTGATTGTCATTATCACCAGGTTATTATAATTACTATTGCTGGTCATCGCCAGCATCATCATCATTGATGACATCATCGCATCATCATCATTCTATTAGTGTCATCATCATCATCATTATTATCTCACCACTCATTTCTGGATTTGCTTTGATCCAGGCAACATCTTCTTCCAATGCGAATTCCACTGTTGATAAAAAAATCAAATAATATTACTGCTAATAACAATGCTATTGCAATTTATTAGGCGCCAAACGCGCAGCTGCTTCCGAGAATTTTGGAGCCCCCAGAAGCAATTAAAAAGTTTTTGCCGCTTTTGAAGTTCGGTGGCAGGCTGTTGCAAATCTGTGTTGAAAACTGCGACTTGAGAATTTTGATCTAACTATGGAGATGTTAAGGAAATCGGACGAGGAAGAGCAGCAAATTTTATTATGTTCATGGTGATAAATAAGAAATTGTAGGTAGGCGGGTGAAATAGAATTCAAGATTTCGAAGGTAGGAGAGGCAATTTTATAAGCGATGCGTAATTGTACAGAGAACCAACGCAGTTTATTGAGAAGCTTTTATCATATAACGTATCCAACAAAATTGTCTGTATAGTTTAAGCAAAACGCAAACCAAACCGATCATGCGGCGTGCAATTGGAGCAATGTCGACAGTTAGAAAATTTCTTATGTCAGAAAAGTTCTTATGTGATAGTTGCATGATTTGAAAGTGCTGGAAACATGATCGTCAAACGTTTAGTGTCTCTTAGGTGTCACACCGAGCAAATACATGGAATTATCGATAATAAGATAGGAACCGGCGATGTTTAAGTGTGGTTAGTGTTGGAAATTAAGTTTTTGCTGTTTTGTTCAAATTTGAAAATTCTTACATATAAGTATTCAAAAAAAAAAATTTGAATTACAATTACTCAAAAAAGGAACAGTTTGACTTAATTCTCAAAAACTGACGATAAAACGCAATTTCTGCGAAGCGATTATTTTCGTCAATAATTTCATTCTGCTTCTCGCAATTTAAAAAACAAACTAACAAAACAACACGCGAGTTCAATTAGCTCAATTGGTAAAAGTGCCATGTCTGGCGCTCATGCTATTGAGCAATGATCTGGTTCCAAGACTGTCCACCAAAAGCTAAAACACTATAATCCGACTCTGGTGTATGGTGAATTGCTTGCGTTTTCTCAAAAATAAGTGTTCCTGGCACTGCGTGGTGTGGTCTGGCATGGTGTACAGCTTGTGTGGCACAACAGTTCAGTCGCAACTAAGTAAAATACAAGACGTTAACAAAGTCTTTTTTTTAACAGTTTTATTTACAAAAGTAAAAAGGTTCATCCTAGCAATAAAATACTAATTTATGGATGGCCTCATGAACAGAATAAATCTCAACTAATTCAACAGAATTTACACATAACCAAGAATAAAGACAGAATTAAGAACAAAACAAAAAAATGACATCATCACAACGAACTTTCTTCTTCTTTCATGAACACCGTCGAATGGTTAAATGGATGTCTGTCAGTAATGTAGGCCAGAGGGATGAACCATTTGTAGCTGCGTGGTGACATACATTTGAATGATGTTGCTACATTAATTCAACTGTTTGCAAAGTCAATACTAAACAAAAATGAAACATTCAAAGAGCTGTTTACCGAACCAGCCAACTAAGTTAAATTAAATTATTTTTAGTGATGAAAATTTTGTTTTGTAACTTTGGTGTATTCTTGTCAATGTAAACAAAAAATGCATAAAAATTGAAAGACTTTTTTTTCAAGAATTATGAAAATCTCTTGAGTGAAAGATACATACAAGTCATTACTGTCAGCGTTGCTAAACTTGTGCTTGCTGATGTAGTGCCTCACGGCTGAGTTGAATAAGTGGGAGGTTATTGCCTTCTCCAACATTCGAAATATGCTGGCTGACTGGGAAGGTTAAAAGTCGATATTTTCATATGAATGCTTATTTAAATTTCGTGCAATTGTGCTTGTCTTTATTGTTGCACCAGTTAAAACAATTTATTCAAACTATAGAAAATGGTAAACTTCGGCTGTTTATTAAAATTAGATTTAATGAAAGTCTTTAATATTTAATTGGTGATATGATGGAAATGTTTTTCATATTTTTTTTATAAATCAACCAGCATGAAATCTGTCTGACAATTTATTTTTAACTTTTGTGGACCATTCCAAAATTTATTATTTCTTTTTTTGAAAATTCAGTCAATAACATAAAGTAACAACGGTAATTTAAGGTACATAAGATACATTGAAAAATTACACATTCAAGTAAACGTTATAATAAGAAGAAACCTTAGTGGTTAAAATGGAGTCAGAAGTATACATGCACTCTTCAGGAACGATAATGGGATGAGACGAATCTTTAGAATCTTCAATTAAGGCTTTGAACATGATAGTCTTCATAATTCTTCCCAACTTCAAATAATTAAAAATTTCGTTAGATTTAATTCCCAATGTAAAAACCTTTTATTTTTGAATATTTATTACTTTGTTGTATAACAACTAATAGTTGTCGGTTAATATTAAAATAAAATTGGTTAAAAATGGTTGACGAGTTTTGCATCTTATCTGTATTTAAAGCAAAATAATATTGTTATCATAAAATGAAAAGAAAAACGAATTACAGAAAATATATTTTTGATTATAAGATTTTCACATAAACCAAATACAAATACTTTGTTCTAAAATGGGGAAAATGGTTAAGAAGTGAAAGCCAATTGAAATTTTAGTTAAATTTTAACTCACTCCAAGCCACTCTGATAAAGTATGTCTAACTGCAATTTCTTCAGCTAGGTGGACAATTCCTTCCTTCAACCGCAAATCATTCCAGCAATCTAATGTCACCAAGTTTCCAAGCCACTATTCAGTTAAAACATTTAAACTTATAAATTTCAATTTTAAGCACTAATGTAAAAAAATCTTTCAAAATAAATAAATTTTTTTTTAAATTTAAAATAATTTCCGGAATCGGAAACCGATAAAAAATATCCGACTCCGGTTCCTCAAAAACTCCGACTCCAACTCCCAATCCGGCAAAAATCTCCAACTCCGATTGACTCATAGGTACACTCTGTTACTAACTACAAAACATTATTCTACTAAATATTTTAAGAGCCTATTCCATTCTAAAGCATCGAGTGTAACAATGAACTTATTTCATTAATAGTTTGTCTGAAAAGTCACATTACTTTTATTTGTGGAACCCTCAATATTTTAGAACTTTAATTTGATTCTTCCGTATCAACACTTTGTTTGATGAATGGGTATCTGGGCCGGGAAGATACAAATTTCAATGAAAATATAGATAAGAAAGAGTTGAAGTTCCTTACTTGGTGAGCTACTTTGTGTGCTACAGCTATCGCTATATTGTTTTTTTGGAGTTTAGAACTTGTATTTGTATTGTGAAGAAACCGTCTTAAATGGCGAGAGATGAGGCCCAAATTCTCCACATCTAAATAGGCAAAGCTCGTGATTGGATAGCTGTCTGTAAGGGCGAATAATCATATCAACCATTCAACAACGTTTAATTATTTAAAATTGAAAACCAAATGGTTTCATTTATTTCGAACCAATTTTTTAAAACGATATGGTTTAATTTTATTTTAGTTTGACAAAACTCCATGTTTTGTCAAAGAACACTTTATAAACGCTAAAACAGTAATAAAAAAAGAAACCGTGAAAATATTGTAATACACTTCAAATTTTGCCGTTCTTTTTTAATTTAGAAACAAACCAAGTTTCTTCAGAGGGTAGTTGACACCAAAAAAATTTTCGAAAAAGTCCAAAATTTCGACAGTGATATCAAGCACGAAGTTGACTTTATCTATATTTTCAGCTGGAGAGAACACCGAGACCTGGCGTGTGACGTAGGATTATCATGTTATAAAAGTATGGTAAGGTCGACAAAAATGTTTGCTTTAATTAATAGTTGCCTAGTTTATTCTTTTTTTTATTTGCCTAATTTATTCTTCCTAACTTTTTGTGAAATTTTTAATTATTCGCATTTGACGCTGAATGACTGATAATGCATTTAAATATTTGCTATTTGATTCTAGTTAAGTCTCGTGTGAAAGTAAAGTAATATCTCACAATCAACCATCAATACTTTGCAACAAGGTTATCATACAATTCATTTTTCTATTCATTGTCAAATGTTCTGTAATTATGATTGGCCATAAATTTGTATGCTATTGCCACAAAAATGTTAAGTTTGGTTTGAGAAATTGTAGTTTATAAATGTTTTCATATAATTATTCATAAAAATGTGATTGACTTGTTGGCTATGATGAATGAATTCAAAACATTTTGTTCCAGTTTTCAAAATTTGTATCGACCTCCTCAACAAATTTTTAGAAAGTCATCATAAAAAATATTTTTATTTAAAACAGATTGAAGCAACTAACATTAACTCCACTCCTACTCAACTTGGATTTGGACTTGAAGTCGCACACGACGAACCCCACCAAGTACGTGCTCATCTTGACTGTCGTCGCGAATACGTCCATCGTTTCCGTGTCAGATACTTCCAACTCAGCCACCTGCAAATACAACATCGTCAGTTGAACGAGTGTAATTTGGTGGAAATCTTTCTTGCATTAACTTCTTGTTACGACTCTCTCTAATATTTCTCAGAAAAACACACAACGTATGTAAGTACGCCTGACTCAACACATTGAACATTTATTACTATCAATAGTTACTGTAAAAAATGTGCTAGGTATCTTAATTTCAAAAGAATCAAGAAGTGTGAAAGTAGTATAGATTATTCTATAGTATAGAATGTGGTTATGTAGATATGGTAGCCGAATGCAATATAAAGCTGCGGGTTAATAGAGGAGCTAAATGGCTTTTTAAATTCTTGGTTTTAGTCTCGTGGTTTTAATCGCTTAGTTCAGGGCTCTTGGTTTTTAATCTGTTCGTTCAGTCTTTGTTAGTGTGCTGTTTAATTTTAATACATAGCGGTTGAGAACACTATTATTATTACAATCTTATATATATTGCCAGAAGTTTGATTTTTATCGTTATGGTTTTTATTTAATAAAAGAAGTATATTCTTGAAATCTAGTTCGGCTTAATTAATTTACTAGAAACCATGAATGCTGAAAAAGACTCATGAAAATGTAACGTATATTTTACACTAGAGTTTTAGATGATTTTAGATGACCGCGACGTGGTTTCGAACCGCGGAAACAACCTCATCGGCGGTTTCAGATCAAAAATTCGCATAAACCTCGCGGATATTGCAGTTTTTGGAATTTTTACCTCTGCAGTTTGCAGATTCCAGTACGTTATTCAGATAAACCGCCAAATTAAATTTTGAATAATCAAAAAATGCTAAAATTTTCAGAATAAAACAATTTTATTTTTTGACTTCATCTAAAAAGTAACGTGTTTATAAAGTTATATTTGTATTTCCATTTTATCGTTGATTTGTGTCCGTCATTTCAGCATGTGTTATTTTCATTATTGAATTAGAAATTTATTGAGTTAAAACAAAGATTTCTTTTCATCAAATTAACACGATCGATCATGTCGTCTCATTAGAAGTTCAAACTCAAATCGAGGCAAACAACCAGTAAACTTTACTGCAGGCAGTAAGGTTCGGCTTCCATAGAGAAAACGTAGAATGTGTAAGAACCCCAAACTATATAGATAGAAAATACATAGGTCCGTTCATTATTGCAGGAAATCAACAAACGAACAATCCAAACTAGATTAATAAATACTAAAGATTAAGAACCAAAAAGTACTTTACTGTTTCGTATTGGTTCTGTGTATCGTTTCGTTTTTTATTCACAAACTTATTATTAATAACAGTTGAAAACTTTTTCGTCAGGCAAGAAGATTGCGCCAACTTTGCCATTAATATCAATTTTCCGCCAACAAATATTTGTTGAATTTGACAATAATTAAGTTCCAGTATAAAATTATGCACTGATAACTTAGTGAGTTGGTCGTTGAGTTATTTTGATTCGTTAGCTGAAGAGGTTAAAAGAATTCGTATTAGTCAGAGTGATTTGGCTAAAGGGAATAAAAGATAAACATTAAGAAAGGTTATGTTTGACTTCATTGTTTCATTTCATTAACTTTTATACTTTTTTATCAATTGCGATATTACCGCCAATTCCTTTCGTAAGAAATAGCAATTGAATACAACCTACAACCAAGCTAACACTCAAACTCAATAAACTATAACGTATTATCAGTGTTGGAAACGTTAAAACAATATCCAGTGGCGGATCTAGAGGGCCGCTGCCCCCGTTGTGAATGTTATTTGTGTTAAAAGTTAGTAAAACTAGTTATTTTAAAGAGAAAAGTGGTGTTTTTGAAGGAAAAATGGACACTACAAGCCCAAAAGAATGGTAGTTAAACTTTTAACCACATTACCAGAAAAGTTGGCTCCGTCAAAATATTTGTGCCCTCGGTGAACATTGAATTCCTTTCGGTCATCAAACTCTTTTTACTGAAAATACCCCCTTCCGGTCGTCAACAAATTTTTTGAAAGTTGTCTAAACCCGCCACTGTATATATTATAATTAAACAGTATATTAGCATTCAGAAAGCTTTGGTTGGAAGAGGTCATGACTTGAGACATTATATGATAACAAGATGGGTTTCCCAGTTTGAAATGCTGCAATCACTGAAAAAAGCGTTCTCTGAGTTGAACAACTTGCCGCAAAACAGCCAAAACAGAAGTAGTCTCTGCTTGTTGGAAACCTCTTTTGTTGGGCCATCTCATTTAAGTCCTTGAACCATTAAAATTGGCAACAAAACTGTTTTCACAGTGCAGTGTGAAATACTATTTTAAATTAAAAAAAAATATTAAAGCTTCGATGAAAATTTAAATACTTAATGATTTAGATGCATTTTCTAAAAACAGTAATTTCAAATAAGAATGTAGTTATACAATTAAAATTCTAGATTGCCTTCTAGTGTTACTGTTATCTAATTTTAAACGTAAAATTATGATGGCCGATTTAGGCAGCTTTTCGCGGATGCCATTCGGTGCGGTGCGGTGCGCTTGGTTGCGGGCGTGAGTTTGGCGGACAACTTGAAAATTAAACAAAATTATTAAACACCGTTTTTCTCGCTAAATTTTTTCAAAATTTTCTAAAACAATTTGTTAATCTCAATATTGAAACTCTGAACGATAAGCAGGCTTAGTTCTTCGGCTTATAATTATATATATATATATATATATATATATATATATATATATATATATATATATATATATATATATATATATATATATATATATATATATATATATATATATATATATAT
>NW_008705028.1:1453071-1504518 GCF_000326865.2 Helobdella robusta | reverse complement strand
GTGTGTCTGTGGGAAACACACTGTGCATACGTGATGAAAGACATGAAATACAAATATAACAAAAATTTCGAGTTTTAAAAAAATATTAATTTGTAAAAAAGTATTAATTTGAAATTTACATTTGGACAAAAAAAATATTCGATCCGTATGTTAATGACTGTGATAGATGGTTGCCGATGGATTGACATCAGACCGTTGCATATGCTGGGAGGACTGCTAGTGAAGCTAAAATGCTTTTTTTAAGGAAAACTTTGCCAGAAATGTTTAAAGGAGAGCCAGTAGAAAGATAATTACGGTAATAATTAGAGGTAAATAAAAAACGAGGCAACAAGGCATAATGGGCATCAACAGCAAATGTGGCGAATTGTTTAAATTTAGTAAATTCAAGTTTGCCTAATGACTTAAATATGAGAATTGAAGGTTAGAGGCGACAAAAGTACACTAAAAAAATTTAAGTTTAAAGTACAGATGAGTCTAATTATAAAAAAATCAATGAAACCAGATGCATATGTTAAAATGTAAATGAAATGAAACATGCTAATATGTAAATGAGTTATGAAAAAAATAATCAATGAATGAGGACGATTATGAATGATGTAAACATGTGAATGAATTTTGAAATGAGAAAACTAATGCAAATAACACGTGATCATGCGAATTATTTTACATACAGCTCACCATCCATATGAAATGGTACGCCAGCCATCATACGTTAGACTTTTTAGGAAATGATTCAATCAGTTTTTGTTTATCAATGAATATGGAAACGTCTGAAGTCGTTGATTATCCAATAGTTAAAAGAACTATGCATAGGGCGTGATATGAATTGATATTTTTATCATTATTATTATTAATGCAGGTGCTAAAAAAGTACAATGAACAGAGATGCCAAAGACAGCTAGTTAATTAAATTATAATTTTTTGTAAAAGACGCGCATAATTTTAGAAATTAATAAATTTATTATTAACAAATTGAGATTTAAGATAATCAAGCATTGTGAAATTATCTGGAAATAAATTAGTGCGTGTGAACGGTATGGTACAAAACAATGTAAGTTGAGTTCGGTAATAAAAGAGGTTGCTTAGTTGGATTTCGAGATTTTTTGGTTAATCCCCTTAAAGAAAGACAATGTTACAGAACTTGCACTCTGACGAAATTGATTAATTTTGTTTAGAAGATGATGTAGTTTGATACTAAGATGTTTGACAACAAACGCAAGGCAAAACACTAAAAAATATTTATGAATACTATATTTTGTTTCTCTAATTATGCTGAATGAAACTCAGATATTAAAAGAGCATTTTTAATTTATAAGGCTTTGATGAATACACCGCGTCAGCTAGGTTATTTACAAAATTACATACACGACAACAATAAACGCTTATCAATAAAAACCCATGTTTATATTTAATTTTTTAAATTAAAATTTAAAATATTTAAACAAGGAAAATTAACATAAAAATTAATATAGTTTATTAGATAAACTTCTGATGAATTCTCTGAGTAAAATAAATTTTTAGAAAATATAAGACGACGAAAAATTTTGAATTCAATCTACAAATTATCGTCATAAGATAATTACATGTCTGACTTATGAAGCGACGGCATGGGCAAGGGAGTTGAAGTTTTAACGAAATCACACTGGTACATCAAGAAAGTACATCGTAATCACACGAGTACCCCAAATCATCATCATTGAATGGTTTCATCTTTCTTCAACTGGTCATTGACATCATCAACGGATTTAGGCATTCATAAATGCGGTTTGTACTTGTTTCCCTATTAATTAAATTAACCAAACATTAAGGTTTTTTTGAAAATCTTATGATTATGCTCATAAATGACTACTCAGATTGGTGTTTAAGAAAAAAAACTCAACTCAATATGAACAACTCAATTACTGTTACATAAGAATAATGATTCGTTACCAAAATTTAATCGTAAGTTAATATATGTTTGTAGGTATTCCAATGAGACCGTATTAAATAAATATATAGGTTGCTAACTCGCCAACAACACCCGTTCAATAAAAAAGATGTTCTTGCGATTAGAAGAATGTTTAATATTTAATTAATCATGAATTTTAAAACATGAGATAAAAAAGGCCACTTTTACTTCTTCACGTAATATTCACCGAAATATATTTATTAATTATTTGTTTTAATGTTTGACAACTAAAAATATTTATATTTCGTATATGTTTGTTGAATTTATTTTGGACCATTTCAATTATCATTTAGGTTCGGTATTTCTGAACTGCTTTGAAGTCTAAATTTTGATTATATTTCTTGTGTGATAATACTCAGAAAGTGTTTTTAAGATTTTATTCAAATTCTAATTATCAATTTTAAAATGCGATTCGTTCTCAAAACAGGATTAATTGTTCATGTTCAACATGAAATTTTGTAAGACAGGAGATAAAAATTTTTAAATAAAAAAACGCTTTTAAAATTCAAATGCAAAAAATTTTACTTGGGCTATTATCAGTTTCTTACTCACATTATCTTCAATGACGATGATTATGATGATGGCCACTATGATGATGATTGTGATGATCATGATGATGATGGCAGTCATCAGAGGAAGGAACAGGAAGATTTTTCATGTCCAACTCTTTCAGAAACGTCATGGTTTCATCTCTTTCTTCCGGACTCAACTTTTCAAAAAAACGGATACAGTGCCTGAAAATGTTTTCCAATTAAATTTCCATTGGTTTGTTTCAACTGGCATCAACGTGTTTATCACTTTCTTATTTAGGTTTCACCACATGTAAATAACAATTTGAAAAATTTTCAAAAAACAGAAATTATTTTACTTTCTTAAAGTTGTAAATTATATTTTAATGTTAATTTTAAATTCACTCATCTACCTGTTTATAAAATCCGGAATGGGAGTGCCGTTTTGCAAAGCGGTCAGCAGTTCAGTCCTGGCAGGCTCCCTTCTTTCATCAACCAGCGCCCAGAAATCTGCCTTTATCATTTTTTGATGACGCTTGAATCGACTATCCCAAAGCGACGTATCATTGCCGTGGTGGTGACCTCCGTGACTTCTGTTGCCACAACGATGGGCGAACGCCAATACGATGGAAAGTATTAAAAAAACGAGTAACGACTTAAGGATCATTTTCAGTTAAATTGCGACTTTCTTGGCCTAAATAATGTAAATATATTTGAACTAATCACAAAAGAAGTGAAGTATGTTCATCCAAATGACTGAGATATATATTTAGTTTATTGAGCCGTTGTTAGCGGTCATGTTAGTTTAATTATCTATCAACCTGCTCTAGATTAAGCTAGAGCAGGTTGATCTAGCTTAATGAAATGGAAAAATTCAAAATTCTAACAGCAGAATTATTTTGAAGATTTTAGGTTATCTATTATTTTTCACTCTCTACTTAGCATGAATCTTGCACTAAACCTTTCGCTAAAACTAAAACTCGACCAGATAAAACTAAAACTCGACCTTCAATATGTATCAGTTTTAATGTAAATATTTACAACTTCTTTTTGTAGGTTTGCAATAAGGATGAGTATTTGGAGAAAATATTTAATTAAAAAATTTCATGAATATAAAAAATAATAGAAGAATCCTACTTTTTTGAGTCTTGCAATCTAGACAACAACTTCTGTCAATCAGTTGTAATGATAAAGTAAGATGATAACTCAAACATATTTACGCATTTAAATAAAAATAACTGTATATTTGATTTGTCTCAAACTCCATAGTTCCGAGTGTGCTAAACCTTGTACCAATAACGTCAGACAGCTTCGTTTGAAGATAGCTGTTCGCAAGCAAGTTTGTTCACCGTTCGCCCTCTTACGTTCTTTTAATTATTTGTACCACGCATTTTTTAAACTGTTTTCATTGTTCGTAATTAATATTTTGTTTATGTTTTTCAAAAAAAAATCACAAATTTTGAAATATATTTCAATATAAATCATTAAAAATATTCTTTTTACCTCATATTAAGAATAGTGAACATGTATGTACTTGTGTGTTTATTTAAATAAGCTTTTCTGTTGTAAATGTTTACTATGTAATTTCATTCATTTTCACAGTTAAAACTAGAAAACAATAGACTGAACTTAGAATAGAAGTATTCAGAGATGTTAAAAAATGAGGTCACTTTAAATTTTTTTAAATTTTGAATAATAAAAAATAAACACATCTAACGAAATTTACATACAGCCACATCACTTGAATGATAAAATTTCAACTTTCAGACTAACAAAAATTCGTTCTTCGAATTTAATTTAAAAATGTTCAGTGACCATTACAGAAGTCAGTTGAACAACTGCACCCAACACTCCTGTTACCGACGTTGTTAAAAGTTTCGTTGGAGCATTCCCTCCAAGCATCTTCATTCAAACAATGCCTCTCAACAAATGACTCTCCTAGGTTTTATTGCAAAGGTGAATCAGTTACGTTACAAAGTATTCAAAATAGGTATGCCAACTTGGGCATTTTATGGGTAAACCTTACATTTCTACATTTCTTAAGATAATTCGCAACTTTTATGGATGAACCTTCTTAGATTTACAATATCCACGGTCATTGTACTTAAACCATGGACGGCAGCACGATGATGGTGCAACCATAAAGTGCCTGCTGTTGCAGTGACTGGGTTCGATTGCAAGGAGATTTATCCAAATCACATGCAGTGGGTGTGATTCTCTGTTTCATTTCCATGCAGTGTTTATTAGAATGAGAATTGTAATTATGATAATAACAATGTTCCTTAATCTTTCTTAAGTAACTGCTGAAGGTGTATTCTAAACACTCCTGGCGCACTAAGCGCTATAAAATGACTATCATTATTAATATAATTATCTAATTTATATTACTACCATTCAAATTATTACTATTCATATTATTTTTCTTCTCATTATAATTTTTCTTATGGAAAGCCACCACAGCCAACCTCCTATCTTGTACTTCAGCACAGCGCACTTCCTCCCCGAGCAAACTCTGCCAGTACCGTTGGCGACCTTGCAGTTGGTCTGCCACTGGAAACACTGGAAGCACGTGACTGAACGCGGTTTTGTTTCGATCGTCATCGAGAAGAGTGAGATGAGGAGGAGAAGTGAAAGTAGGAGTAAGTTGAGGAGAGATGTTCTGGAGGATGTGAGGGTTGCTGGGAAGTTTTTTGAATGAGGTTGCTGCATTGTTTCTTTTATAACAGTTGTCGGTTCGAAATTAATCTTCAAGAAATTTTGAATTGTTTTTCAATATTTAATTTTGTAAACCTTTTTAAATAGAATTTTGCAGTTATGAAAATATTTAAAATTAATAGACTGCTATCTGGGAACAGACAAAAGAGCCGAGCTAGATAAGATTTCAAAACAACGAATTATTAATTATATCAAAATTCATTAACATTTCATAAACAAATTCAATCGAACTTTAGATTGAAAATACCTAAGTAACAACAACAGCAGCAACAACAACAACGACATTATATTCACCTCAAGTTTGTTAGATTGGACTTTGCCTAAAATATTACATAGCGCGCGTGAGTTGTGTGAAATACATTTTGTTTTATTTTTTGTATAAAAATGAGTTTTTAATAGTATTATATAGATATAAGAATAAAATTTTCAATAATGAAATTATAAATTTTGTGTTTACCAGATTTTCTGATCTTAGCTCAAATATTTTGTTAGTTCTTTTTTGCTTTTTCAACCCAGTTTTGAAATTGTGAACGACTTCTTGGTGCTTATTGTGTTTGTATATTGTATGTATTTGATGTTATTCAAAATCTCACATCAATAATGTGCAACAATGAAAACAGTATAACAAAATAACAGCAATTGCAACAACTTTTAATTCGGTATTAAAAAAGGACTAGTAAAATTAAAAGAGAATAAAATAATTTATCGCTACAGATGGCGGTATGCTTAATGCTTGTTCATATCACAACAAATTATAAAATTAGAATTAGTACCATGTCGCAATGAAATTTGAGTGAAGATGTGTTTCAAATAAATTAAACCGACAAATCTGTAAAAGTTAAAAGAATCAATTAAATAATAGTATTATTTAATAGTGGTCTTTCCAAACTGGTTTTTGAAATGGAAAAGGAAGGCTTGCAAATAAACTGAGTGCATGATTATCAGTAAAAGCAAAACCGCCCTGATCTGCTACATAATCATTAATCAAACAGGTGAAACAAGTCAACAGCTTCAATTATCTATTATCTCGAAAGTCTGATTATAATAATACAAAAAAAACTAGCAGAACAATTTTTAAATTAATGTGTAGCGTTTATGTTCAGAAGATTTCATAATTATTAAAAAAAATATTTTGCATAAATAAACAACACAATTTGAGTCGTCACGTTCTTTCATCAATTAATTAGTATCCATACAAATGTCATATAAACAAAAAGGGGGAAAGTTCAAACGTTTAGATAAGAACAGCAACTCATTCGTAGAAGCGTGCAAATGTAAACCGATAAGATAGATAAAAAAGGGTTACTTTTTTGTTTTTTATTAGATATTTGAAAAGGTTATTATACCAAAATTTTGTCAAAAACTAATTTAACATTTTTCTTCAAAACCTCAAAATATCGATCAATGTTTGAGTCGTAAATTTTTCCAGGAGCGAACTTTTCACAATCTTCATCAGACCTTGGGCATTTAGTTCTGTAATGGTGAACCATGCCAACGTCGTTTCCAACGTTGAAACTCTCTCCAACATCTCCAGGAAGGTGAATGTAGCAGTAGTGGTTGAAAACTGAAAGACAGCGTCGTGGGTCGCTGAATGATTTTGGAGCTGTCCAGCTGCTCAGAGGATTGGTTCTGTAATGAAATCTATCGGTATATAACCGATATCGGTGTGGACTGAAGTTCGAGTCATCACTCTGGAGCAGGTTCTCGACGGTTTGGTTGGATTCTATGTTGTAAGAACTGTTGCTTGTTTTGGAAATTTTAGGCCACGTTCTAAAAATGCAAAATAATTTATGCTTATTTTTTCAAACGAAAAAAATAAAGAAATTAAAATTAAAAATGGCTCTCAACCAATTGAATAAACTTAATCGTAAAGTTACTGGAATGTTTTTTAATAATAAAAGTTTTTATTTATTAAGTTTTTGAATATAGATAAGTTATTCTTAAGGATGAAGTTGTAGCTACCTACCTGAAATGATAAGCCATTGAAAAGACAAAGGTGTGTGGAGTTTCCCACTTTTTTTTCTTATCGGACTTTTTGCTTTTCTGGAGAAGTTCTTTGAACATTTCTTGGTACGTCAGAACTTGTTGCGGTATGATTATTTCATCATAATCTATCACAAGCACCCACTTAGCCAACTTCGTGTACCTCCAGTAACAGTGATTCAACGCTGACGGACTCCCGAGACTTATTGGCTCAAAGATGTCCCTTGAACTGAGGTTCGAATAAACAATGGGCTGCCAGTTCTCAAAGGCAGAAGATATGCCATAGAGCTTGAGAAGACCCCTTTCTTCGTAGTGTTGTAGGACTGACTGGACTTGTTCATCTGCCCTCCAGGTCACGTTGTGTAAGGTGACGTGAGATACTCCCAGCAGAATGTTCAACTCCATCCACTCGATGAATTCCTTCACATTCAGCTTCCCGTAAGACTTAAAAGAAGTTATATTAAGGTAAATAATTAAAAGAATGTTTTGCACTTACTATGTCATACAGTGCTACAAGGTAAAAATGCATGCAAACTATAATTAATTAATAAACTGGCTAGAAGAGGCGGAAAATTGATACAATCTGTGTAATTTTATCGTGAAATACAGAGAAGAAAATGTTGTGACTTCGATGTTTTATTTCTTTAACTCTTTAATTTATTAACAACTGCGAAATCGCTGATAGTTTCTTTCGTAATAGAAAGCGAGTTAACAGCTTTGTTCAATGAAGATTATAACAATTTAAATTTAGTGCTGAAGTTTTTAATAATATTTTGCTAAAGAAATCAGTAAAAATAAGAAATTAATAAATTAAAGTTATGAAAACATAATTTATAAACCCATCTAAACTTAAAAATTTGTATGTGAATGAAATTGTTAATGATGACGTAATGAAATCCAAAAATGGTTACTATAGTTGACCAAATGCCCAAACGTCATTAAAGAATTAAAAATCTTTGCAATGAATTGTTTAAGGTGCCAATGATTTAAACAAAACTGCTAAATGTATTATTGTAATGAACTCGTTTAAGTTTGATAAAAATGACTGCTCTTACACTTACAAATTTGTTGGAAGAAAGAATTTTTATTATTAAAAAAATATGAAAATTAAAGGTATAAGACAAAATTAAACACTTGAATCATGAACAAACCCCGTCTACGCAGACAACAAATTCGTATCTGAAGTTTCCATCATTTGAATCTTCAGCAGTTTTGTTGATGCTTGCTTCAGAATTTTTTTCAATGCCTTCCTCGTAGTCAGCATCACCTTCAACATCTTCAACCACGTATGCATGACTGTCCTTCATAAATATTTGGTCCACATTATTTTTCTCATTTTCCATATCAAGACTGGCATTATCTTCTGGAAAATCGTAAACCGGAAGCATAATGGAAGATTTTTCATATTTACTGAAGGCCAGTGAAACAAATTTGGGCGTAATTTTAATTTTCGAACCAATCGGACACGAGAATAAGAACTGACCATACCTTAAATGATCGTCTTCCACGTTCAGTTTTGCCGATGATGTTTTGTTTCTAAGGTTCAAAATATTGTGATCTCGGCCAGTTGCATGAACTCTTGCCCGAACAATTCGAACAGTGGGTGTTCCAAGTAAGCGCTCTTCCACTTTTCCATAGCCGTTAATTTGTTCATCCTCACCATGAAACCACATCTGGCAAAACACAGAAGTTGGATGTTTGTTTAATTTCTTGACTGCCAGCACGCGGACCCATCTACTGCCTGTATGCTGGATCACTTGTCGCCGGTCGTCGTGGTAGCTGAAGTAGGCCACAATTTCATCGAGGTCTGGTGTCGCGAGTGGAGAGTTAGATCGATTGTCATCAGCGACGTCGTGAATTTTTTGGTGAACCTGCCAAAATTCGTTCCGGTACTTTATGTCGTCCTGCTTTGGGATGGGAAGATGAATTATTGGGCTTATAAAACCATCGTTACTGAAATAAGATTTGGATATTATAACAACATCCGCGTTTCTTTTGTGAAGGTTTTCTTCAATCGCGTTTGTTAATCGCTTGTAAACAACGTTGAATGTGTTGTATAGAGTGCTTGTCATCAGGATGACAGTTACGAGCATTATTATCGGGCATCTCCTTTTATTTCTCATATTAACAATATTTAAAAACTTCATTTTTAAAACTTTTTGTGAAATTTTATAACTCAAATTTGACACTCAATCATTCTATAGTTGAACTTTTTGTAATAAAAGTTTTCTGAAAATAAAAAAAAATTATCTCATTAATTTAAAAAGTCAAATCTAATATAAAAAATTCTTTGTTTTAGTTGATTTGAAATTTGAATTATTTTTTACAAAATTAAAGAAATAATTAAGAAGTCTAAATTGAACAAAATAAAATGAATTACTTTGGTAGCACTGAGTATTTAAAACTGGCCAAGACAATTTCTAAAACGGATAACACTTCAAATTAATCCAAATAAAATATGATGTTTTGTGGGCCAATTGGAAACCACATACGAAATGCCAACGTTGATGGCTGAAAAGTATGCATGTGTGTGAGTGTGAGTGTGTATGTTTGTGTGTGTGTGTATATGAATGTGTGTGCGTTTGTGTGAGTGTGTTTATATGTATGTGCCTGTGTGTGTGTGTGTGTGTTTGCGTGTGTGTATGTGTACTTTTGTTAGACCAACCAACTCATTGAAATGAGAATGGTTGATTGTTTATAGAACATCTGTGCCACTCTGAATGCTTAATATTTCTATATATACATAATACGTTTATATTTTATATAAATGACTATAATTATAAATAAAAATAATTATATATGAAATTAAATGATCAATGCTGTTATTGGTTGATCAATTAGTTTCTGTAGTAAACAAACTCGAATGTGTAGCCAGGAGTTTTGTTCGTTGGAGATTTTTGTTGTGGTAACGAGTGCGATATTCACTTTCATCATCCTCATTGATTTCGTTCAAGTAATTCCTGCATGTTTTTGCAAATCAATAAACTACTTGCCACTTTAGAAATTTTTTAATTTTAATATCTTCCAACAGTTTTTTTGTTTTTATGGCTGCATCTTTTTATCATTGGCATCCATTCCTATCTTAAATGATGAGTGTATTGGAGATCAGAGACGTCGTCTGGAGAGGGGCTAAACAAGCCTTCAACAAGGATAATTTCTAGTATGATTAAGGTGAAACTGAACGAAATATCTACAAACTTTAAAAAAAAACTTAAATTTTAATGGAATACTTTTTCAGACCTCTCACAACAACCAAGTTTAGTTTTGTTAAACAAAGGGTATTGCGTTGGTTCCTAAACACTGGGCACTGTGTTATAAGCAGTAAAGGTCGGCAACATTTTTAACAAATTTAAGCCTTCCCAACTAAAATTTGTCGGTTATGGCTGGTAAAGTTTTAAGAGAGAAAAAACGAAAATTTCATTAAATTGATAAATTAGCAATAAAAAATCCTCATCAGATCGCATTTCTTGATAAATTTCTAAAAATGCAAAACGATTATGTACGGTACAAACAGAGGGAATAAATCCTATTTTGAAGATAAGCGTTTGAAAAGATTTTCTACGATTTTGATTACTAAAGAAAAAAAATTACTTACTATATCTTCATTGAAGATTTGAAGCATTTGTACATGACAGGCTTAATCCTTTATTGTCATTTTGTGATAAGTACGTATGTGCGTTTCAATTTTTAAGTGTCTTATCTTTACACATTCACTCACACACACATACACACTCACACACAAAACACAAACAACAAAAAACATACAAACACATACTGATGCTTTCAAAAATCAATTGGTTTCGGCGTTATTTAATTTTAGTACAGATTTTCTACATTATTCCGGGTACATATTCTTTTTTTTTTAAAACAATTGTTTAAATTATTTAAAATTAAAACTAAATGAGAATAAATGTGTTATGATGAGGTTTAGGCTATGTAAATTGAATATTTTTTAGCCCATAAATGTTATTCATTGCCTGCTGTAGATAAAATTAAAGATCTTATAATTAGCTTTTGGTGTTTTTTAAATTTTTTTGACCACATTCATTTTTTATGTGGTATTTTTATTGATGGTCAATTCAATAGGCATTTAAATTTGTTTGTAATGATATTTTCATTTTGTTATATAGATCTCTGGCCAGGTTTCAACTGTAGCATGGAACGACAGCTTGGTCTTCAGGAACAAAAAGAGACGTGGAATCAATTGAGGAGGTGATTAAAGGTTATAATGGAGAATGGAATATACCTACTCTCAACTATAAGGAGTTGCCAAACATTTTCAGGTGATGTCAAGAGTCCGAGATCTTGACCAAAAGACGTTACAGTGAAATCATCGTTATTCAACGGCACTTGATGTGAGCCTTCTCGCTGTGTTAAAATCGACCCGGTATTGATTTTTCTGATCATTTTCATATTTAGGACATTAAGTGAATTTGTACAATTTTTCATCCTCGGCCGCACTAGCAAAAATTTGGCAGTTTGTTGGCCCCACGTCACAAGTTGAAATATTGCTCCATCCTGTTGTCAACGTTGCTGACATCAGCCCCTGGCTACATTACTTCTGAATAACAAGCGGGCTGAGAAAAGTTGAAGTGTTCAATTGAAATCTTGATGATTATAACTGACTGACGTGATTTTTCCTTCTTCCAAAAAAAAAGAAAAATCAGCATTGCATTAAACAGTTGCAAGAACATTTTATTATTTATTTTAAGCATAATAGAACATTCAAGCATGATAGAATAAAATTTTTTTTTCTATATTCCTATATTATCTTCAATATTTTACCTGTCTGAGCTACAATATTAAGAACAAATAATATTTGTCTCAGCAGGAAGTTTAAAAACATAGAAATATTTATCGTTTCTAAATGAAATCAAGAGTTTTCTGTGCCGTGTTGCGTGTGTAAAACCATTACTTTCAACAAAAGTAATTGATTTGCAGAGTACATTAATGTTGGTTTGCCAGCACGAGGAAATGGTTACAAATGCATAATTATTACAATGGCAAGAAACAAACGTTTATAAAAGTTGCACAAGTCCAAACTAGCATACAGTATTTTGTATTTGTATTATTATACTTAAAAATGTAAGTGGATAATTGCTATCATAGTGGGCACGAACTTACTCAAACGTACGCAAACATACACAATTTTCTGAAACTAACGAGTATCATAATTTAAACTTTTAACGATTAATAATATTTATAAATATTTATACTCACTCAAATGCATACACTTCAAAATGCGGTTGGTGTTTTTGATAACAACAACGATGATGTCAGCATCCCCACCACTGATTAACACCTTCGCACCAGCAGTCAGCAGGGACTACCGTAAGATAGGGGATCTCAGCAATTCAAAGTGCTTCGCTTCCAAGCCATTCAATGTTTTGTCTCGCGTGCGATCACTTCTAGAATGTTCAAACGAATGCTCTCGATATAATTCAGTCGTGAATGACAGTAACATCATTTGCAACGCATTCAACTATGTTCCTAGAAATCAGAGTAGCCCAGCTACATACTGTTATTTGTTTAATTTCATTTGCGAACTTCATTATAAAATTGTTTCCAATGAGTCCAATTGTTATGCTTACGAGGTTAGTTCATTCTATCTATTCAATTTATTATCACAATTGATTGACAATGTTTTGCTTCATCATTATAGGATGTTGTGGCCAGACAAAAATTAGGTTACGATCATTTTTCTAGCTTAATTTTTCTAATGACAATAACTTCTTTTTTATTAATAGAGCAGCTGCTGAGAAAAATTTTACTTTGCCGATCTGTGAGTTGAATTATTAAATTAAATTGAAGTTCTTTTTAAACTTTTCGTGTTAGAGGTAAACACATTGTTCAGTTATTATGGTTAAGGACCCATGCAATTTGTAGAAAAGATTCTTCAATGTCTTTTGATGTCCAGTTTTTTGCTACTCTGTTTATTTTCGTACTATAGTTTACGCAGAATTTTCAAATATCTCCCTTTTTTATGGTCTGGGGATTGCAGATTGGTTCAACTTCCATATCTCGTCGTTCCACTTTCCTTTATTTAATAAATTTTACTGAAATCGATGAAAGTGTTTTCTTGCATAATTTAATGAGATTTCAAATTTTAGACATCCGTAAGCGTGACATTGTTTTTATTGAAATTTTCTGTTAGCAAAGAGTTTCAACGTAACATCGAGTGAATTCTGCAATTTTCCATTTACTTACAATGGAGGATTGTTCTATTCTTGTTCTAATTCACTTCCTGGGTTGAACAATCCTTGCAAAGTTCATTTGTGCATCACCGGGAACAGACAACTAACAATCTGCATCAATCCCGAAGGTTTGACTAAACTTGAAATTGGAAAAAGTTTATGTGCGCATGCAAAAATTTTTCAACAGATAGAGTAATTAAACGAAAATATCGTTGTGAAAGTTGTATAAATGTAAAGTAAAGTGCAAAAACATTATACTAACACTTTCGCCCTATCTTGCCCTATCACAATAAAACATTTTCACAATTTTTCAGCTCATAGTGGTGTCAACCAAACTCTTTCGTTGACCATTCCGACGTTTCAGAATTCCTCCACTGTCACAACTGTAAATGGATGGATTGTTATCCAACAAAGGATCAACAACCTACAAAGTTTCAATCAAAGCTGGAATGTTTATAAAGTAATATTTATGCAAATTTCATTGAATAATTTTGCCCACTTAGCATTAATTAACTTTTTGATAATACACTCAGCAATTTTATGTCAAAATTATAGCAAAATTATGTCACTTGTTCTCAATAAATACGATTTACAACAATTCCATATCGTTGAGTGTATTTTCAAAAAGTTAGTTAGTGTTAAGTGGGCAAAAATAATCAATAAAATTTGCATAGCTGAAAACTTTGTCCCAAAATTTTTAAAGTAATATTTGGGAATGAAATTTAAAAAAAACTAAAATTGGAATATATATCCTTTAATAGTTTGGTTTCGGAACTTACAACCAAAACTTCTGGCTGGGCTTGGAACAACTTCATCAGTTGACTAAAGCGGCCGATTACAGATTGAGATTTGAAGTTCTCCTCTCTGGTATTTGGGTTTCTGATCAATATAATCATTTCAGGGTTTGTATAATGTTTGATAAATTTCAAACAATGTTTATTTTCCTGGTTGGCCTACTAAGTAGCTTTGTAACTCTACAAAGACCAATCTGAATTCATTTATGTGAACATAAAAAATAGTTTCAAATGTGCTTTATGTTATTAATAATTTTTATTGTAGAGTAATTTGACGTATTAAGTATAGCGAACTGATAAAATTGTATTGAAGATAAACTCAGAGCTGGAAAAATATTCCATCAATGTGTCGGGGTACTCCGGGATAACATGGATGTTCTGAACTGCGCAAATCCAAGTTTTCGTCACAACGGTGTAATGTTTTCAACTCCAGACCAAGACAACAGCCCGCAGAAAACAAACTGTGCTGGAAAAAATTCGAATGGAAACTGGTTTGTGAACTGTTACTGTCAGAATGTCAATGGAAGGTATGGTTCGACGTTCTATTACGCTTTGTACAATGCTCATGTTGCCATAACTTCCTGTAGAATGATGATCAAACTCAACATTTGAAGAGATTAGCGTTTTCAAAGATAATAAAAACTAATTTGTAATGATTTTGAAACTTGAAACAATAAACAGCATTTAGAAAAATTAACTAATCTATTTATTATTTATTTTTTTTAAAATTAAGTATTCCATGTAAAAGTTGAGTTAATGAAATTTCAAAGTGTGTGGCGGGGGTTAGCCAACCTGGGATGTTGCCAAAAACGCCACATCATAAGGCTCATTTTCAAGTATTTACAAATATTATATTTGAAAAAAAATTCTGGTTGTAGAGCGATAAGAATTCGAATAAAATTATAAAAAAAATTGTTCACTGCTATTCATCAAACTGGTTTAAAATAAAATTAATCTTTTGGTCACAAATTTATCAGAACTTTGGAGATTTAATTGAAAAAATTAATAAAGTTTGTATGAACAATTAATAAATTTATGTGTTGTCTTCACGCTCTTAATAGAATAAAATTATGATATTTGAAATAAATCATTCAAAAATCAAAATATTAATGCTTATTAAAAAAATATTCCAATAAAGGAAAGTTATTCAGTGCTCCTATTTGTGATAATAGAGTTTAACATTTTAAATAAATTTCAACGAAAGAAGGTTTCTTGTATTGCGTGGTATTTGGTGATCTGCAGAGCAACTCTCTTAAGCCATTTTTCCTGACAAATTGCTATATGTTTGCACCAAAGTGTAGTCTATATTGTATTTCCCAGTTTTATCTTCTTACATTATGAAGGATCGTTCTATTTTTAAAAAAACAAACGAAAATTCAAATGCGTTATTTCATCAAACCTCGTGTACTCAACTTATAATTTATTTAAATCCATCCCTTGCACCTTTTCAGGTGCACCTCGACAACAAGCCTCTCAATATCACACATAAACACTCACACATACGCAAACACATCACTAACACACACTCAGACACGTTTGCTGCATTTTAACTTTCAATGGCGACATCTTACTTTAGCTTTTAATGACTTTCATTCAGTATCTGGTTTGATTTGAAGAATCGTCTTCGTCTATATAGAACATTAAAACTACTTGACTCAATATATTATGCTGATTGCTTTGATACGAAGTCTTATCTTTCTATTCTTATTTGGTTTCAAATAATCTATTTTAAATGAGTGTTAAAACTAATAGAAAAATATTTTTAAGAATTTTTATATAATTTAAGTTAATAAATTAATTAACGTTTTTAGTTTTATTTATAATTTATTAGAAATTTGAAAATTTATTCGAAATTTATGCAAATTAAGCTTAGTAACAAGTATCATATATAGTAGTGTTTATACATTTTTGTTCTAACCATTACTTAGGGCTTATATACACAAACGTACAATTATGAAGTAGTTCAGTGATTGACGAGCAATTGTTGAAGATTTGTTAAATTTTATGAAAATTTAAAAAAGCTTTCACCAAAAAATGAAGTTTTGTAATATTAAAAATTTAACTTTAAGACACAAAAATAGAATAGCTCGAATCTTCTTTCTCTTACTGGTTTTTTGTATTCTGTTCAACACATTTGACGATGTTTACAAACGGTATATTAACGCGTTAAAACAAAATGTTAACATTATAATATCCAAATCTTATTTCAGTAACGATGGTTTTATAAGCCCAATAATTCATCTTCCCATCCCAAAGCAGGACGACATAAAGTACCGGAATGAATTTTGGCAGGTTCACCAAAAAATTCACGACGTCGCTTATGACAATCGATCTAACTCTCCACTCGCGACACCAGACCTCGATGAAATTGTGGCCTACTTCAGCTACCACGACGACCGGCGACAAGTGATCCAGCATACAGGCAGTAGATGGGTCCGCGTGCTGGCAGTCAAGAAATTAAACAAACATCCAACTTCTGTGTTTTGCCAGATGTGGTTTCATGGTGAGGATGAACAAATTAACGGCTATGGAAAAGTGGAAGAGCGCTTACTTGGAACACCCACTGTTCGAATTGTTCGGGCAAGAGTTCATGCAACTGGCCGAGATCACAATATTTTGAACCTTAGAAACAAAACATCATCGGCAAAACTGAACGTGGAAGACGATCATTTAAGGTATGGTCAGTTCTTATTCTCGTGTCCGATTGGTTCGAAAATTAAAATTACGCCCAAATTTGTTTCACTGGCCTTCAGTAAATATGAAAAATCTTCCATTATGCTTCCGGTTTACGATTTTCCAGAAGATAATGCCAGTCTTGATATGGAAAATGAGAAAAATAATGTGGACCAAATATTTATGAAGGACAGTCATGCATACGTGGTTGAAGATGTTGAAGGTGATGCTGACTACGAGGAAGGCATTGAAAAAAATTCTGAAGCAAGCATCAACAAAACTGCTGAAGATTCAAATGATGGAAACTTCAGATACGAATTTGTTGTCTGCGTAGACGGGGTTTGTTCATGATTCAAGTGTTTAATTTTGTCTTATACCTTTAATTTTCATATTTTTTTAATAATAAAAATTCTTTCTTCCAACAAATTTGTAAGTGTAAGAGCAGTCATTTTTATCAAACTTAAACGAGTTCATTACAATAATACATTTAGCAGTTTTGTTTAAATCATTGGCACCTTAAACAATTCATTGCAAAGATTTTTAATTCTTTAATGACGTTTGGGCATTTGGTCAACTATAGTAACCATTTTTGGATTTCATTACGTCATCATTAACAATTTCATTCACATACAAATTTTTAAGTTTAGATGGGTTTATAAATTATGTTTTCATAACTTTAATTTATTAATTTCTTATTTTTACTGATTTCTTTAGCAAAATATTATTAAAAACTTCAGCACTAAATTTAAATTGTTATAATCTTCATTGAACAAAGCTGTTAACTCGCTTTCTATTACGAAAGAAACTATCAGCGATTTCGCAGTTGTTAATAAATTAAAGAGTTAAAGAAATAAAACATCGAAGTCACAACATTTTCTTCTCTGTATTTCACGATAAAATTACACAGATTGTATCAATTTTCCGCCTCTTCTAGCCAGTTTATTAATTAATTATAGTTTGCATGCATTTTTACCTTGTAGCACTGTATGACATAGTAAGTGCAAAACATTCTTTTAATTATTTACCTTAATATAACTTCTTTTAAGTCTTACGGGAAGCTGAATGTGAAGGAATTCATCGAGTGGATGGAGTTGAACATTCTGCTGGGAGTATCTCACGTCACCTTACACAACGTGACCTGGAGGGCAGATGAACAAGTCCAGTCAGTCCTACAACACTACGAAGAAAGGGGTCTTCTCAAGCTCTATGGCATATCTTCTGCCTTTGAGAACTGGCAGCCCATTGTTTATTCGAACCTCAGTTCAAGGGACATCTTTGAGCCAATAAGTCTCGGGAGTCCGTCAGCGTTGAATCACTGTTACTGGAGGTACACGAAGTTGGCTAAGTGGGTGCTTGTGATAGATTATGATGAAATAATCATACCGCAACAAGTTCTGACGTACCAAGAAATGTTCAAAGAACTTCTCCAGAAAAGCAAAAAGTCCGATAAGAAAAAAAAGTGGGAAACTCCACACACCTTTGTCTTTTCAATGGCTTATCATTTCAGGTAGGTAGCTACAACTTCATCCTTAAGAATAACTTATCTATATTCAAAAACTTAATAAATAAAAACTTTTATTATTAAAAAACATTCCAGTAACTTTACGATTAAGTTTATTCAATTGGTTGAGAGCCATTTTTAATTTGAATTTCTTTATTTTTTTTGTTTGAAAAAATAAGCATAAATTATTTTGCATTTTTAGAACGTGGCCTAAAATTTCCAAAACAGGCAACAGTTCTTACAACATAGAATCCAACCAAACCGTCGAGAACCTGCTCCAGAGTGATGACTCGAACTTCAGTCCACACCGATATCGGTTATATACCGATAGATTTCATTACAGAACCAATCCTCTGAGCAGCTGGACAGCTCCAAAATCATTCAGCGACCCACGACGCTGTCTTTCAGTTTTCAACCACTACTGCTACATTCACCTTCCTGGAGATGTTGGAGAGAGTTTCAACGTTGGAAACGACGTTGGCATGGTTCACCATTACAGAACTAAATGCCCAAGGTCTGATGAAGATTGTGAAAAGTTCGCTCCTGGAAAAATTTACGACTCAAACATTGATCGATATTTTGAGGTTTTGAAGAAAAATGTTAAATTAGTTTTTGACAAAATTTTGGTATAATAACCTTTTCAAATATCTAATAAAAAACAAAAAAGTAACCCTTTTTTTATCTATCTTATCGGTTTACATTTGCACGCTTCTACGAATGAGTTGCTGTTCTTATCTAAACGTTTGAACTTTCCCCCTTTTTGTTTATATGACATTTGTATGGATACTAATTAATTGATGAAAGAACGTGACGACTCAAATTGTGTTGTTTATTTATGCAAAATATTTTTTTTAATAATTATGAAATCTTCTGAACATAAACGCTACACATTAATTTAAAAATTGTTCTGCACACTGCATGTTATTTTTATATTATTATAAAAAATTAATAATCGAAAATTAGATTTTTTAGTTATTTTTTTTTAAATATATAAATGTGTATTGAAAAAAAGGTTTAAATTGTTTTCATAGAAAAGGTATTGTATATTCAAAATGCGTCGTATTTTAATATTTGTAGTCTCAAACATTTTCCAACTTTTTTGCGTTGACTAACGCAGTTTTCGGGAAAATTTTTACGTTTATTTATTCCATTTGAAAATTTGGTGTTGGTAATACAATTATTTAATTCAGGGGTCGGCAAACGTTTTATTGTGGGGGCCGTTTTAAGAACTATTTTACCTTTGAAGGGACACATATGTACTTGAATAGCAATTTTTTTCAACCCGGGGGAGAATTTTTTTAATCTATGTGACTCCTTTTTTTGGTCAGAATGTCTGGCCACGACTTTTTTTGGCGAAAAATAGCTTCGCCGTAGTTTGCCCAACCCTGATTTAACTGATTATTGTAACTTCTGCATATTAGTCGGTTTAATTTATTTGAAACACATATTCACACAAATTTCATTGCGACATTTTTCTAATTCTAAATTCACAATTTGTTGTGATATGAACAGGCATTTAGCATACCGCCATCTGTTGCGATAAATTATTTTTTCTTTTTTAGTTTTACTTGTCATTTTCAATATTTAATTCTATGTTGCAAAATATTTTCATCAGGTAGGTTCATAAAAAAAACACCAAAATGTCAAATTTGAAAATCGGCATCTGAATTATACAAGCTCTATGATTTTTAAACAGTTTTTGTGGATATTTTCCTAAGAAGATTTTAATTTGACGAACTGAAAACAAAAATTTAATAATTTAAAATAATTTCATTTATTGGATATTTAATTTTAAAAAATTGTAAAAATATTATGGGTAGAGAACATCGAGGAAGGAGACAATCTGATTCTTCGTTTCATCATCCATCTTCTCCAGGACGCACTGAACTGTGGACGTGAAATTCAATGAAAACTTTTCATCATATTTAAATTCATTTTCATAAACCTTACAATAAGGATATGGAAAACACTATTAAGAGAAAGAACACGAGTGTCATATGTGCGGCAAAAAAAAATGTTTATCAGAGTGTTTCATTTTTACATTCAGATTATAAAACAAATAATTTTAGTTTATTTTTCTATTATAAAATTTAATAATTGAATTGAAATTTAGGCCAGTTGAATGTGCACAATCTGCTTTTTGTTTACATACAAAAGAAGTGTTAGAATTTGTGCAATGTTAAATTTTTTAAAGCGTTGCTTTTAATATTTGCACATTTAACATATTCGCGTTTGACAAAACTGGCCATTTTCAATGAACACGAAGGTTTTAGAACTTTATAGAACATTTAACTAAACAAACATATTAATTAATTAATAATTTAATAAGTAAGTAATAAGTTAATTAATTAATTAAACGTATGTACGATTGAACAAATGAGATATCATACCGTTGGCAGGAAGGAATCTCGGCTTGGATCCTTCGCCCTTCAAATAGCTCTTCAACTGCCTGGAGCGACTCCTCATCTCTTCTTGTGACAGTCCTCTCGAATACTTCTCAATCTGTTCTGCCATTTTTTCCATTGTGAATTCCGGTTCGTCGCAGTCGTCAGCGCGTGTCGTCAAGACGAAGGCTGCAATGAAGAGGGAGGCGACAAGGAGCAGCTTCATTGTGGCAGGTTCTACCTTTCTACGTGCGTGTTCAAACAAATTTCACTCTCATCAAAATTTATTAAAACGTTTCATTTCATTTTATTTATAAACAATTTTTGTTGATAAATTACATTTATTTAAAAAAAACTTGTTTATTTTATCTTGACTGTGTGCAATTATTAAAGTATGGTCTTTATAATAAATATCAAAATATCTTTTAAAATAAACGTCTCTTCAAAAGTAAATAATTTATTAAAAATTAAAAAATTAAGCCGAAAATTATTTATTAAATATGTGAAAATTAATTTGAGAGAATTATTTAGTAACCTGAGAAATAAGGACAAGGATGAGAAGAAGAAGTTGCAGATGGATGATCGGCAGTCAGTTGGTTGCCTTATAAAATGAAACTTTTGAACTTTGTACAGCACCACCTTCGTCTGATGTCATGTAGTCAGTTGATGTATTGTTGGTGTGGAGTGTTGTTCTAATTTGTCGTTGTGTTGTTGAGTTTCTCTTCAATATTCAGCCTTGAACCTTCTCACAAAGTTTGTACATAAATCAACTCAGCATGATAACGAAAGAGGTTTTATTTAATATTTCGTCTTTCTATTCAGCTCAATTGTTTAATTTTATGAATGTCTTAAATCAAATTTATAATATTTAAATATTTTAAGGGTAAACATTTTTTTATTTATTGCAGGTGATGCAGTCACAAACGCTTGCAGGTCTTAAAAACATTCACAACATTCATTTCAACAATTCAAATTAAGAAGATAATTTTGTTTATCTGTCCAAATTATAATTATAACTTCAAACCAAATCAATCAATTGCCCTACAAAAAAAATTCACATAAATAAAAGTACTTGCGAACAACAAAAGGACACACACACACACACACAAACGTACGTGCAAATACCTCACACACAAACAAACACATAAAATACAAACACACATGTAACATTCACTCGCTTGTTAATCCGGTAACATAGTCCAACAAACATGCGTCGTTGGAACAATTCAGCCATGAGTAGGTAATGAAAGTATATATATATATATATATATATTTAATAGAACAAATTATTAATTATTAATTATTTTTATCAATCCATGACTTAAACCACTTTTAATTTTATTCAGCATTCATTAACGCCAGCACAAACATATAGACCTACGCCAAAAGCGGGTGCACATAAATCATACACTCAAACCTATGGGTGTGGATAGACTGTAACACACACACACACACGCACACACACACACGCACGCACACAGACACGCACACGCACACATACACATTCTGTAGTAACAGACGTGGTGTTTTTATGATGGATCGTACGATTTTGGAAGGGAGGGAGGTTGGAAAATTTTTAAACTGATAGCAACAATTTCATTCAATAGAGCTTCGTGCTGGAAACTGTTCCATTTAAAAAAGTAACATTCATAAGAGCCAACACAGACGTACACACGAACAAGCTGGTGCACATAAATTATACGCAAATTGTTTATTGTCTCTTATAGACACAAAAAAAAATTATTTGTTAAATGCTGGCACGTATAACAAATAGTAGATAATGAAAAACTTTTCAGTAGTTTTACTTCACAAAACACACATACACGCATACAGATACACAAAAACACACACAAAGTCACACACACACTCTCACACATAATCAGACGATAGATCATACGATGTTTGAAGGTTGGGAAATTTTTAAAATGATGAAAATTTCATTAAATCCTGCATCGTTCTTGTGATGTATGAGCGTACCAACAAAAATCGTACATTACACAACAAAAACGCGTACAGCATGCCTGCAAATATTCAGACAAGACTTGTATAAAAATTTGTATAAAAATTCAAATATTCAACCATGCACTTTCATAAATCACATAAAAATATGTATTCAGAATATACAAATCAGACATCATGTTTGACTATGAAACACGCTTAGCTGAACAAAACTGGAACACAAGTTAGGTTCAGAGTTGAAAGTATCTGAATAGCGTTAATGCTAAGCTCCGATTGTGTGTTTAGTATCACTACAGATGTTTATCGTTTTTAATTAAAATTTTAAAAAAAATTGATTTAAAACAGATTTTATTTAATTGACAAACCCCGGAACAGTGATTAATGTGAAAATGTTTGCTACAACAATGTAATCCGCTGTCAAGGCGTGCCTAACAAGTCACTCACTGGCTCCTTTGCCAGTTCACAGCGTATCTTGCTTCTTTAAACACACTTTTCTTCCAAACTCCTACTCTCATATATTTACTATTAAGTATGAAAAATTATTTTTTCAATAAAATATTTCTTCTGCAATTTTCCTTCCACCGAGTGACTGTCTTTCTTTAAATATATCCAACTTGAACGTTATTTAAAATGCTGCACAAATTGGCGTGTAACTGGATTACAGCAACTGGCAAAAATGTACAAATGTATGGAACAAAGAGACTAATTTCAAACTACAATCTTTAGATTAGAAAGTGGAATGTGATACATTGAATAGTTACGTAAGAAGTTGAACGGAGGGCAAGGTTCAATACGAACTGTCAACAGGCATGTTTTCTCGCCGCACTATCACTTTCTATACAATTCAATTATTTATAACTGAAAAACTTTTCAACTTTTAAAAAATTGATTTTGTTTCATGAAAATGCTTAAATATATTATATTCAAGGCTATTTTAAACTAGTTTGTGGCTGATAAATGATACACAGTGCAGATAATTGCGGAAATTAATTTTGATTTAAAAGTCTTTAGCAAGTACACAACTCTCTAATTCATTAGTTAATAATCCTCTCCTTACTTTTTTAATTTTTTTTTTCAGGTTAATTCTTCTCAACTTACTCTTATTAATCGCACTTTTTGAAATAAAATCAATAAAATCAACTTAAGTACATGCGTTCAATGTTTTCCAAAAAAAATAACCGTTTTAATATTAATTTTATTGCGTGAATCTTCATCGATCTCTGTTTTAACAGAATTCATGAAGTTCATGGATGTCTTGAAGGTCACAGGAGTCATGAAGTTCACAAGGTCATGAATGTCACAAGGTCAGAGTAACCAGTAACAAGGTAACAAGTCGTCGCATACTGTAGCTTGATTTTAATAATCATCAAAAATCACAAAGACAGGTGTCCAGGGACTGACCGTTACAAAGAGGAAATCTGTATTGGAGAGAATGTTTTGAATTTTTGAGCACATCTAAAAATGGAACACACGTGTAAAATTTAACTGGTGTTGATTGTAAGATATAACTTGCGTTTTAATTGAATAGTGAATAAGATGTATGAAAAAAAAACTAGGTGATATTTGAAAAGAGTGTGCAACGTATTAATCTGAAAATTAACCAATTTGATAGAGATGAAATCACAAAAATTCAAAGTTTCAAGTGAAAAGCTTGCACGAACATTTTACTTTTGAACTTTTTTAACATTAGACATCATCATAACGGTCATAGTTATGATCACGATTATTCCATCATCCTCACAAACATCACGTCATCACCAATATCTTCGTTTGAAGTGAGTTGTTACAAATGTGTAATATTAATAGAAATCATTGAGTCGGTTCAAAATTGAAATAATTTCAAGCGTATATATTTTTTATTTAAAATTTTTAACGGCGGGTTTGCATATGGCCAGTGGCGGATTTTGGAACCCCGTAAAAATTTGAACATTTTCAAAACATTGGCTTCTCCAGAAAAAATTTGTCTAGATCCGCAGCTGTTGAAGAAAAAACTCTGTTGACTTTTTTATAATTTATTGACAAGCAGTAAGTAAAAAAATTTATTAACAAATATGATTGTTGCCATTCAGAACATACAAAAGGACAAAACAAGTATTTAACAAAAAGGAAACATTTATACTTCCGGACATGTAAATACATTGAAGCGTTGAAAATATTAATAAAAAGTTTGAAAATATTAATAAAAAGTAAGTGTAAAAAAAATCGTCATGAGAAAAATGCTCTTCCTATTTACCGTGTAGGGTTTGCAAAACTCTAAAGAATGAATTCAAAAAAATTTCATTCAATTAGCGAAGGAAAATAAGTTTTCTTGGTTCTTTTCATCTTCAATATGCCCCGTTCTTTAAAGATCGGGTGGTCTTCTTCCAATGCTCGTTGAGCACTTATATCATCGTTAACATTTCTCACAGGAGATACTAATTTGCGAGCTTTGGTGGATTTATCAACTTGAGTCCCATTGTTGGATGCTTGTTTGCTGATCAATGAAACTTCAGTTGTGACCTTATCATGCTCACATGATGACTGCTCTGATGAGCAACCAATGCCCAGAAGTTTGTTCAACTGGCCAAAAAATCCTCCTTCAGGAACATGAATTTTTATATTTTCAAGCCCGAAAGATTCAAATGCCATTTTAAAATAAATTTAAAAAAACAAACTCAATAACTTTTTTAACAAATTCTTTGAAATAGTCAATGAACAATTATGACTGATCGTGTTATACATTGTCAGGAAGATCATTTATATATAGCTTTGACTGATTAGCAGTCATAGCGATGAATACCATGATTAGCATTGTAAATATGATTATATGAACTTTGTATGGAGCGGATTACGTATTTATTTATTCAACATGATCTCATTGGAATACCGTACATCTATTAATTTACGATCGCATTTTATGAATCAAAAATTTTTATTTTAATGAATTTATGATTGTTTCATAAGTTTTTTATTAATTTAAGATTACAGCAATTCAAGTTATTCAACATTACATAATCACTAATCTGACATTTACATGCACGAAGTGCATTTCTAGTCCGACTTCGCTACTCCAATACAACTTCAAGAACTGCAATATCGCATCAACAAATTAATTTGCCTCAACGACATATCGTCATCGTCATCCAACTGTCACTCAAATATTTAACACACTCGATTCCAGATTATTCAAGAAAATTAAAATTATTTCTAACCACGTCATCTAACCTCCACTACCATCAATCAAGACTACAACACGCAACCTTCGTCAACTTAAACATCAAACAATCACTCCATCAATTCAACATGACGAAACCTGCATCCAAAGACAATTGAAATGTTTTAGTAAAATAAATAACCTACCGTCACCGGTTTAATTTTTTTCTATTAGACATTTTATTCCATTTTTCAAATAATACAAACATTTAAAAGCTGATTAAAAAATAATTTTTCATTCTAATTGTTAAAGATTAGTTTAGGTATTTAATATCCAGTGATTGAAATTATTGAAATATTTAGATAATTTTAAAACAAATTAAAATAATCAATGGAGTGCAACAATTAAAAAATAGGTTAGTTGATAGTTATTTTAAAAAATTATTACAAAAGAGATTAATGTTTGAGAGTTTGACATTAGGGCCTTACCAAATTATATGATCCTGCCAGACTCGTTCCTTTGAAGTATTCATCAGATAACAATAGGAAGTTAGTTTAGGTTTAAAAAAACAAATATCCTCACGTCAAGTGTGACTTTATAATAACTACAGAAATCACTTTAGTAATAGCTAGCTGCAAAACAACTTTACCAAAGTCAAACCCATTGTTGGAAAGTATTCAAAACATGTCTTTATTACTTAATCTGATTGTTCATCCGTCAATATCACTGTGTTATAAATGAAGTTCAACAAACGAGTGGATTAGAAGTTATTGGAACCACAAGTATATAAATGAAGTATTGGAGCGTAGTTTCATAATTGAACACATTAAAATTGCTCAAAATAGTTGAAAATAAATTTAATAGGTTCAACAAATTTTGACGTTGAAAAGATTATCTATCCTCAATATTGCCATTAAAAAGCTCATCAACAAAATCTTACAACATGAACGGATTCGTAATTGAAAATTATCCAAGTTACAGACCCACAGAGCGGATATTTCCATCCTTAACAACTCAAACTTTCCGACCAACCAGTGAATGATTTAGAACTGGAAGGCATTTATGGATATGAACGAGCACCAATGAAACGTGGATTCTTCATTCACCTCAATGATTTCAACAACAACGAAGAAAGGAATGTTTCAGATATATTCAACGATCAAATTGAATCAGGTGGTTTGAAACAAATTCGACCACTTTTACCAAGCAACGGATTTTTTGAAGACGTGGTAGAAAATAAATCCAGACTAATTAGCGAAGATTTCATTACTAAGGATGAAATGGGTGAAAACCTAAATATAGAAATTTCCAGAGTTGCAATGGATTTGCAGAGTTGCAAAGAGACAATGGATTTTAATATTTCAAAATTAGGATTAATGCGTGTGAAACCGGTTGACCCGATGTTCGGATTTTTTGAAAACCTTCTCTTCATGCCAAACTCAGAAGTGCCTCAATCTTTTAACTTCAATGACGAGTTAGAAAAAAATGAGAGCATTGATTTCAATGACGATGAATTTGAGCTGGAACATCCAACCTTCCTGATGTATTCTTATGATTTTGTCAAAATATCCACGCCAATACACATGTCGTCACTCCATGAGTCAGACATGGAATTAACTGATGATGACGGTTTGTAAACTGAACTTCGCAAATGCTGTTACAAATAATTGTATCGAGCCGTAAGATGTTTATTTGTTAAAAATTAATGAAAAAATAATTTTGTTCATTCAATTAGCGTATTGAAATATGTTTTCTTTTGTCATATCGTCATTAAAATATAATAGGAACATCCTTTTATTTTCTAACTCCATTATCAATACCATTATTATTACTTCAAATTTCTTGTTATTAAATTATATTTATCGTCAACATAATTATTATTAAATTAAAGTAGAAATATTAATATTTTAGTTTAAGTCGCAACAACACACAGTACATACATTTTCTAATACAAAAGCGTACAGAGCCAGGAATGGCCATTTTAACAATAGCATAACGTTTGTTGCTGTATATATTGATATATTGATAAGAAATAAGTACAAGTTTGAAAAATTAACGATATATATTGTTGCCATTCATAACATACGAAAGGGCAAACCAGAAGTATAAAAAAAATAAAACATTTGTATTTAAAAGAACACAAATACATATTAAGTTGAGAATAAGTAGAAAAAAGATAAGCTGTAAAAATCGTAAATAATTTAAATTTTTCATTTAATTATTAGCGAAGGAAAATAAGTTTTCTTGGTTCTTTTCATCTTCAATATTCCATGCTCTTTAAAGATCGGGTATTCTTCTTCCAATGCTCGTTGAGCATTTATATTATAGTTAACGTTTCTTACAAGAGGTTCTAATTTGAAAGATTTGGTGGATTTATCAACTTGAGTCCCATTGTCCCAAGTTTCAGTCGTGAACTTATTACGCATACCTGATGACTGCTCTGATGAGCAACCAATGCCCAGAAGTTTGTTCAACTGGCCAAAAAATCCTCCTTCAGGAACATGAATTTTTATATTTTCAAGCCCGTAAGATTCAAATGCCATTTTAAAATGAATTTAAAAATACAAACTCAATAACTTTTTTACGAATTATTTGAGGTAGTCAATGAACAATTGCGACTGATCGTGTTATACATCGCCAAGAAGATCATTTATATATAGCTTTGACTGATTGCCCTCATAGCAGTGAATACCGTGATTACCATTGTAAATAAGGTTTATGAACTTTGTATGGAGCGGATTACGTATTTCAACGGCGGTATTTGTTCAACATGATCTCATTGGAATACCGTACATCTATTAATTTACGATGGTATTTTATGATTTAATGTTTGTAGTTTGTCAAGTATATGAGAAGTTTTTATTAATGATTGATTACGCAGTTTGATATTGCATTTATCGGTTGTCCCATAACTTTGAATTTTGAGGTGGAGAATGTTTCGTAAATTCTTAAGCTGATGCCTTTTTTTGCCAATTTCGTAATTCTCTTTTAGGCGAAAGGGATGTTTTTCACAATTTTTAAATTAAAAATTTTTGTGTCTACTTTTTTTTGTTTACTTTAATACTATATTTAACTCAGAAACTTTATTTTTTTTAAATTATTAGTAACAATTGATTACGTTCATTAAAACGCATCATGTCGTGTTTATTTCGTTATTGAAAAAATTGAATTTTTGTTATAATAAAAACCGCTACTCATTTAAATTTTTGATTATTATTTAAACTAGATACTTTCCTGGATACTTTGAATAAACTAGCACAATCAGGGGTTTTCTTATTTTCAAATAAATTCAAATTAAAAAGATTTTAATTGTATGCTAAAACAAAC
This sequence comes from Helobdella robusta, assembly GCF_000326865.2. Taxonomy (NCBI): domain Eukaryota; kingdom Metazoa; phylum Annelida; class Clitellata; order Rhynchobdellida; family Glossiphoniidae; genus Helobdella; species Helobdella robusta. The sequence goes on along the minus strand of NW_008705028.1, from coordinate 1,475,398 downwards.
ACCTTTTATATATGTGTGAAATTTTGCAAGAGATGACAGCCACGGTGACGCAGGTAGTTCACCGTTTTAGCTCAGACCGTAGAAGTGCCATGTCTTAGTCGTTAGAACGCAATGACCTGGTACAAATGTTGTCCAAGAAAATTGATGTTTCCAGGTTTTGCGGTGCGTGTTGGATGATGTGTTTGCGTGGATTCAAAACATGTAAGCGCGTCATACGGTCTAGAAGCTCCAGTTTTTGCAACCGCTGTGCATGTTCAGCACAATCTCATTGAAATACCTTGATCCATCTATTAACTTACGATCACCCTTTTCTGATGAATACACGCCAATAATTATTTTTATGAGTTTTATTGACTTGACTTTCAATATTCTTTTAGTAATCATTGAAAACATTTAATAGCACAATTATTAATTTTGTAAATAGATGTATACATGTGTATACAAATCGACCATTTTAAAACCGATTGAAAATTTAAACTATTAACAATTTTCAAAATTTGTTCACTAAAGGATCAAACATCTAAATCATTTAACAACATAGAATTGATCAATGATAAATAGAAACTAATGATGAGCAATGAGATTATAACTTCAAAAACTAATGAAAACAGAGTTGAAATTTGTAGGGCGAACGAGAATACTGTAGCTGATCGTGTCAGACAGCAATCGTAAATTAGTTCAGGCTAGTGTGAAGTCATAACATAGAATCCTAGAACAGGGCATTCTCATAGAATCCTAGAACAAGGCATTCTTGAGTCGTAACAACAACAAACATCACTTTATTGTGAAGCCAGCTGCAACTTCAACAAACAAACTTGGAATACCCGATATAGGTTTGGGTAATTAATTTCATTGTCGCTTGCTGCTACCAGCATCATCAAAATGTTGATCTATCAATGTCTTCATGTGCTGTGAGTGATGTTCAACAAAGGAGTTGATTAGAAGTTAAAAGATAAATAAGTATACATATAAAAGAAGACGGAAAGATAGATTTCAGTTTTTAAATTGTGATATTTCAAAAAATATTTCAATTAAATTTAGAACACTATTTTCACATTCAAAACATATCAACTGTTTTTTATATGACATATAATTCATACCAATAAATTTCTACATATTGAGGTAAATATTTTCCAGAATATCCGCTTCCGAGGATACAAAAATTTATTACGAATTGAAGGGGTTTCATAGACTACAACGGGAACTTCAAAAACGTGACTATTTTACCAATCTTAACAATTTTGACGAAATTGTTGATAATAAAATAAGAATGTTGCAGAAATACTAGACTGTCAAAATGAAAAGAATGGTGAAGTGAACTTCCGATTACTTTTACCAAAGTACGGATTTTTTGCAATATTGGATGTGGCCGAGATGTCAATATCGATAATGCAATGGAAGTATATAGGAATGCAAAACTACCCAGAGATGATAGATCAATGCGGCTGAAATCTCTTGTCTCTGTGAAAATGAATTTTGTTGGATTGTCAGTCAAACATTTTTTTGTTATAGCAGTAATGGTTAACTGAATGCGTTGGCGTATCTGAATAGGTGCTGTTAGAATTTCAACAAAGACACAACTGCCAAATTATAACAACGTTCTTATTTTTAAGGAAAAAAAATACTTGAAAAGTGTCACTATTGCATTATACTTTTATTGATTAACTTCAATAAATCAAAGATTATTTGCCGAGTAACAAAGTTTGTATTTGAATATTCTAACTAGACGCGTAAGTATTCCCCTTAATTCCCCGCAAAGTGGAAGTGAATTTACAAACTGCCAATAAATTTTTCTTTGTAAAATACTTATATAAATATGCAATCAGCCCTAAGCCCAGAAACTCTCCCTCTCTCTCTACTGAAATCAACTATTCACTTCAATAATTTTTAACAAAAACTTTCCTAGAAATTTTTGATAAAATTTCCATCCTCTAAATATAACATCAACATGTCAGTTAACGCTGCAAGTCTTGATAAAGTTGCTGATAATTATTTGCTCAAATTCCTTCGGGAAACTGACGAAACCAGGCTCAATTTTTACAAAAACTTTCCGGATAAATATATAAATGGATGTAAAATAACGGAGAATCAAGTAATATTTCTGTCTCGAATTATTTCTTCGAACACCACCAGCCTACCACGAAGCAGATATGAGCAGATGTTACGATTAATACCATCTAGCAAGATTGCGTACAAACTGATGGAAAAGATGCAGGATTATTATTATGATGAGTTTTTGAAGAACCCCACAGTAGAGAGAGAGTTTTATTTCGACGAGAACTTTTGTGGAACGAATGTAAAAGGGAGGATCGAGCACCACGACTCCTTCTACGTTGACTTTGCCACACACCGCAGATACAAGCTGCTTTTTGTGCCGGGGAAATTTTACAACGACGAATGCTCCATATGTGGCAGCGAATTCGATGAAATGACACTCGTGCACAAACTCACATGTGGACATGCCTTTCACTTCCAGTGTCTGGACATGTGGCTGCAGAACAAGACCTCGTGTCCCCACTGTAGGACGGTGGTCGTGAAACGCTTGAAGAAGACCAAGAACATCCACATTGATGACCAATCAAACGAGTTTGTTATTTCCATACAAACAGAAACATCCTACAAATGATCAAATTTCTTTGGAGCAAGCATACATTTATAAATGTATGCATCTTAGATTACGTCATAATATAAACATTGCCTCAAACATTTGAGGCATATTTTCATCAAAAATGAAATTATGCATTTTATTGCGGGCATTAACTTTATTTTAAAATTATTTCCTCTATTGAACCCATCTATCAATGAACCTCTAATAAAATGATTTTATTATTTGCCGAATTTCAGTCTAAGTCAGACAGGTGTCATAACGTTAAATACACGAACGATTTCGTCTTTATATTTATGAGAAACTTATACATTGCTAGTAATATCGAGATGTGTATGGTTTTAGTTGAGATTAGTTACATATAGGCAATGGAATTCTATAATTAGAAACATTATTTTTCATTAATCAAAAAACAACAAAATCAACAAAACAACAAAACTAAACAGATTAAGAAGATAAAAATCAACAATCGGTTAGATACTTGAAATACTTGTTAAACATATGTGAGAAAGAGAGAAAAAGAGTGAGAGATGACAAAGAGAGAGGGGGAGGTGAGGAAAGTTAAAGAGAGTTTCTTAGCCTCGGTGAATCAGTAACGATTTGAAGAAAAAAATTATCTCATTAATTTGTAATTTAAATTTTTTTCTAACAATAAAAAATGCAAAGACATATAATAAAGTTTAATGAAGGCATTAATTTCTTAAAACCCCCTTACTACAAAGGACGTCCTCTCCAATAAATTTGTACACACTTTTTTATTCGTCCCTAATAAAACGATTTGTTATAAAATCACTGCCAAAGGACTATTTGTTATTGAATAATAAATTCAAAATTTCTGATTTACTCCTGCTAACAATAAAAAACATAAATAACAACACTTTGCTTTTTATTGCTTGTAGAAATAATAAAGATTTTTAAAACTTAGCGTCTTCTATTTTTATGATAACTTAGCTGCATCATAGTTATTATTATTGCATTTACATTTTAATATAATTGCATGTTCGTTACTAGCAAATTAAAAATCATATTAACATCGTTTAAATTTAAATTCATTAATAATGATGTAATTATTTTTATTATAAGCAGTAATAGTAGATGAAGTACCAGGGTTGTTAATAGCGGATTAACGCTAGCTACGTTTTCAGTACAGTTAGTGGTTAATCATTGATTAGTAGCGATTTTGGTACCTTTTAAACCTAAAAGAAAATCGCTGATACTATCGCTATTTTTGAGTCAAAAATTTCTAATGACCACAAGTGTGTGTGGTGTGTGTGTGTGTGTGTGTGTGTGTGTGTGTGTGTGTGTGTGTGTGTGTGTGTGTGTATGTGTGTGGTGTGTCGACGACATGCTTGCGTGTGTATGTTTCATATGAAATTTCTTTATAGTTGCAGTGTTAGCACTGAGAAGTATTAAGTACTTAGTACTTAGCAAGAAGTACTAAGATGAATACTGCAATTAAAGTATTAGTAATATTAATTAAATTAAACAATGTTCAGCTTTGATGCGTAGCTACCTAATTTCTTAATCAACATATTCGGCACGTCACCGATATTTTTAATTTAATCATAGATTCCTTCGTCTATTGCGTGTTGACCTTTGGTTTGTGAGCATAAATAAACAGATTTATTTAGGTTAGTTATTTGTATTTAGAATTTTTCCATATTAAAATACACTATATTAACCTAATTCAATATCGTTTTTGTAAAATGTATAACATTTAGTGAATAAATTCGGAATTCAACAGAGTTTAATTTAACGGCGGTTTTTTTTTGTTTAGAATATAAATTATAAATAAACAAACGTGAAGTTATTTTTTGTTTCAAGGTCATCTTTACTGAAATGACAGATTACGTATCTTCCCCGTCGGGCTTTCGAATGCCAGCAGTCGGTCTGGGCACCTGGCAGGTTGACAAACTTTTCACATTTCAATTTTTTATCGGCCACGTTAAACACGAACGACATTTCAGTCGAATTAATCCAGTGACATTGCTGATGAATGAAACATTAAGGTCGCTGGCGATGTTCACAACGATCGTTTAATCAGCAACAAATTTCCATCAGCAAATTTTCACCTCATCTATTTAGAAACCCTTAAATTGAAGAATATTTAAATAAATTTTAAATGCAATTTTTAAAACATTTTAAACTAAAGTAACAAATTGAGCTGAAGCTCGCATATGGCGTTAAGACCTAGCGATCGCAATAAAAATTTAATGATTCGTCAACAAATGTTCTCTTATACGCACAATAAAAATAGCAACATAATTAAAGGATTGTTAATAAATGGTATAACATTTTTCCTGTCAGAAGTCGTCTCAAATTTTCAACATACGCGTAGAAAGCATTTGACAATTTTTTGAACCTCTCCACTCTTTTTGTTGTTAACATTCAGTTTCTAGAATTTAATAATTCAAATCACTTGCGTCTAACCAAGCCGGAATCTAAATGAACGCGTACTTGGGCATAACTTCATGAAGAAAATGAAAAAGAGGATCAAAGAAGAAAATTGCTTAGCAGGCAGGAAATTTCATAACCCTTTTGATGAAATATGTCAACAAAAGCAAAACGTAACGTCACATAAATTTTCGCTCCTCTAGTCACAAAGTGTCACAATTTTCTGCTTCTCTACTTACCATCAAAGCATGCCATCTTTTATGAGCTAGAGTAAAATAAAATCATTTAAAAATTCATAAGCACACGCTGTCAGAACACATGTACCTACAGCGGGTAAAAAGTGTCTTCAAATTAAAAATAATACGACTTTTGTCACAAAAACTGTCACAACTTTGATGATTTTTAGACTTAATTTCATTCTCTACTAACAAAATTATGAAAAAAAACACTAGCACACAGGGCACACTACGAAAAATTTGTTTGTATAACACCATCTGACGATCGGCAGATAGATATGGCTGTTTTAAAATATTAAAAATTCGCCTATAACCTGATTAATATGCATTTTTGGAAATAATTTTATATTTAGGTAATTTTATTTTTGACAAAATGAATTTTTGATTTGTGTTTTCACAGCTATTGACATACTTCTCAACGTTATAGCTGGTTGTTGTGGTGTTGCTTGTGCGTGCCGCATCATCTGTTTCATTTCAATTTCTTTCATAACTCATTACAAATTGCAAATAATCTTCATTCACACACACACGCAAACTTAATATTTTCCAATTTAAATGTTTCTGAACTGCTGTGGTAACAATTCGTGTCGAACAATAAAACGTAGAAAAATCTTTGCAAACGAAAAGCTTTAAACACAAGATTCCAATTTTTTTTAATTTAAAAAAATTTCTATTAAATTTTGATGAATAATAATAATATAATAATCACAGGAAAGTTATTACTTTTTTGATTTTTCTTTTTATTTAATTTATATTTAAAATTATTTTCACTATTAATTATATTTAATCCTTGAAGGCTAAGCCGAATGAAATCGGTGAAGCAGTGGTGAATGCAATCAGGGCTGGTTACAAACTGATCGACTGTGCGCCGGTCTACGGCAACGAAAGTGAAATCGGATGCGCCATCAAACGCTGTATTGAGGAGTTGAAGATCATTAAGCGTGAAGACCTCTTTGTTACCAGCAAGGTACACAAATTTAAAATACTGGCAGACCTCTTGATTGTTGACTATCTTCTTTTTATATTAATGCTTGTGCGTGCGTGTGTGTGTGTGTGTGCGTTTATATATGTGTGTGTGTTTTTAAAAACATGTAGTCTGATTAGGATTGTTAAAGGCGGTAGTCTGATTACGATTGTTGAAGGCGACTAGTCCTGTGTTGTAGTGTCCTGGTTCGAACTCACAGACAACCTTTGATGTATTTCAATCAGGAATCATCGTAATACTTCTTATAACACTCTAGGTCAATCTTTTTATATAGCTTAATGTAATTCAATATTTTGTAAATTTAAAATTTTTTTACGAAAATCCATTATGCTTTAGCTGTGACGTTAATCATCATGTTTACTCACAGTTATGGAGCACTAAACACAATCCCCAAGACGTGGAGCCGGCCTTGAAGGAATCGCTGAAAAACTTAAAGCTGGATTACCTGGACTTGTACCTCATTCACTGGCCTTTTGCTCTCAAAACATGCGATGAAGTATTTCCCACTAACCCCGATGGTAGTTTGAGTTTTGTTTATGTTGACTACAAAGAAACATGGAAGGCTATGGAGTGTTGTGTAAGAAAGGGGCTGGTTCGTAACATTGGTTTGTCTAATTTCAACAGCCAGCAAATAACTGAAATTCTTAACGTGGCTACTATTGAACCGGTTAATTTGCAAATTGAAATTCATCCATACCTGCAACAAAGCAAACTCGTTGATTTTTGCCGCCAGCACAAAATGACAGTAACTTCCTACAGCAGCTTTGCATCTCCACAAAAACCATGGGATGATAATAAAAACGGTCCAATTAACATATTCCAGGAGCCCATATTGCAAAAAATAGCGGCCAGTCACAAGAAGACAGTAGCTCAAGTCGTTCTGAGGTGGTTAAACGAAAGGAAGATAGCTGTTGTGCCCAAGAGTGTCACCCCATCAAGAATCTTAGAAAATAATCAAATTTTTGACTTTTGTTTGACGGATGAAGAAATGAAGCAGGTAAGCTCTTTGAACAGAGACTTGAGAGTGATAATTCCTATTGTGGTTGACAAGGATGGCAAAAAGATAAATTGGTTTGCGAGCTCCCCCCAGTTTCCATTCAACGTTGAGTTTTGAAGCACCAGTAGATGGGTCAGACAATTAACATTCGTAACATCAATTGGATGCTCATTTAAATTAGCTCGAACCAATTATTACAATTATCATTTATAACCAATTATTCAGTTATTATATTTGAAAAATGATTCAAGTTTTAGCTTTTTATATCTACCTGTTTTTTTAAATCAAAGTTTATTATTTACATAATTTATTAATCAGCTTCATAACAATAAGATTTTGCGACATTTTTGTGATGATACGTTTTTTTCAACAAGAAAATCAGTGCTGGATTTATTTTTGAAAGGCCCAAAAATTATCCTACCGTTTAATAGGATTTAATAGGATTTAGCAAAGTTTTCAGCATATTCATTATTAAAATTTTTTAGCACGTCGTTTCTTAAAATATAATCAGCTTCTTTACCAGGATTTTCAAATATCGGAATTTTAAGTGTCTTTGAAAATGGTATTTGTTGGTTTGTCCTATGTATATAGAATTTGCCAAGGCTTACAATCTTTGTCATTGATATTTTCAAGTGTTTTTATATAAATGTTATATCCCTGATCATTAGTAATTCGACCTAAGGCTTGGTTCTGTTGTTAAAATATAAATGAACACTTTTTATCATACAACATAAAGATTAATCCAGCGTCGAAATCGGTAAAAACCCCAGGCTTAAAAGAATTACAAGAAATATACTATTACTCATTCAAACAAGATTGGTGAATCATTTTATTAGCTGTAATTTATTTCTAAAATCGTTTATGTTTTATTTATAAACTTGAAAAGAATAAAACGCTCAACGGATCCTTAACAAGCCGCATTATTTTGTTATCCTGTCCTGGTAATGTTTAAAATATCCAATCTTTACAGAAATTAAAGTTGTTCATTCCAGATGAGAAAAATCTTTTCAAGTTACTGTTTTCCAATGAACAAGTTGTTAATGTCAGCATCTACATTGCTGATATTAAATTTCTTCTGCAGTTTGCTTTCATTTTTTAGGTACTGTTACGATATAAATGTCGGTAGTTGAGCTACCATCTTCATTAGTGGTAACTGATTGCTTATACCCTGCAGCTACTAGAACTGCTACATCCTGTCTGCACACTGGACAGTTTGATCTACGTTGGACCCATTCATTCAAACAGCTGTTATGAAAGGAATGCTTGCAAGGCAGTTGACAAACAAACGTATCTTCAGTGTAACATGACAAGCAGATATAGCAAGTGTCATTTATAAATTTATCCTTACAATACGGTAGCTTGACCTTTTTAGTAAATACATCAGTAGTATAGACAAGATCCTTATGATAAATATTGCCGCTGAAATGTTCACCAGTGTAGGGTGTAGTAACTAATGAATTGTGTGTGGGTAGAGTTTTGTAAAACTGTTCCTGCATATTTTTCATCAAATTATATTGTTCTTCTTGCGTTAAGGAACGAAATCTCTTAACCCATTCCATTTCATTAAATGGCTTGTCAGCTGCGATAAATCTAGACAATCCCATTATATCTTCAGTTGAAAAGTTGCGGTAGTTGGATTTCTGCAGAAAGTCCGTGCAAAATTGATGCAACATAATTTTTTTATTAATCACGAATTTTCCTACGTGATCTAATACAGTTTTATGTATTAATTTATTTGAATGATACCCCTGACCTTCAGACGAATTCATTTCTCTTCTTCAAATAAACTGATGCCGATGAATTTACAGAAGAGGTGTTGATCGTAGAGCTTTCAAGATGCGAATGTAGAGCTGGGCTATCATTGCACCTATTTATAGGAGGGCTCGTGAACAAAAATAATCTGTCTTTGTTTCAAATACTTCAACCAAAGAATTATTAAGAACCGGTTGTAAAATTGCTTCATTAGTGACGATAGGAATAAAATTATCAACAAATTCAAATTATATACATAGCGCAAAAATGTTCACATACAAAATGATCTGCATAAAAATGGAGCTCATTAGGACAAAATTCATTTGAACATAAAAACCTATATTTATTTTCAACGTTTGAAATTATCTCAGTTCTTGACCATGTAGTTAATGAGTCGAGTTCTGATTGGATGGTGTTTGTGTTAGATGATAGGATGATAAGGTAGGTGTCGTCAGCGTATTTGATGATGTGATTAGAGCTATGAAAAGTTTTGAGAGTAGAAGCATTGATGATAAAGGTAGATGGTCCAAGGACAGTACCTTGAACTACGCTAGAATTAATAGGTAGAGTAGATGAAAGAGTAGAGATAAAGAAAGTTGAATGACTCCTACTAGAAAGAAAATGTATTATAATATTGTGAATGTTGTCAGGTAGAGGAAGAGAGGCAAACTTATTTGAAAATGAAAAGTGGTTGAGAGTGTCAAAAGCTTTAGAAAAATCGAAAGCAATAAGATAAACATGATTATTATTTTCAAGGAGAGATGTTATTGTGGGAGTAAGAGAGATGATGGCGGATGTAGACGAACCAGTAGGGCGAAATGCAAACTGATCTTGTAATAGCGGTTTGATGGATGGATGGTTGAAACATGAATAAATGAATGACTTAACGATGAATTTTTCTAGAATACGTGAAAGTATGGGGGTGATAGATCTTTGGTGATAATCTATTGGTGATGATGGGTATTTTGTTTTAGGAATAGGATGGATTGTGCTGTATTTCCATTCTGATGGGATGAATGAATGCATTATAAGCAGTGATTGTAGAGTGAACTTAAGGTGCTGGAGATGAATGGAGCGATGAATGGAGCGATACACCATGCTGGTAGACCGTCTGGACCTGTACCGGATGGACAGGCCTTCGTTAGCATGTGCAGGACGGAGTATGTGGTAAATTGTTGATGTTGACGACTGTTGACTGTTGTTGTTTTTGTTGGTGGAGTTTTGTAAGACGGGTCGGTTGAAATTGAAGCAAAGTGGGTGTTGAGTGTGTTGGAATCAATTTGATGTGAGGTTAACGTCTTAAATGATTTGTCAGAGCCTCTGATCTTGTTGACTTGGTCCCACATGGCTGCTTCCACGCTTACTATTAGTGAAAGTTTCTGAGTTGAAGTTGATGATTATTAATGTATTTGGTGATCGCTGCGGCTTTGAGGATGGATCTTGATCTCATGAATTTATTTTTTTGGCGATATTTGATGGATGGGCTGATGAATGGAGAATCTGATCGTGATGTTTGATGCTGGGTAGTACGTGTTGTAAGTTGAGTTGATGATTTTATCAAATTTATCAAAACATATATATATACAATATATATCCATACCCATGGATGTATTATATATATATATATATATATATATATATATATATCCATGGTTCAGCATTTGACAGAGCAGCATATAAAGAATAAATTAAAATAAAAATTTTAGAGATCATTTTCATTAACTATCTAAGTTCACTTTTAAGTTTATTTATACTTTAACTCAAAGCCTTGTATTTCAAATCTCACGAATAGGGATCGCATGGTAGGCAGAAAGAGGAGGGTGCAGTTAGTTAGTAAGTAAGTATACTTTGGCCAGTTTGGCTTCTTCTTTTTATTTGGTTTGATTGAAAAATCTCAGGATTAGGACTGATCTCGTTTTTGCCTTTTTTTTATGGTTTAGAAATAGATTCTAAGACTAATTTTGTGGCTCTTTTCTTTGGAACTCTTCTCTACCCTACCTCCTTCTATAACTACTTCTCCATCTGTTTGCAAAATTCACGGAAGAATGCTGTTGAACATTGCGGAAATAGCGCTTTATAAACTGATTAATTAATAGATTAATTGGGTGGCTGGTTGGCTGACTGACTGACTGACTGACTGACTGACTGACTGACTGACTGACTGACTGACTGACTGACTGACTGACTGACTGACTGACTGACTGACTGACTGACTGACTGACTGACTGACTGACTGACTGACTGACTGACTGACTGACTGACTGACTGACTGACTGACTGACTGACTGACTGACTGACTGACTGACTGACTGACTGACTGACTGACTGACTGACTGACTGACTGACTGGCTGGCTGACTGGCTGACTGAATGATTGATTTAATTTAATTAACATGATTGTTAATGTTTAAATAACAGACTTTATGAATAGATTTTTTTATCAGGTAAAGATAACCAATAACAAAAATAAAATCATAATGATGATAAATAGATAATAATAATGGAGCAATAATTAAATAATATTTATAAATTATAATTTATATCAATATCTTAATTCTTATAATAATGATGTTCCATATGTTATATTTATATTAATTATTAAAATAATAATATAATATTTTTTCATTATTAATTCTTTAAGACCCTTTCTGTATGTGTTTTTACATTATTAATAAATCAAAACTACCAGATGTATGATTATTATATATTATTATATATAATACAGTCCTTCGTAGTTCTTGGAGGGTAATTCACAAAACGTAGAATAAGATGGAAGGGGTTTCTACAGCAGCTGAGAAGACTTTCGTTCCGTGGGTCGAGAAGATGGTTGACGTGCTGCAGTCGAGATGTGAAGAGGTTGGCACGTGCACTGGATTCCTCAGAATCATCAACCTTGGCACTGGGTCAGCTAGGTTTTTGTTTTTTTTTTTAATTTTCGTTTCGTCCATTTTATTATTATTTTCGTTTTTCTATTTGTGTTAACAAAAACTGATTTTTCATGAATGGTCGAAACTACATTATCTGTAACTCATCTACTGACAGTTATAATTTTTCCATTTCTTTCATCATTCTATTTGATATTCACGGTTTTTCAGTAATGGAGACGACAGCAAGGCAGACCGGTTTACAGTTACATTTCCATACGGAGGGCAACACTTGAAATGTTAGTTGTATGTACATGTTTCCAGTTGACATCACATTCTATCCTTTCAAGACAATGCACCTGTTAAGTAATTAGCATTAGCATTTGTTATCATTTGATTGTTTGTATGCTACTTAGTAACGTTGGACAACTTACTCTTTACAACCATCTGTTGTTACTCAGACTTGCCACCTTTTTTATTGTTTTTTTTTGTTTTGTTTTTTTGTTTTTGTTGACAGACTTTTTGTTGTGACAGTACTCAGTGAAATTCTGAGTAGATTTGAACGTCTCGGATGCTGTATGCCCTACTCTACTTACCCATCCACCACCACCCACTCACCCACCAACTTACACACTCACAGGGGAGGTGATCTTCAATGCCAACTACCCCCACCTACCACCTGACTTCATCTTCATCGGGGAGGAGGAGTCATTCTTTCCAGAGATGGATAATTTGAAGGTCGGCCAATGATTGTCCGAGTTTTTTTTACTCTTTGGTGTTTGGCGTCTGTTTTATATAATTTGGAATTATTGTATTAGCCATTTGTTCATTGTCTGACTGGGATTTACACTTCCTGATTAATTTTATTAGTTTTTATAGTCAAAGATCCATTAATTCTACTATAATTATCTTGAATTGTATATTTTTAATATTAATGGCATCATGGAAATATTTATAATGATGATGCTAGTGTAGGCTGCAGTGATATTTAATGATGATGGTGTTGGTGGTGAATGGTGACGACGATAACACTGAATGGAACAGCATCTGTGCAACTGGAATGCAAACAACCCTGCCATGTTGTTCCTCGTGGTGAGGGAGCTGGTGGGTGAGTACAGGGATCATCATCTGAGGCTGCTGGCTGGCTCCAGGCTCGAGTTTGAATACAACTCACTCATATCCGATGAAGCGCTGACGACGACGAAGGGAAGTGCTGCCGATGATGATGATGACGATGGTGGTGGTGATGATGATGATGATGAGAAGGGGTCCAAGATGGCGGTGGAAGTACATGTTGCTGAAAATGAGGAGGTTGTTTGATGATGTGGAGTAATCTTCGTTATCAGTTTCAGCCCATTATAAGTTATTATTATTATTGTTGTTGTTGTTGTTGTTATTATCGTTACGAGTCATCATCTGTTATCTTCAACTGGTTGTCATCGTCAATTTTATGTCATGTGAACTGTTTCGTCTTTAAAGTAATCTCATGCCTCGACCCAAAACTGTATAGTTTTTAATATATTGGACGTCTTTATTAATAAGGACATAGAGCAAAAAGATATGTTGTGGTATGTTGATTACATAATTACGTATGGCATCCGCCAACAGCAGTTTCCAAATGTTCTCACAGGGTCAACTCGGCCCAGTTCAGTTCATGGTCCGCCTACCGGTCAACTTCAAATCTCTTCCTCCTGTTTTCAATGAAGTACGTTTGCCCTTCGTCGTCATGAGCATCTTCAGATGTCTCTTTGTTGTTTGTTGGTTGTTTGTTGTCACCATCTCATGATTGGAATGAATTCGACAAACATTGATTGAAGGAGAACCAAGGTGAAGACAAAGTGCTGATACTGGTGACGTTTCAGTCATTGGAGGGGGGCAATGTACGAACTCAGAAGTGTCTGTCACCAAGAGTTGAAGCGTTAGCTACATTCAATCAATCAATCAATCAATCAATCAATCAATCAACTAGTTCAATCAATTAATTAGTTTGTAAAGCACTATTTCTGCGATGTTCAACAGCGCTCCTCAATGAATTTTGCAAATAGATGGGTCTTGAGATCGGCTCTGAACTTCGTTCATCAATTTCACGTGGTTTTTGTTGTATGGAAAAGTTACATAAGGCCTTCTAATACTTTGCATCATTTGGAGAATCACATGCAGCTTTGAAATTTGGTGTCAATTTTTTTTATACAATATTTAAATTAACGCACATGCATGCACGTACACAGAACTAAATTTCATAGAACCATAACCATACAACCGAAAATACGAAATAACAAAATCACACACGCACGTACAAAATTGCACACATACATACTTACATACATACGTACATACATTCATACATACATACATACAAACAAATAAATAAACACACACTCACACACACACACACTTGCAAAAACAGAGCATTCAGTAAACTCGGAGGCCTACCTCCGATCAGCTTTCCACATGAAGGTTGCATCAATGATTACATTTCGTCCATAACACAACACGTCCAGAAGATGGTTTGTATGTTCCGTTCGTTCGCTTGTTCGTTCGTTTATTCGTTCGTTCTTTTGTTCGTTCTTTCGTTCGTTCGTTTGTTTATTTATATTTACTCACGTGTTTGCAAAATAACTTTTCGGATTTTAAAAATTAGGCAAACATATTTTTTAATTAACTCGAAACAATGCTCTGGAAATTAAATAAACTTAAATTAAACCAATTATAAACTTGAGAAACGAAAATGATTGACTGACTGCCAGGTTGATCAGCTGTGCGAATCATTTGAAAGAAGGAGGGAATACATCAGCCATGCTGTATCTCTGCTAGCCAGGTTCATCACCTATGCCTCCTCACGTCCCTTTGTCTTTCACTGTCTAGATCTCTCCACTTTTGTGTTGTCTCTCTGCCTCTTCATATTCGTCTCTGTCTATCTTTTTTTTTCTCCGTCTGTCATTTTTGTTTAATTTCTGTGTTTTTAGTGGTTATTATTTTTCCTTTATCGTCAGCATGATTATCACCACCCAGTCACATCATAGAGTTTGATGCTATAACCTTCTGGAGGGCTGATTTCTTGTTTGAAGAAGATAATGGTCACGTGCTTGTTACTGGTTGGTTAGTTTGTTGGTTGGTTGGTTGGTTGGTTGGTTGGTTGGTTGGTTGGTTGGTTGGTTGGTTGGTTGGTTGGTTGGTTGGTTGGTTGGTTGGTTCAAATAGATTTAGATTTCACTTGCTCAGTTATAATCCTGAATATCATCACCAACGCATACCAGCAACGCAACAATACACCATAACAAACAAACCACAACAACAAACACACCACAACAACACATCACAACTACACACCATAAAAACACACCACAACTACACACCACAACTACACACCACAACCACAAACACACCACAACAACAAAACTCAACAACAGCACACCACAGCAACAACACCACAACACAAACCACAACGAACGCCACCTCATAAAGTTGACCTGCCAATGAAATTTCCGAGCGAGCAGCCCATTCTAACCTTCATCTCCACATGCAACCTCCACTCGTCCCTCGTCCAGCCGATGCAGAAAGTCAACAGATCGTACCCCTTCAGTCCGAGGTGGTCGACCCATGAAATGGTTACCAGACTTAGGTTGTCTGTTTTGTTTGTGTATGTGTCTGTATTTTTTTTTTTTGTGTGTGTGGTGTGTTTGTTTGTGTGTGTATTGTTGAATCTATACTTTATTATGCTTTGTTTCGTTTATGCCTTGCTTAGTTTAACTTGTGATTTATCTTTTCACTTTGGGTTTAGGGTGAGCCATACAAGCTCGTAAGAGCTTCTGGTTTTTTCCAGCTTTGGCTAGATAAACTATCTTTATCTTTTATGTGGTGTGTGTGTGTTTGCGTGGTTTGTTGTGCTTTTGTTTGTGTGTTGTGTTGTGCGTTTTTTTCTTTGCGTGTATGAGGCACTCGGAACCAACTTTCCACAAACTCATCATGGTCTGTCTGTACTACGTAATGGTTTGTATGTGTTATATAATGTATTGTACGTGGACAAACGTCTGTAGCAGCATATAATAGGCAGAAAATCTCGTTGGGTTGAGTTTACCCAATAGCGACTTTTTAGTACCCAAACAAATAAGGAACTGTTATAAAATGAGACTGCAGACAACTGACGTCAGATGTGTTACGCTGTTGCTGTTGTTGTATGAAATATATTTTTATAAAATTAATCCATTACGAATTCTTTCTCAAAAACCATCAGGCAGTACGTTACTGAAAGGCTTCCCGGAGTTGATAGGGATCTCAATGCTCTTTCAACATAATACAACCTTTGGTTCATATCTTTTCTCTCTCTCTCTGTCTCTCTCTCTCTCTCTCTCTCTCTATATATATATATATATCTCTTTCTTTCTTTATCTTTCTCCCTTAGATCCATTTGTTTGTTACTCGAAGTTTTATTGCAATCTCGCCATTCTCAATTTCATCATTTGTAATTCAAATCGTAATTTCAATTGACAAAAATTCATGTTTGCGATATCTGCATAGAAATATATTAATTACACAAACATTTTTATGTAATGATGTATATATTTAAGTGTAATTGTATGTATTTATATGTAGTGTGTACAACACCTGTGTTAATGTGTGTACGTTTTCTATGTACACAAAGGTAGAAATCGTATTAACGAAATCATGCGAGTTTATGTTGCTCTGCTGTGTTGTTAAACGATGTTGAATTGTTTACTTGTTGTCGTTCATTCGTTAAACCTTAATTTTTTTTTTATGTAAAATTCAATATTTGTTTTATTTCTAGATTTTATATTTATAGGCTAAAGTGAACTTAATTCATTCTGTTATTATGTGAACGTTTGCTTGTTCAAATTAGTTTAATTTAAAATTTTCGCAATGATTCTTGTTGACTGGGTTCGTAAATTAATTTCTCTAGAGTTGCATTAAATCTAGCACCACGGTTAAGCACCTACCGGCTAAATAATGGTTATGTATCAAATTATAAAATCATTTGAACAGTTATATTTCCTTGGATTCTTTTCATTTTTTTTGAGTAGTTCTTACTATACATAACATGGAAATGTATGATTTGGTAACAGAAATTTAGACGTTTTAGAATCGATTGAACAGTTAGTTAAGTTATCGCTGATCCCGTAGTTTAGAAAGATCGGTTAAAGATCACGATGAAGGCACGAGAAAGAAGAAAGAGGACTACTCAACTTCCTGAGCATGAAAATATATAATTTGTTATGACATATTCAGACGTTTTGATTCATAGTATCTAGAATTGACCAAATAGCTGTCATTTTATTGGTTACGTCAATGACATTTTTATTTATTAACATTTCGCAATAATGAAATAACTCAAACTGGCCTACTGAGAGGTTTTCAAGTACTTTTTTCAAGTACTAGTACTGTTATCTCAAATGCGAAAGACAAGGGACAGAGAGAACACTAAACAGTAAAACAAAAATTAACTCCTACTTCCAAACAATGAAAAATTCAATCAAGTATGGTAGTTTTCTTAAAATTTTTAGCTATCGATATAATTTAAAAAAATTTGCACTTGAAAAATTTCAAGTACAAATAGTATAATACTAAGTACGAGTACAAGTATTTAGTTTCAAGGACAAGTACTTGAAATTGGTTCTCCAGTAGTACTCGAGTACCACATCACTGCTGATCTAGGACTTTTTTAATGAAATCAGAAAGCCA
The DNA here is from genome assembly GCF_000326865.2 of Helobdella robusta. NCBI lineage: Eukaryota > Metazoa > Annelida > Clitellata > Rhynchobdellida > Glossiphoniidae > Helobdella > Helobdella robusta. The sequence goes on along the minus strand of NW_008705028.1, from coordinate 1,457,869 downwards.
CTTGCTTGCACACCGTTTAGTTTAATATTTGAGTGAACAAGACAAGTTAATCGTACATTTTTTACTTAAAAAAATAGACAGGCTATAGATTTTTTAACATTAGTGAAAATGATAAATTAAAATTGGTGTGTGTGTGTATGTAATGTAGAAGTGTGTTTGTATGTGTAGTATGAAAATTAATAATTGATTTATTGATGCAATAAAAAAAAAGCTAATAAGAAACAAGCGGTACCTTTTAAATTTAAATGGAACCTTTGATGAAAAACAAGTGGCACCTTTTAAATGGAACCTTTGATAAGAAACAAGAGGCACCTTTTGAATGGAACCTTCAATGAGAAACAAGTGGTACCTTTTAAATGGAACTTTTGATGAGAAACAAACTTTTAAAATGGAACCTTTAATGAGAAACAAGTGGTACCTTTTAAATGGAACCTTTAAAACCTTCCATATTTTTCTATCGTATCGAACTTGGAAGCTCCGCAGCGCAAAACTTTTTTAACTTCAAAGAAAACTTTTGTAAACAAAGTTTTGCACTTTTTGAGAAACAGTCGATCGAGTTTTATTACATAATTTCAATTTAATTTATTTTGATTAAATTTATTTAAATTTTATTCAATATAATCATTTTATTTTATATCTCATTTATTTAAGTATTATTAATTGCAATTTGATTTGTTTTTCACTCTTGTTTTTCTCTTTTCTGAATAAAAAAGTCAATTAACTTTAATTTTTAAAAATAATTTAATTTTAAATTTTTAATTAATTAACTTATATTAAATTAATTAAATTTTTATTTAACTAATTGAATTTGATTAAAAAAATGTTGGTTTGGTTTTATAAAATAATTTTTTGGAAAAAACCTGGTCATGAAGTTCACAATTGACTGAAATGACTATCATGATATAAATGAATAATATTTATTGAATTAAATAAATTATATAAGAATTATTCAATAATATTAAACACACAATACTAATTAATTCCTAAAAAAATTATAATTGTTGAATTTTTAATGAGTAATGTTAATGTGGAATGTCTTGCAAGAACACTTACTTAGAATAACAAACAATTTAATTATTTAAAAAATAAAATGTTCTCTCCAGTGCTATTTTTAGTTTGTTGGCTGGTTGTCGACGTCTGCCCTCATTCGTCATGCCCTAAGAAGTGCACTTGCCACCAGCAGCACATTCAACAAAATGACATTCATGTCAACGACAACAACTTGCTAATGAAACGCAGTGGCAGCTATGCAAACAATAACATTCTAGATAACAACAATAATAATTACAACAACAATAACCTGAAAGTTATTACCAACAACAATGTGAATGCATTGACCTACCAAGAAGTCCCAGCAGAAATACAACTAACCACCTTGACAAGAGTCATCTGTGTCTCAATTAATATGAGCTCTGTCAGTAGGAAGTTCGCTGGTTCAATTCCTCCCACTGGCCACTAAACTGTCAGTTCATCTGCATTTTTGTTTGCTCGTTCTCATTTTTGCTGCTTGCTCGTTCTCAATTNTGTTTGTTCGTTCTCATTTTTGTTTGCTCGTTCTGTTTGCTCGTTCTCATTTTTTGTCATTTGTTGTCATGTTCAATGAAACACTTGTCATTTTCAATTTAATCTTTTTTAGGAGAATGTTGCTATTAGCATTAGTTGAAATTGGTTTCTATGGTTGGGTCTTATGGGGTGGTAGATTTTGATGAATGAATGAATAGATGAATAAATAAATGAATGAATGGATGGATGGATGTAAGTGAATGAATGAATGAATAAATGGATGAATGATTGAATGAATGGATTTAAATGAATGATTGAAGGAATAAAAATAAATAGACCAATAAATGAATGGATTTAAATGAATGATTGAATGAATGAATGAATGAAAATAAATAGACCAAAACATGAAGTAGAATTTTTTTCAAAATATTATAGCAATAAATAATAAAGTAGATGAGGTGGAATACTGAGGCACTGCTATAATTATCCTCTGATGGATATTTATAGTGCAGAATGGGAGTAAAGTGCCAGGTAGGGATTTATTGATAACTGTTCTCGCTGGGCATTGGTGGTCTGACCAGCATCTGCAACAAGGGGCATGAAATGACGTGATGATGTAAATCTAATGATGAGGACGACGACGATGATGATGATGATGATGACGATGATGATGATGATGTTGACGAAGATGAAGATGATTCTCATCATCATCATCTTGATGATGATGATGATGAGAAATTTTGATGGCTGGCTGTGTAGTAGTAAAGTGTGTTGGTTCAGTGCTGTTGCTGGCTGTTATTTAGTTCACTGAAGATTGATGGGCCACTCACTAGCTTTATTGGAAAGATGTTTCTAGATATGTACAATACCTCCTTTGCACGTGCACACACACACACACACACACACGTTTCTACTAGGTTATCCATTTAAAATATATTATATATTATATATATATACAGATATATATAATATATATATATATATATATATATTATATATATATAAAATATATTATATATATACAGAGCATTTAAACCAATTTGTTGGTTTGCTAGTAGGTCAAGTTCTCCTGATATAAATACTGGATAACAAGTTGTCTGTGTTTGGTGGTTGTTGTGTGTTGTTGTATTGTTTTTTGTGGTTGTTGTAGTGGGGTGTGTTGTGGCTGTGGCTGTTGTGTGGCTGTTGTTGTAGCGTGCGTGGTTATGGATTGTTAGTGTGTGGTTGTGTGTGTGTTATTGAGATATATTGTTGTAACTTTGGCATGTAGCCATGATGTACTGTGTTCTTTGTATATAGTTGTTGATGATCTTGTTGTTTCTGTTGTTTTTGTTGTTGTTGTTGTTGTTGTTGTTGTTGATGATGATGCAGATGTGTTGGTGTGTGATAATGGATTTGTGTTGTTGTCGTCATTGAAATGCCATTGGTGTTTCCTTCTTTATGTTTTTCAAGTGTTGTTGTTCTGTTAATGCAACTGATGTGTCGGTTGGTTGATGATAGCTGACGATGACTCCACCATCTATAATTCAGACATGGGTTAGGTAAGATTAGGAGTGAATTTCTCAAGTGGCGTGTAACATTTTTTTTCAAGATTATTTTTTCGTGTAAGCCTTAACGCGAAGTTAACGAAAAGTTTACCATAAACAATATGTAACATGACAAGCCTGATGGTGAACATGGCATGATGAACGTAAAGATGGATATAACATGACGAACTTGATGGTGAACATGACATGATGAACGTGATGATGAACATGACACGATAAACCTGATGGTGAACATGACATGATGAACATGACACGATGAACCTGATAGTGAACATGACACGATGAACCTGATGATGAACATGACATGATGAACCTCATGATGAGCAAGGCATGATGAACACGGTGATAAACAAAAGGACTGATAATAATGGCGTAATATTGCAAATTATAAAAATTAAGACGACGAAGATGGTGAACATACTGATGTTGAACATGATTACGATGAACATGACATACTTGATGATTACGAACGTGACAGTGAACACAATGATAATAAAAACAATGATGAACATGGTGGTGGTGAACAAGATGATGATGATGATGATGACGAGGATGATGATGATGATGAAGATGGTGAACATGCAGACGAGGCAAGCTGTTGGCGTTTGTATTGACGCAAAATCAATTGAAATATTTATATCAACACATTTACGTTGCTGTTCTCATTGTTTTGATTATGATGATGATGATGACGATGATGATGTTGGTGGTGGTGGTGTCTTTAAATTAGGTGACTTAAAAAATGGTTGTTTCCGATGACGATGATGATGACGATGCTGATGGTCAAAACGACTACAATGTTGTTAATGACGACGATGATGATGAGAATGGCGATGATGATGATGGTGATAAAAATGACGATGATGATGATGATGATGACAGAGACCTGAGTGTGAACAACCTGACGAGTTGGCAGAAGGGGGCATTGAAGAATCTGCTGCATCTCAAGTTTCTGTTAGTTGTAGTTGTTGTTGGTGGTGGTAGTTGTGTTGTTGTTGTTGGTAGTGGTAGTAGTCGTGTTGTAATTGTTGTTAGTGGTGGTAATGGTAGTGGTGGTAGTTGTTGTTGGTAGTGGTGGTAGTGGTGTTGTTGTTGGTGGTGGGGGTGTTGTTGTTGTTATTGTTGTTGTTGGTGGTGGTAGTTGTGTTATTGTTGTTGTTGGTGGTGGTGGTAGTTGTGTTATTGTTGTTGTTGGTGGTGTTGTTATTGTTGGTGGTGGTGGTGTTGTTGTTGATGGTGGTGGTAGTAGTGATGTTGTTTGTTTGTTTGTTTGTCTCATTGTTTGTCAGTCTGTCCGTTCGTTCGTTGGTACATTGTCGTTATTCATGTCTGCGATGTTTTGCTTGTTGTTAAGTTGCATGCATTTGTTAATAATTAATAAAAATTAATAATTATAATTAATAATAATAATAATTATTATTATTATTATTATTCTATTGACATTCTTCAGAGGATCGCACTGGGATTAAATGCTTTGTTGAACTAATAGCATTTTAACTCTCTTCTGAAATCTTTTTCTGGAGCAATTTGCTTCAATCTTGTTGGAAGATCATTCCATACCATGGGCAGAGCAACAACACCTGTCTCCCAGTTTTGTCCAGTTGTTTTGAGCAGTTGTTTTTCACGATAAAAAACGCCTAGCTAGATTAAATAATTATTGATCCAATAGGATAAGGTAAACCTTGTGTTGCTAATGTGAATTGGTTCAGTGTAGATTGCTGCAGAAGAATGTATGTCAACCGTCTTAT
>NW_008705028.1:1445571-1448071 GCF_000326865.2 Helobdella robusta | reverse complement strand
CGCCGAACATGCTGTGATTCTCATCAACAATTGCATTTCTGACAGTCTCAATCCGATTTTTATTCGCATGACGTATAAAATGCTCTCTGACCCAATTCCAAACTCAACCCCCTCCTCAGGTCGATAAACATCATCGTTCTGCCTCAGAACCTCACGTACTGCCCCTCCGACCTGACCACGGACAACAAGGGCAGCTACGTGTGGCCACAGACGCTAGTGGGCGTCGAAGTGGCGCTTCCATGTGTGTCCACCGCTGATGACGAGAGGGCCAGGAGGAAGTGTGGCTGGGGAGGGGAGTGGATGGATTCTGACACGTCTAGGTGGGGCTACGTCATCTACGTCATCTAAGTTTATGACGTCATCGTCGACGGCCTGATTGTCATCGTTATTATCTATCATTCATTTGGTGTCATCTTTTTAATCGGGTGGTTCTCTATCCCATTTCATCACCGCTTCATCATCCGCATCACACTCGCCATCTACATCATCATCATCATCAAACTGTATTATCACCATCATCATCTGAATTGCCACATCATCATCATCATCACCACCACCATCTGGATTGCCACATCATCATCACCATCATCATCATCATCATCATCATCATCATCATCATCACCATCATCTGAATTGCCACATCATCATCATCATCAACATCATTATCATCATCATCATCATCATCATCATCATCACTTCCTCTCCAGCTGCCTCCACGAAGATCTCATCACTCGCATCCTCAAGGAATCAGCTTCCGTATGTTTTTCTTAATTTTCTAATTTTTTGGTTTATTATTTTGTACTATCAATTACTCATTTAATTAGCTAGTAATTAATTAATTAATTATTAAATAATTAATTAATTAATCAATTGATTACTAGATTGATTGATGTATGTATTCGTAAGTTTATTAAGATTTCACTTTGTTCAGGCATTGAGGTACATGAACGAGGACGGTGAGTGATTCGTGAAGAAAATAAATAAAATGAACCCTCAAAGGTACCAATAAGATGGGGAAGGTGTGAAATAAAGGAAAATATTCATTGGCGCCAGGCCACTTCAAACGCTTCAAACGTCTATTCTTAATGCATTGTTACAGACATGTGAACATACGAAGCGTGAACCGTTACTGAATTATTAGTGAATTTATTGAACATAGGTGAATTATTATTATTATATATTCAGGCAGATATAGCATGTAGGAAGCATAAGGTTAAACAGCTGACGATTTAATTAGGTCAGGCTGTTGCAAACAGCTGACGATTTAATTAGGTCAGGCTGTTGCAAACAGCTGACGATTTAATTAGGTCAGGCTGTTGCAAACAGCTGACGATTTAATTAGGTCAGGCCGTTGCAACCACGGCAAACAGTAAACATTCACTAAAAATGAATAACAATAGACATGAATGTCAAACATTCCGGATGACAGTTTTAAAACGCCATGGAATGGATGATGATGACGTCATCAAACAGAGGCACGTGGACAAACGCCGGCTGCTACATCATTGATGACGACGACGACGATGCAGCGGCTGCTGCAACTGATAATGATGATGATGATGAAAACTTCAATGGTGACAGCAATGATGATAACGTTGGAACTGCGAAAAAGTTCGTGATCGTCAAAAACCACCATCATCGCCACCATGGTGGTAGCCACGATGACTACGACGACGATGATGACGACGACGACGACAAAGATGTCGTCCACAACATCGATCATTACGTCAAGTTCACGTGCAACAAATTTGGCACGTACACGTTGGCCGAGGCAAGTCAGAAGCAAATTAATGCTAGTACCGCTACTGCTGGCGCTGATACCACTACAACTACTATTATTTTTACCACTACTACTACTACTACTACTGCTGCTGTTGCAACTAGTACTATTGATACTACTACTACTACAATTACTACTACTACTACTACAATTACTACTACTACTACTACTGCTACTACTACTATTACTTTTACCACTACTACTACTGCTGCTGCAACTACTTCTACTACTACTACTTCTACTGCTACTATTTTTACTATTATTACAATTACTTCTACTACAACTACAACAACAACAACTACTACTACTAATCTCGCTACTAACACACTGAATAAATAATGAATAATTATAAACAAATTAAATAAATCATAAACTGTAAACGAATCGCCTCCAGTCGCCACTGCCTCTCCCAGCCACCAGCGGCCTGACGCTGCTGCTGATGTCTATGAAGAGGATTGACGTCATCGTCTGCGTTGGCTCACTCATCACCATTGCTACACTGGTCGTCATCATCTGCATCTATGCCAAACACTACAGGTATGTACCGGTGGTGGTATGGTGTGGTGTGGTGTAGTGTGGTTTGGTGTGGCGTGTTGTGGTGTGGTGTGGCTGGTGTGGCGTGGCGTGTTGTGGTGTGGCTGGTGTGGCGTGGCGTGTTGTGGTGATTAAAATCCTAATGGTCATCTATTTGGTGGTGTTACGATGATTGATGACGTTATA
>NW_008705028.1:1422633-1444626 GCF_000326865.2 Helobdella robusta | reverse complement strand
TGACGATGATTGATAACAAAATAACGCTTTGTTTTCCCACAAAGATTTGGTTATTAGAAAATTTTTGGACTATCGATTTATTTATTCATCTGTTATTAACTCATCAATCCATCCATCTATGCACCAATTCTTCTATCCATACAATAATTCGTTTATTAATCCAGCCTAATTAATATTTATTCATAGATCTATTTGATCATTCATTTATCCACTCATCCATTGCTTCATGCACCATCGCATCACTTCATCCATCCATCCAACCATCCATCGACGGACCAACCCTGACCCACCAACCCATGCAGCCAACTGAACCACACCATCATGTCCACCACCACCACCTCGGCGGCGACCACACTGACCACACGGACCGCCCACAACATCAACCACATCATCTTCCCGTCACCAATCACGTTCGACCAGCGGCGCAAATCGAAAGTGAAACCAATCCTGGGAATTTACCTGCTTGGCTGGGGAGTTGGTCTCATTCTTTGCGGGGTAGCGTCGGCCATCAATTGGAATCATCATCATCACCATCATGGTGATGGTGGTAGTGATGTTCGCATCAGACGAACCATGTTAGTTTGTCATTGTTGACATATCCAATGAGTGCGGTGCTGATGATGATGCTTATGGTGCTGATGATGCTGACGATAACTAGGCATAAATGACTTCCAACATTCTTATCGTCATCCTCACCATTTTCATCATCACCACCATCATCATCATCACTTTCATCATCACTACCATCATCTTTATCACCATTTTCATCATCACCACCATCATCATCTCCATAATTTTTATCGTCATAATCACCTTCACCACCATCACCACCACCGTTGCCGTCATCTTCATCATCACGCAGTTGTTTCTTGAACAAGAGCGCTTCCCTGCTGATGATGTTCCTCCCGGCCCTCACCATCATCATCATCAACCTCATCATCTTCATTAGGTCGTCCATACTCATCAGGAAGTACGGCAAGCAGAATGACGCCGGCGGTGATGATGATGATGATGACGAGGACAGTGATGATTGTGATTGCTACTGTTATGATAATGACAACAATCTCGTCCCAGATGATTATAACGATGATGATAATGACGATGGTGATGATGATGACGACGATGATGATGAACTCGAAGCAAACAGTTATAGAATGAAGGAGATGAAATGCCCGTCATCATCATCAACACGCTACTCACTCTCCTTATCGTCCAACCGCCGTCGCCATTGTGGCCACCACCGTTGCGGTCATCACCGACGTCATGCTGCTTGTGGCGTCGGGATGAGTAATAACTCACGTGACGTCCGGGTGAGTAGCTCACGTGACGACGTTGCCGGAAGTTGCAGCAAGCTGATAGGCTCCTCCCACACGCTGCATCGTTCTGACAGTGACAATGTCTTCAACGCTCGCACTGGTGTTAATAATAATAATAACATTAATAATAATAATAATAATAACAATAATAACAATAATAATAATAACAATAATGATGTGGGAAGCAAGCCAGTCAGTGAGCATAACTTGAACGTGAACGTTAGCAACATGCACACCAGCAACATCCCATCATTCCCATCCCGTCCCATCAACCGCCTATCTAACAAATCACTCAACCAAGCAACTCTCTGCCCATCCAATCACTCAGTGAATCCTTCAACAACCGACCAATCAACCATCCAATCGACTATCCTCACGACCAATGAGGTTCGAGGATTCGGCGAGATGTACAGCGCGTGCAGCCAATTGTGTGGATGCTCCGCCCTCCTCTTCCTCTTCTGCGTCATCTGGTGCTTCGCCATGTTGTCCGTTCTGCCACACACGCCGAAACTCTCCTCACACAAGTTCAACTACAGACTTCTCTACAAGATTGGCTACTTGTGTCTGTCCATTCTAATGTCCGCTTTCATGTTTATCTACTTTTGTTTTGGAAGGTCAGACGTAAGGAGGGCTCTGATTGGCTGGCAGGTTGGCCAATCACGTCCAAGTCTTTCTGTCGTCAATGAAGTTGTCGGTGTCGGTGCTGTTGGAAGTGGTTGTGGTAGTTGTGGCGGTGGTGGTGGTAAAAGATGTGCTGCAGCCGGCAACTATGTGGTCGGTGTTGTGGTTGATGATGGTGGTGGTGGTGGTTGTCGTGGGGATAACGAAGAATTGAGTTGCCATCAACATGTTAATGATGTTGATGATGATGATGATGATTGCATTCACGGTGGAGTTGAGGATGATAATGATGATGACGATTGTGATGATGGTGATGATGACGATGATGATGATGGTGATGATGACGATGATGATGATGGTGATGATGGCGGAGAGAAAGAAGAAGTTAGTGGTTTCATGAATCCAGCTGATCAAAATGACGTTGCGAATTTTGCACAGCTTAATAATGATCATCATCTTCGTCATCATCACCGTCATAATCTTCATCATCAACATCATCATCGTAGCTGCTGTCATCGCGCTAAGGATAGAGTTGATGGCAGATGTGGTGATGATGGTGATAATTATTTTGGCGGAGCTGGTGTCGATATTGAAGATGGTGAAGATGCTGTCGAGAATTGTGGTGACGATGGTGATGATGACGTCGATGATGACGTCAAGGTTGATGCTGATGATGATGATGACCTGGTAGTGACGCGTGGTTACCTTCACCACCACCAACCAATAAACACCACTAACAACAACCACAACGACGGCAGTAGCCACATCAACTGCACTGGCAACAAGCTACTACAACATTATCAGCCACAACAACAGCAACAACATCATCATCATCCCCTATTGCAACAGCATCATTGTCAACAATTCTATAACCAAAATCCTTCACAACATCCGATCCAATTCAGCAACACAACTGGAAAATACAACAAGAACGTTTATGTTGCCAACAACAACAACAACAACAACAACGACATTTATGTAGCCGACAACAACAACAGTGACAACATCAACAACACTCGCAAGTTCCATCATGACGGAAATTACAACTGTCTTGAGGAATCAAATTTTCTTCCCCCTGCTAACAACAATAACCACATTAATTATAACATCTTTAACAACAACAACTTAAACAGCAACAACGACAACATGCAACCGGCGTTCAACAACATGTGTTGGGGATTAAGTGGACAACAATTATTTCATGCACCATTAGTAACAACAACTACATTAGTATCAACAACAACAACACACGTGCTATCAACAACATTTTTAACCGCACTAACAACAGTTTCAACATCTTCATCAACATCGGCAACACTAGCTCCAACAAATAACAAACCTGCAAGCAGTTCATTTTCCGGATCGAAGATGCAGACATGTCTGGCAACAGCAGTTGCAGCAACAACGTCTAGCCACGCAACAGTGCCAGCGTCAACATTAGCTACAACCGTCGCAACAACAACACCAACAACTTCAACAACTAAATCATTACCAGCACCAACACTCGATCAATCGGTTCATGTTGATGTCAGCTGCAACATCAACTTCCACAACGCCAAGCAGAGAGGGATTGCCAAGAAGTACTGGCAGAGAAGGAGGAAAGTTGCGAAAAATATTGCAAACACTTCCAACACTGATGCAAATGTTCCCAACAATGTTGACAACATCGCAGTCGTTGGCAGTGTTGTAGAGCCTGTTGTGAAGAGTGGCGGTCTTGTTGGAAATAATCTCAACATGTGCCTGACGAAAAGTCATCCGTTGATGGCATTAATGCCATTCGTAAGTGTCAGATTGATGCTGCGAAACGAAATGGCAACACACATTTTGTTGCCAGTGTCGTGAAGGACACTTCTCAACAAGATCAGACGACTAGTGAACATGCGGCAAACAGATTACAACTCTTCAATGTTGATGGAACCAACAACAGAATTCCATCCACTCCTTACAAGTTTGATTGCAACAACAACAACAACAATTCTATTAACGAGGTTAAAAACGTCAACAATAATGTCATCAGTACTAACAACAACAACAGCAATAGCAACTACAACAATGACTGCAACAACATCAACCATTCCTCCAATTTCTTCAGCCATCACAATAGCCATCACAGATGTTACAACAACAATGTTTTTAACCGCGAAATCCACAACAACATCAACAACAAAATCCACAACAACAACTACAAAATCCACAACAACAACATTCACAACAACGACATCAACATCAACAACAACAACAAAAACATCGACAACGTTTACAAAGACGTCAACAACAGCAACAATGTTGAGAGAATTAACAACTTTAATACCATCAACAACAACAACATCAACAACAACAACAACATAGCAATCACTCAACTACATTACAAACTGTTTACTGACAATGTTCTTAACGATAATAACAATAGTAACAACAACAACAACGACACTAAAAATAAATTAAATAATAATAATAGTAATAAATTAAATTACACTAGTAATTATTACAATGGGGAAAATAGAAATGTGCGTGATGATGATATTTGGATGAAGAATTTAAGGAGGAAAGAAAATGAAACCACGTTTTGAGATAGTTGATTGGTGGCTGGTTTGTTGATGATTGATTGATCGATCGATCGATCGATTGAAATATGGATTGATTTGTTGATTGATTGATTGGTTGGTTGGTTGGTTGGTTTATTGATTGATTGATTGATTGATTGATTGATTGATTGATTGATTGATTGATTGATTGATTGATTGATTGATTGATTGATTGATTGATTGATTGATTGATTGATTGATTGATTGATTGATTGATTGATTGATTGATTGATTGATTGATTGATTGATTGATTGATTGATTGATTGATTGATTGATTGATTGATTGATTGATTGATTGATTGATTGATTGATTGATTGATTGATTGATTGATTGATTGGTTAATTATTTAGTCGTGGTGACAATTTTATATTTATCTTATATCCATATGCACCTACTTACCTCACAGAGTCTCGTGCCTTATATGTTCATTAATTAATTAATTAATTAATTAATTAATTAAAGTAAGCAATTGATTAACTAATTAATTATTTACCTAATTTATTTGTAAACCACCCTAGCATTCAATTATTCAATTACTTTTCTTCTTAAATCGTTCTCCGATCATGTCGTTTGTCATTGAATTTTTTTACAACAGTGATAATAATTATAACTGTTATTATTATTATTATAATTATTATTTAAACTATTGTTGTTATTATCATTATTATTATTGCTTTATTATTAATATTTATATGATTTTGCTATTTGAGAATATTTTCCTTCGAACATTCATTCGTACGGAAAGTCATATTGTACAATTTTTTTTCATTCATTCGAATTAAAAAGGTCCTGTGTGTGTGGGTGTGTGCGTACGTGCGTGTGTATGTGTGTGTGTGTAGACATTGTATATATATATATATATATATATATATATATATATATATATATATATATATATATATATATATATATATTTTGGTAACAGACTGTTGTTAACGCAACATTTCAAAAATTCAACACTACTTTCAACATTGTTCAACTTTTTTATAACTTTCAACATTGTTCAACTTTTTTATATTTCTTTTTAATTTATTAATTTTAGAGAAATTAGACATTTTATTGTTTTATAAAAAATTTTTATTAAATAAATTTGCAAATAGCTATTTCGAGTTATAAATAAAATTTCGTTCGTCAACAATTTGCTATTACACGAATTTCGTCTTTTGTTAGATTTACTTAATAATTCATTGGCTAATTGTTGATTTACTTTCACATTTCATAATTGTTCTTATTTCCAAATTTCATTTATCAACATCTCAATCTCAATATGTTTATTTATTTGTGGTTTGTTTTTTATGAGGTGACAATTTAAGCCGAGGTTCAAAAATTGTTTTTCATCTATTGTCAACTAATGGCTACTAAGATTAAGGAAATGATCTTGGTGTTGTGGCAACAAAACTGGTCCGCGATATAAATTGCTAAGTTTTTTCTTAATTCGTTGAAAACAATGGTCTCGATGGCGTTCTTTGATGAAGTTGATTTCATTTAACGATCTTTCATCAATTGAAGAAATTATTTATAACTCGAAATAGCTATTTGCAAATTTATTTAATAAAAATTTTTTAAAAGCAATAAAATGTCTAATTTCTCTGAAATTAATAAATTAAAAAGAAATATAAAAAAGTTGAACAATGTTGAAAGTAGTGTTGAATTTTTGAAATATATATATATATACAAAGTATTAATTCGTTATTCAAATCTATAGCTTAAAATGCGTGTACTTAATTTGTTGTATCATTCATTCATTCATTCAATGATCCTCTGTAATCCCTTGAGGGACTGTTGAGGCCGATGGTATTCTTCTATCTCTCCAAAATCCTTTTCTTTCCTTGTTGTATCATGGTTCTTTTGTATTTCAATTGCTATTGAATTTAATTTAAATTTTCAATATTTTGGGATTCTGGCTGAATTCATTCACAAAACGATTATGTTGCGATGGTGATGATTAAGATGACGACAATGACAATTGAGATGATGGTTAAAATGATGAAGATGAAGATGAAGACGATGACAATGATAATGGTAGTGCTGTTGTGATGATGATGGTGGTAATGTTGTGAGGATGATGATGACGATGATCGCTGTACGTACAATTTTGTCTATATATTTCTAGTTTTCCTTCTCACCACCTGATGCTTACGTCATGAAATTGTGAAATTTTTAGCATAGGATTTGTTTTACGAATCTTTCATTTTTTTCATTGTAATGGTAAGTTTTTGATCAGTTTTATTAATACATTTTTCCAAAATTTGTGTTTCACGACCAGTTTGTTCATCCATCTTATATTTGATGGTTGGTAGGGAGTTGTGGCCATAAAAGGCTTGATTCGTTGTTGTTTCATTCAGTCAACATTTCATCTTCTGCCTTCGAAAATACTCGTTCGTTTATTTTTTTTGTTTGTTTTGAAGTGATTCTTTTGAGTGAATTTATGAAGACTTATTTCGGTAGTATTATCGACTTGAACTTGATCTTAACTAGTTGGCTCACTGTTGAGAGCGCGTTTTTATACAATGCACGCATGTATAATACATGTACACTTGTACATACAGTACATGAACATTTGTATGCGTTCGTACGTTTCTTATACATTTTTGTATTTTGTTATGATTCAATTATTTTAGATTGTCTGTTATATGAATCATTTTTGTTTGCCTAGTTTATATTTTTATATATATTTCTTATATTGAATTTATTTATTTACGCGCGTGATCATTTTTATTTTTATCCTCTCTCTCTAACTGTCTGTCTGTCTGTCTGTCTATCTATCTATCTATCTATCTATCCATCCATCCATCCATCCATCTATCCATCCATCCAACTTCTCGCGCCAATTCTGAACTAGCAACATTTAATCTATTTATTCCAACAATCACAATTTGGGTTCTTGATGACAGATAAGAGGTTTAATAATTTTAAAGTTAGTTTTCTGTAATAAAACGCGCAATTGTGAGTTTCTTTTAATCAAGTTGCATTTGCTTTTTTAATTTTTGATCAATTTCGTGCTGCCTCTATGTGAATGAATCTATTTATCACACTCGATTAATGTTTTCTTTATCAGCCTTTGTCGTGTAAGATATTAATTTTGAATATACAAAAACTAAATGTAAGCGTTTAAATGTATTTTTTTAGTGCCTTATTTTACAATATTTTTTAAGACTCGTTTACGTTTTGCGAGATTTGTGAGCGAATTGAATTTTTTTTAAAAAATGGTTACTTGAATTTGAACTGCTCCACGTTTTGAAATTTATTTTTCCCACCCACGTTGTGGCTCTGTTGCTTTTCAACAAACGCTATCTCAATTATTTTCTATTTTTAAATTTAAAAAAATAATTTGTTTCGAACAGTAAAAGTTGTTTAAAAATTGTAAAGTTAGTTTTTTGTAATAAAACGCGCAATTGTGAGTCTCTTTCAATCAAGTTGCATTTGTTTTTAATTTTAGTTATTTGATCAATTGTTGTTATGGCACATTTGTTTGTTTATTAAAAAGCGATTGTATTGTATATTGTATACAAAATAAATTTGTCTAAGGTCTTATGAAAATCACATATTGCAATATAAAAATGTATATTCCGAAAATAATGTAGTTTATAATTAAATTGTTGATCAGTTTTCTTCTGTTTCAGCTTCAACTTCTGCCCCGCCAGTTTCATTTTGTGCTTTTTCAAAGTAATTTGATTCCTTGTCTAAGGCTGTATTGGCTAGTACGTTGTTTCCTTTCTTCATGACGTACGCAGAATTCCGGTAATATTTCTGTAATTTGTTTCCTATTGTGGGCCTCAAGTTTATATTTCTGGCAAACTGATCTTTGGAGACCCAGGGATAACTGAGGGCTTCTTCCGCGGTCATGCGATTTGTTGGATTCGGTTCCAGTAGCATGGTGATCAATGTTTTGGCTTCTTCAGAAACGCTTTCCCATGTAGTGCTATTCAAGTCGTACTTCCCAACGATCACGTTTTCAAAAATTTTATTGAAGTCGTTGCTTCGTGAATGAAATGGAGGCGATCCATAGAGGAGGATGTACATGAAGATGCCTACGGACCAAACGTCCACCTTGTTTCCGTATCCCACCTGGAGTATGATTTCAGGAGCCATGTAGTTTGGTGTGCCGCAAACGGTTTTGAGGATTTCGTTGTTTGCTATTATCGTTGCTAGGCCAAAATCACAAATTTTCAGCTTTTTAAGACCGTTTCTATTTTTTTGCACAAGAACATTTTCCATTTTAATATCTCTATGTACTATGTTGATAGAATGCAAATATAGGATGCCTGACATGACGTTGTGTACCATACCGCTGACATCCTGTTCTGAATAGTACTTTGAATTCATTATCGTACTGATGATATCTCCATCGGTTATTAATTCCATGACAAGGTAGAAATATCCATTCATCTCAAACTCTTCTACTAATTTGATGATGTTTGCATGGTTCATCTTTTTCAAAATTTCAACCTCTTTTTTCACTTTTATCATATCGTCTGAATTTTCTTGCATATCTATTCTTTTTACCGCCGAATAAACATTCGTGTTTTTATTTCTACACAACCTTACTGTTGCGAAATTTCCTGAACTTATTTGGTTGCCAATCTCGTAAAGGTCGTTGAGTTTCTGCCAGGGCTTTTTACAGTTGGCCGTACCTTCCAGACTACTTGTCGCTTCAGAGATGTAACCCATGGACTTGCCTTCTTTGAGCATATTTATTAACGTTAGCTCTTGATTAGTTAGAAGATATTCTGTTTCGTCTATAATTTCATTTGTGAAGACTATAAACGCCGTAACTACTTTCAGCATTTCGGAAACTGTTGTCATTTCTATTCCTTCAGTATTACATAGATGGGTGATGTTCTTCAAGTTCAATAAAGTGCATAATTCTTCAATAACTTGGTTGAAGGATGGTAACGGATCCAAGCAAAATGTCCATTTGAACATTTTCCTGGGCTTGATCGGACCGTTTTTAATTATAATTACCGTTCTGTAAGAGTGCTTCTTTAGAAGGGATTTTGATCTCAAAACCGAGGTATTCGTAAGCAAGGAGTATGATCGTATCGGATGCTTGTCTTTAACCACGAGAGGCTTTGTTGGCAAGTAGTCGCAATTGTGAGTTGTCGTTTTCCAGACAGGGTTGAAAGTATCTCGCACGTAGTCCATGGGAATCAAACGGTTTGTGCTGCTACATACGTAACTTCCGCCATCAATCATGTCGTGAATGGAATTGATTTTTGTTCCGTCGAGAGCAAATATATACCTAACTCCGTGAGGTAAACGTTTTTGGTCGCAAAATACTGAAGTGTTCAGGTCTCGAATCAAAGTTCCGAAGTTTCGATAGCGAAGGGAAGATATTGGAAATTCAATCCCACTGTAATATCTGTCACCATTTCTGTAAAATTTTACTCTGATAGCTCTCCTGTCCTCTTCCACGTCCAAATTTGCTGGACACGTCGTCGTAACGACACTTGGTATAGATCGTGAGGCAAGCTTCATCTTTCTTGCTAGAAAACCTGACTGTTCCAGTAGTTTGATGTTTTTAAACGCGAATGTTTGAAAATTCCTTAAAAATAACTTGAAGAATGTATAAAGTTAAAATACAGTATAAACAAAATAAACGATGTTTTCAGAATTGTATTCAAATTCGATAGCAACGCGTTGTATGACGTCATTTGATTATATTTACATAGATCTAAATGAAAACGTTCGGCCCCTGAAAATAGTTTATAAATGCTTCGCTTTATTGAACAAAAAGGAAAGATTGTTTGTTGTATTTCATTTTTCCAGATAGCCAACCGAGTGTGCGGTTGTTTGTATTTATGTCAATGCTAATAATGTCACACACCTTGCTGACTAGCAATCTATAAAATAAAATTTTTATCGTCAAATTTATTTGCAAAATCTCAAATTGTTTGAATTGCTGTGTGAAATGTCAATTTCTATACAAATAAAAAAAACTCGCTGAGAAGTTGACATTATGTATATGTAAGCGATAGATGTTAACTTCATTATTGGCTGCAAATTATCGGTAAAACAGTGAAGGCACCTAGTGAATATAATGACAAATAAAAAATGATTGTTTGCTACATTTACATGATTACTTTAAATTCCAGAACGTTTTCTTCTATAATATTTAAAATAATTTAAAAAAGAAATAAAATAATTCGAAACATAAATGAGTGTTAATTACGTACGAATATTAACAACGTACGTGCAAGTATTCATTTTTAAGATAATGCTGAACAACACATAGTATAGTGTAGGCGCTGTATATGAACATTAACGTTTGTAGGAAGTGTTCTTTTTGCATATGAAATGTATTATACGCACTTTTAAATAAAAAACAATATTATTGAAAAACAGTAAAACAAATTATGGATGAAGGAATACTTTTAAAGGCTTTTGGTGTTGCATTGGTTCGAGTTTGTGAGTTAAACATTAATTTCATTTTCTCAGTAGGTACCAGGTTTACATTTCTGTTTTTTCGTTCTCGTTGGTGTGCGTTCATGATTGCAGATGTAAGTTAGTGTGGTAAAGAAATGTGCTTACCTACAATTGTGTTGCGCTGAATAGGGTGTGTGTGTACATGAAAGCGCATGTTTCCATACGAAAAGGTTATGGTGTGGTGTGGTGTGGTAAGAATTCCCATAAATGCTCGTAATGGAAAATTGTATAACAAAAAGTAAACAATTTACAATGGAATTAATGGTTAACATGTAAATGCGAAAAACTTTTTTTAAATGTTCAAATTCCTCAGATGATAGCTCATGACGACGCTGGTCCACCTCACATATTTCATCGTGGTTCAGTATTAAAATTTACTAAACTATAACGCTAAACAACCGTTTAAAAATCAATAGTGTTCAAAATAAGATAAATCGGTCCACTATTATTGAATATAGTGAGGCGATTTTATTGAGCACCTGAAAATAAAGCTTGTATATGAATGATTAATTTCTTTTAAAGACAACCCCCTCTTTTAACTTTTGACTCTCTTGATGACTGTTTCCTCTTCCTGTTGCATCCTCCTGTTGTGCTCCGCCCTCCCTTCCCCGCCGCTCCCACTCGACGTGCTGTCTCTCCTCTTTGAAGATTCCTTGTTCGTGACGGAGTCCAGGTAGTACTCCCACAGACCGGAAAGAAGTTGGGATGCGATGAGGTCACTCGAGTTCTTGGCTACCAATCGAGTGATGAAGCAGCCATCTCTTCTGAGGTGCTCTGTCACGAACGACCTTGTGGTTGAAATTAAGGTCAAGTTCAAGGTCAAGTTCAAAGTTTGTTCATGTTTGTTTGATGAATGCTGCTGGTGGTTTAAACTTGTTTAATTATATCTCATAGAATGATTTCTCTAACAAAGTTTCAAATGCATCACATATTTATAATTTGTGTTAATATTGGAGATGACCAAAAAGTAATATCCGAGTTTCAAACAATTAATGAAAGAATAATTTTGAGGCCTGAATAAATTTAACCAACTTTTGAAATTCAAACTAAATTACCAGACAAACAACCAGTCCTAAGTTCGAGAAAAAAAGTGGAAGATAATTCATTTCAAGAGCCTCGAAAACCGACTAGAATTCGGCTGGACGTATACAATTATAAATAACAAAAAAATGTTACTATTAGCCAAATAATAATGGAAGACTTTTATTGCCAACAAGCCAAAAATTATTTCGTTTTAATTCACCGATCGGAGAAGGAAAGACAACTAAATTAACTAAAATAAAATCTCAAGTTTGGCAATGAGTGCATTTGTTTTAAAAGGCGTAAAGTAGGATGTGCTGGGAAAGGTTGTTTTGACGGCTACGGAAGCTGTGACGTCATTCCTCAGTGATGACGATCATCAGGATTTTACGATGATATAAGGGATACTGATGATACCGTTATTAATGATAGTAGTGACGATAACGATAGCATTCAGCGGCAGCAATGACAGTAATGATAACGATAGTATTGACGTCATCATTCTCAAGGACGTACCTAACTTGACCCCGCTGACTCTTGCTGATTTTGTTCATGGCCAATAAACGTTGTCGGATGTAGGCCTCCTGTAGAAGTTATTTTTCACAAATATAATATTAATTATACTTTTAATTGAAAACTTATATTAATATGGTATTAATTACACTTTTAATTCAAAAACTTAATATTAATATGATATTAGTTATACTTTTAATTGAAAAACTTAATATTAATATGGTATTAATTATACTTTTAATTGAAAAACTTAATATTAATATGATATTAATTAGACTTTTAATTAAAAACTTAATATAATATTAATTATACTTTTAATTAAAAACTTAATAATAATATAAAATTAATTATACTTTTAATTAAAAACATTCAATTATTATTAAATATTGTAAAAATGTTTGCCACGTCAAATTTTTTCGTTACTGTCACAGTCTATTTCAATCAATCAATCATTAATTAAATTAATAAATCAAAAATAAATTGAATTAATAAATCAATTAATTAATTAATTAATCAATTAATTAATTAATTCATTCATTCATTCACTCACTCACTCATTCACTCATTCATTTATTCATTTATTCATTCATTCATTATCTAAAATATATAACATCAACGTTTGCTAAACTATATTTTATACTTTTCTAAAAAAAACAGTCGAAAACACGAAAACCGCCAAACCATCTCATTAACTGCCTGAAGAACAAAAACATTAACAACAACGACCGACATCCAAAAAGTCAATAACAACAACAACAACTCCTCCATAGCAACAACATCTCTCCATAACAACAACATCTCCTCCACAACAACAACATCTCCTCCATAACAACAACATTTTGTTCAGAACAACAACAAAAACACAATCAACACCACAACATCAAAACGAAGCGAAGACCAACCTGATAGGAGTTAAACAACAAACGACTCTACCATTGTATATACATAAAAAACAGCAACATAACAACAACCATCCATATAAAAACTACAACAACAACAACACACTGACAACAACATCAACAAAAGGAAGACATCAACACGAGGACAGCAACAATAACATCAACACCACTACACCAACAGTACAAAACAAAGAAGGCCAACCTGATAGGAGTAAAATAGAGAGGTGAACAACCAGATGAGCAGACTACAGATGGTACTGATGGCCACGAACACGAACCAGAACCAGAAGAAGATAAAGATGATTTCGTAGAAGAGGTTCATCGGTAGGGCACACTGGATCGTGTGTCTGTGTGAGTTGCCCAGCATTCTGCGAGGTGTGCCAGTGTAATTAGTTTCATACTTTTATTTTTTAAAATTATTCTAAGTTATATTATATTTTCAGTATATTTAATTATTTTACATATCATTTCGCATTACTTGTTATACATTCTAGCAATATTGTAATACTGTATATTATATTTTAGATTTAGATTTATATATCGTATTTTATTTCTGTGTATTTGTGTGTGCGTGCGTGCGTGTGTGTGTGCGCGTGTTTTTTTTTATTTTCTATTGATAGCAACACCCCACTTACATTGCAATTGTTTTCTGTCATAATATGCTGGTACCAAATTTAATTTGAAAGCTATTATTTTTCAGCGTATTTCAGTTTTCATTGAGTTTTTTAACTGTTCTTTCTTGTATTTCTAAATCACATCCTTCTACGTAGCTTTCCATAAAATGTTTCGTCACGTTAATTAAGTTTTTTGTTTTGTTTCAATTTTCCAGGCAATTTCAAACTCAGAGTGATTTTCTTTCGTGAATGTTAACATAGATAGATAGCATAGATAACACAGATAACACAGCTAGCATAGATAACACAGATAGCATGGATAACATTGATAACAGATAAACAACACAGATAGATAAAATAAATAGCATAGATAAAAGATACATAACATAGATAAATAAATGACATAGATAACATAAATATAACATAGATAGACGAAATAAATAACATAGATAGCAACACATGTGTAACATAGAAAGATAGCACAGTTTTGTAAACAAAATAAAAATAACGTTAATGCAATAGATAACACAGATAACATAGATAAATAAATAATTAAAACATAAGTAAATAACATAGATAAAAAAGATTGATAGACAACATAGAAATAGAAATGCACGACAAAGATAGATAACATAGATATAACAGATATATAACCTAGATAGATGGCATAGATAGATTACGGATATATAAAAGAGCTAGTTAACAAACAATAAATATAAATAGATATATATCAAGATAACATAGACATATAAAACGCATAGACAGATACCACCAATATAAGTGGCTGTGTAATTTTGTGATCGGTGCGGATAGCAATACGCCACTTACATTGCAATTGTTTTCTGTCATAATATACTGGTACCAAATTTAATTTGAAAGCTAGGTCATCACTAGGCGATGAACGTACAACTATCAACTTCATCACCAAAGTATAGCAACACAGATAACCATCAAATCATCACAATCATGGTAATCATCAACATCGTTGTCGTCGTCAGAATCTTTGCCACCATCATCTTTCTCATCATTAGCACTATTATGGTAATCATCAACATTACGATTACAATCATGGTAATCATCAACATTACGATTACAATCATGGTAATCATCAACATTACGATTACAATCATGGTAATCATCAACATTACGATTACAATCATGGCAATCATCAACCTTACAATTACAATCATGGTAATCATCAACATTACGATTACAATCATGGTAATCATCAACTTTACAATTATAATCATGGTAATTAAAGGTCTATAGATCAAATGAATGATGATGAAAGAATACACTATAAAAACATGGAACAGTTCTTATGGTCTGAACAAACGAACGAAAAAACAATCAAACATGCAAACAAACAAACAAACAAGCAAATAAACAAGCAAACAAACAAACAAATAAGCACAGATCTATCCCAACATACACATACACTTTTATATACATGAACCTCGGCAACATGTGAGAACTTTCATTAAGTTATTTATATACTTTTAAATTAATGCAACGTTCTCTGATTGGAAATAGATTGGCTTCCGTTTATACACGAACAGAACTGTATGTTAATGAACATGAACGTGCAGACTTATGTATATCTTAATTGACAAACACAATCTCACAAGGACATGCAATCATTCATCCATCCATTCTTTCGTTTTTTCACTCATTCATTCATCAATCCATTGGTTTATTTATTCATTCATGCATTTATTTTGAATACAAATGATTACTAAACAATAAACAATTTCAAACAAATCTGCGTACAAACAAACAAACAAGAAAATAAACAAACAAGCAAACAATCAATCAATCAATCAATCAGTCAGCCAGCCAGTCTGTCAGTCAGCCAGCCAGCCAACTTTTTTTGAAAAGTTTTCCGACGGAGGACGACGATTTATTACTCAATCAATCAATCAATCAAACAAACGAACATCCACAATCAAACGAACCGGATGTGGAAATCGCAGATGGTGACCCTAGGAAACCTGTGCGAGGTGGTCCAGGGTTGATTGGCCAGCAGCCTCTTCAGGACGTCGATCCCGTACAAGTGGTACTCGTTGCCCAGAAAGGCGTTCAACAGGAACAACTGCCCCAACACGTTCGCTATGTACATGGCCTGCAGCGGTTGTTGGTGCTTGACTGCTTGGTTCATTCATTACTATCATTGCTATCACTATCTTTGCTTCTGCTCTTGCTGCTACTACTACTACTACTACTACTACTACTACTACTACTATTACTACTACTATTACTACTACTACCATTACTACTATTACTACTACTAACTATTACTACTACTATTACTACTACTATTACTACTACTACTACTACTACTACTACTACTACTACTACTGCAATTACTACTACTACTACTACTATTACTACTACTACTACTACAACTATTACTACTGCTGCTGCTGCTGCTACCATCCTAGTACACTGACCTTAATGAAGAGATAGAGCTCGACAAGATAGTTGCCTCTCAGCATGGTCCAACAGACGGTGAACTTACTCTTGCTTCTATAGGACTTGTTGAACTCCACCAAGAACCTCGACATGTACTTTATCACATAGCTGGTTGTGGGGCGGTGATGGGGTTGGGATTGTAGGGTAGGATTGTTGTGTGACGGTGATGGGGATGACGATGATGACACAAAGTAATGGTGGTAGTAATTAATTTCAAAACCACGTGATGGTGGTATCAGAAGGCCTAACTACGAATTGAAACAATATGGGAATGAAACGTGGTCGAGGCGTTGATGACGATGATGATGTTGTTAGTAATGATGATGATGATGTTAATAGTAATGATGAGATGATGATGATGGTGGTGATGATGACGACAATTTTATATAAAAAATCAAAAAATCATCATCTTAAAACAAAACAACAAGGACTTTATAAAGGACGGTCTGTCTATTTGAATAATAAATGATAATAATATGCCGTGTATAACTACGCATTGTATAATCACTTTACACACACACACACACACACACACACACACACACACACACACACACACACACACACACATACATACACACACACACACATAATATGAAACGAAACGAAACAAAATGTTATTTGCTTCCCAAAAATAACAATTAAGACAAATACATTCATGCATACATACACAAACTAGGGATGCACCGAAGTTCGGCCCCGGCCCCGGCCAAAATCCGGCCTTTTTTTCAAATTCGGCCAAATCCGGCCCCGGCCGGATTTGGTGACCGGATTTAGGGCCGGATTTAAGCGTCTATCAACATTTAAAAATTTTATAAATTGAAAAAAAAAATTTTATTGAATTCGATTAATTTTATGTCAATAAGTTAAAGGCTAAGCATACGTGACACATAATAACAACATCACTAATTGTGAAGTGAGCTGGACAATTTTCTTTGTGCTATAACATGGGTTATGCATAAATTATAAGCTGATCTTTGTGTACAAGAAATTGTGCACTTATATATAATAGTATATGACGATGATGCAGCTATAAAGCGCATAATTTAAGAACAATATATTTATTAAGCATTTTTTATTATTGGTGAACTTTATAAAAATGGCTGAAAAAAAATCCGGAGTATGGGCGTTTTTTGACGTTAAAACAAACGATAAATCCAAGGCAGTTTGTAAGGAACGCAATGCAGTATTGTCGCGGGGTAAGCCTGATAACCCCAAAAGTTTCTCAACGTCTTCTTTGATTACTAATCTAAGGTCAAAGCATCCACTTCAGTATGATAATATGAACAGTTTAAAGTCTTCGATTGCAGTAGCCGTAGAATGCGAAGATGCCACTTCAAATGACAGTGATGCGAGTTTGCTAGGAAATGTATCAATCCAGCCCACCCAGCCAAAGATTAGAGAAGCATTTGACAAACAAAAACCTTGGGATATAAACAATGACAATGCTAAGCGTATCCATGTGGCGATTGCTAAAATGATAGCGATAGATATGGAGCCTTACCAGGTCGTCAAAAAATCAGGATTTATCAATTTGGTGAAAACCTTGGAGAGAAGGTACAGCATGCCTTCTCGAAAGTATTTCACCGAACGTGTAATTCCTGATCTTTTTGAAAAAGCATCTTCATCACTGAAGGAGAAGGTAGCTGGAGCATTGAGCCTTGCGTTTACAACAGATACATGGACAGCAGACAACAACGGAGTCATATTTGGGATTGACAGCCCATTGGTTAACTCCTACGTTCGAACGCCAAAGTTATGTTTTGCAGTGTGTAAAATATTCAGGTCAACACACAGCAGCAAATCTACTGTCAGCGTTTGATAGGTCACTCGAAAATTGGAACATTCTACGAAACAAATGTCATTTAGTTTTGCAAGACAATGCGGCAAATATTACCAAATATTTCCGAAATGGAAACATTAAAAGTGCACCTTGTTTTGCCCACATGGTTCAACTCTGTATCAACGATGGTATATTAAGTCAACGTGGTGTTAGTGATCTCCTGAAAGTTGGACATAAATTAGTAGGCCATTTCAAACACTCGTCATCAGCCACGGATCGTTTGCACAATTTGCAAGCGGATTTAAATCTGCCAAAACACCAGTTAATTCAGGACCTCCCCACAAGGTGGAATTCAACATTCTTCATGGTGCAGCGACTGTTAGAGCAACGTCGAGCAATAACATTGTACTGTGCTGAAAATGAATCTGTTACTAATTTGTCACCAAATCAATGGTCTGTTGCTGAAATGTTGCTGCGGTTTTGGAACCATTCGAGGAGGTTACCAGAGAAGTTAGCTCATCATCAGCATCTATATCTTTGGTTATTCCAATGGTGTATCTTTTGGTATTAGCTTTGGAAAAAGAAAGTCGAGATGCTGGCATTAAAACAATGAAGGCCACACTGCTGAATGCTATCAACACCAGGTTCCAAAACATTATAAATGACCGAGTTTACAGTGTAGCCACAATGCTTGATCCAAGGTTTAAGATCCGCTTCTTGAACGATACAGCTTGTACCGAAGCGAAGGCAGGAGTTGTGCTTGCTGCCACTAAATTGTTACCTCAAAATAACAAAGAATTAGAGTCTACATTGCAATTCAGCAATCCCATGTGCAATCCCAAAAGCCAACAAAAAAAAGACGTGTTGATGAATCATCTTCAAAATTGTGGAACTGTTTCGAAGATATGTTGGAAAATGAAGTAATGAGTATTTCTAACAACAGATCACTTCAAGTTAGCATCAGTGATGAACTCTCAACTTTCTTGGGAGAACCATTGTTACAGCGACAGGAAGACCCAGCTACATGGTGGAAGTTTAACACTACTAAGTATCCAACCATATCAAAGGTTGCACAAGTTTACCTAGCACCTCCACCAACAAGTGTACCATCCGAAAGATTGTTTAGCACGGCTGGAGACATCATCACTGAGCATCGCACAAGACTGCTCCCTGACAACGCTGAGAAGCTGATATTCTTAAAATACAATGCTTCTCTTATTTAACTATTTACATGTGAAATAATAAACTTTTTTTGTACACTGGAATTTTTTTAATAAAAAACAATCAGTACTTTATGCTTTGTGTTATTTTTTGGTGTTCAACATGTAGATAACCGTAAATGTGAGTATTTTTTCTAACGTATGTAAAATAGTAACTAAAATCCGGCCCCGGCCGGTTTTTGAATTTTAAATCCGGCCAAGTCCGGCCCCGGCCGGATTTGAAAAACCTAAATCCGGTGCATCCCTAACACAAACACACACATATACATACATTTATACATAGATACACACACATACATAAATACCTACATACATACACACACATACACGCACAAATACATACACACTTAAATTTTTTATAAACACAATCAAATGCATGAATGTTGAGTTACATTAGAGCTTGCCAGGCGTAAGATAATCGAGGCAACATTATAAATTGGATCGCATTGAAATGGTTCAGTACCTGCCCATGCTGTAAAATGTTTATTTCCCTCTGCTGTAGTAGTTTTCTTTCGCCATTTCATTCATGGTGAAATGAGAACTTCATTAATTAACATGTTTAACAAACTATACGGCCTTCTAAAAAATAGAAACCGTAATTAGTTTTTGATTAGCAAAGCATGAAACAACAATAGAATGTCTGTAGCCGTGTTTCTTACATGTAGATTGATTTAAAAAAAAATCCATTTTTACACGTATCTCGCAATGATACATTCAATTACGTCGTAAAACGTTTGTTCGTATATACAATAGAGATGTATTTGAATACCAGATCAACTAAATCTTGTATGTTAATTTGAAGTTGCTTATACAAACTTATGCGCAGTGTGTTGAACACGAATGGACATAAACAAGACATGTATCAATTCATCTGTTATATTAACGTTTTACAATTACTATCATAAAAAGGAATGGGTGAACTGCTTCTCGCTGGTCAAGTTTGACTATTTGAGTATTCTTTGTGACTCTAGTTACATTTTTCCGAGTTCATTTTTCACTTTTTATATTTCAAAAAATAATTATCCCTCTTTATTTGTTTCATAATGTCGTTTAATTTACTGGCAACAAATACGAAAGAGCCAAGTTGTAACAATTTTCATCTCCTTAAAAGTCAAAGAGGATGTACATATGCTGTACTTTTAAATGGGAAAAATCTCGCCTGGGTCTCACACAAAATTGTAAAAATTTGGACTGAGAACAACTTTTTCAGCCTCCTCACAACAATGAAATCATGTTAAACATTATTTCACCGGTCTTATGAATAAAATTAGTTAAAAAATAGTAAAATGTATATAAAAGAAAGTAGTTTATTTTTAACAAATTTAAGCCCCCACAGTAAATTTCTTCTAGAGAAGTCACTGCTACTACCACTACTGCTGCTGCTGCTGCTGCTGTTGCTGCTACTACTACTACTTCTACTACCATTACAAACTAAAAAACAAATTAACTTTAATAGTTGCCAGATTTCAAACTCGGCCAAACAGCAAAATGTGGACCATGAACAAGTTCAATGTCAATTGGCTCCATCCTCATCATCATTACCATCGTCGTCATCATTATTACCCTGATCATTGGCACGATCATCGTAGCGAATCATTATCAACATCGTCGTCATCGTCATAATTATATTATTATATTATAATATTATGATATCAATAATATTAAATATTTGAAAGAACTGGAAAAAATCCTTTGAAGATGAACGAAGAACGCTTCAATGAATGTTTTCAACAAAAAAAAAATTTGGTACAAAGCGTAGGGTTCTTGAATAATAACCTAATCACACACACACACACACACACACACACACACACACACACACACACACACACACACACAACATCACAACATATCACAACTGATGGATGTTCCAAAAAAAAATTTGTTTCAGACAACAAACATACACCCTTCGTATATGAACAATTGCTGTTGTGTTGTTGTTGCGGAATACATTGAATCATTGTTTTCGTTGTAGAAGACAAGTGGCAAATATTAAATAAACGAGATGAACTTTGTGGAAATATATAAGTTTGTAACATAATGATGCCATCATATTGAGTTTGTCGTTTCGATTTAAAATCAAAATTAAATGACTTATGAGTCGAATTTACAATTTTAAAAAGTTAATTTTTTTATTATAATTTAATACTACCTTTTAGCAACATGTTTATAAAATTTAATAGCATTTTAAAAAAATTTGTTGAATCTTAATGTTTCAGTTAATTTTTTCAAAATAAAAAAAATGAGCTATAAAAATGTTGATTTAATATCACTAAATGATATTCACTAGCAACACTAGCAACGATGTGTGTTAACCTGAAACTAATTTGTTATGTGACAAAATAATTTTATTAGCATTTTATTTATTTATCTTTTAATTTTTAGTAAAATCAATTAAGGATGCGTTTATAATGAAAATATGACACGAAACTTTCACGAAAAACCTCATTTATGCACCAATTAAAATTAAAGAAGCTGATAAACCGATTGTGATTGCACCAGACATGCCAAAAAATCATAAT
>NW_008705028.1:1421404-1422583 GCF_000326865.2 Helobdella robusta | reverse complement strand
TTATATGAAATAAATAAAACTACTTAAGGAAGTCAATAAAAAACTTTTGAACTTGAAAGGGATGAATTGATGGATGGCGTGAATGAAAGAATGAATGAATAAATGAATGAATGTATGAACGAAAGAATGAACGAGTGATTAGATAGACAAATGAATGGATGGATAGATATACTGATTCGACGAATGGATGAACGATCGACAAATGATGTTAGGTTGAATTATGGGAGCCATAAATAAATGAATGCATGCATACACAAATTTTTTAATGAGTGGATGGATTGATGGATGGATGGATAGAAGGACGGATGGAGAGATGGATGAGAGGATGGATGGATGAATTGAGAGGAGAAGTGTGGGGAGAGGAATGGAAAGATGAATGAATGAATAGAAAGATACATTCAAATTAAAAATAAGCAGATTAAAGATTTTACTTTAAAATCGATACAATTTTCATTATATATATATATATATATATATAATATATTAAATATATATATATATTATATTATTGAGTTAAGAGTGAATATTTCAATTTTAATATAATTATAACACAAAGTTTATTTATTTCGAACTTTTTAGAAACTTTCCATCGTTAAAATATTTTAAAATCTAATCGTCAAGTGAACCCATAAATTGAAGAAATCTCAAACAAAAGTTTGAAAAATAAAAAATATAATTATAAAATAAAATAATATAAAATAAATATAATAATTGTCTTTTGAAAAAAAGGCAAAAATAAGAGTAAAAAATAAACTTACTTTACACAACTTACATGAAATTAAATTTTTGTTACCGTTGTTGGTGTCGTTGTTGGTCGTTATTGTTGTTGTTGTTGTTGTTGTTGATGATGGTTGTTGTTGTTGTTGTTGATGATGATGGTTGTTGTTGTTGTTGTTGTTGATGATGGTTGTTGTTGTTGTTGTTGATGATGATGGTTGTTGTTGTTGATGATGATGGTTGTTGTTGTTGTTGTTGATGATGATGGTTGTTGTTGTTGTTGTTGTTGATGATGTTTGTTGTTGCTTGTCGTTGTTTTTTTTTTATTTTCTTTTCAAAACTTTCTTCAAAAAACAGGTTAAGATATGATTGTATACTTAAATGTGTATGTTTTACATACACTTAACTTCAATGTATGCATGCATACCTTCATACATACATTCATTCATACATATTTTATAA
>NW_008705028.1:1409240-1421354 GCF_000326865.2 Helobdella robusta | reverse complement strand
ACTCACAGCCTGTTTTTACATTATATATATTAATATTTTCCTGTTGAATTTCTTTTTTGTTTTTATTTCTTTCTCATGTATTTAATCATATTATTATTACAAGTTAGGTTTTAATTAATTCTCATGTGGATCGACAGTGGCAGATTTTGAGGGGTTGAAGAGGCACTGGTCCGCCCCGTTGTAAGCAGTTTTTCAATAGAAGTCAGTAAAATCGTTCAAAAAAAGTCGTCAACCTCACTACCACAAGTGTTGGCCTCCTCCGTGATAATTTTGCCTCTCCCCCTGTTAAAGTTGTCTGGATCCGTCACTCACTGTGTATGAACCCTAGGCAAGAATTGCATAGCATTAGAATCCAATCGGAACAACCGCTGCAGAACTAAGCAGTAATATCCAAAATAATTTAGTAGGCTCGTGTTACTTTAATGTTGGATTCTGTCTGATTAGGATAGTTATTGAAAGTTAAGATAGTTATTGAAACAATATACCGCAACACAGAATATTTTATATAAGAACAAGGGCTGTACCGAAATTGACGTATTCAAATCCGACTTGGCGACAACTTTGGATACAAGTAAAACCCTGCACAAATCCACGGCCGATTCGATTTTTTGCCGGAGCCGGATTTGAGCCGGATTTAAAAATGGGCAAATTTTGATCGGAGCTGAATTTCGTTGCAGCCTTAATAAGAACCTAACAGAGTATCAACACTTACCAGTGGCCAGGCCAGAAATTCGCTCTGCAGAGGCACCCATGAGTTTTAAAAAAATTTACAATCTTTTTTTCCCTCTCACTCAATTTTTAAACTAATAAAAAACAGTAGTTTACCTCAATTTTATTTTTGCGGAGTTAGAAATGTTTTCAATCCAAATTTTTTACATTTTAGTCTTATAATTTTCACTGATTTTGTAATAATAATAATAATAATAATGAAAATGTTATTATTTTTTTATTGTTGTTATTATCGTTTCAAACAAACAGGTTGTATGTAGTAACGTCAAAACAAGCTCCAAAAACAAAACGTTTGGTTAATTTATGGGCTGAAAGATGATGACGGTGATGATGGGGATGGTGATGATGGGGATGGTGATGATGGGGATGGTGATGATGGGGATGGTGATGATGGGGATGGTGATGAAAATGATAATGATAACGATGATTATGAAAGTTGTGATTGTGATGACGATGACGAAAATGATGGTGATAGTAATGGTGATGATAAATTTCCTTTATTTGATGAAGATTATGACGATGATGATGGTGGTGATGAAGACAATGAGAATGGTAATGAATGATGAGGATGACAACAATGACGACAACGATGGTGATGATGATGATGATGATGATGATGGTGATGACGATAATGTTGATGGTGGTGATGATGATGATGATGATGACGATGATGATGATGATGATGATGATGATAGATAATGGAACGTTTGCTTGAGGCGGTTTAGAATGCAATTAGGTTAAAAAGCTTTCGATAATTCGATAATTATTTTGCTATACTCGATCAAGTATTTTTTTTGTTTCTGGTTTTACGTTGAAAAATTAATATAAATATCAAATAAATAAATCAGGATATAGGTGAAACGGTTTTTTATTTTCAAAAAAATTTTTTTTCATTAAAGATGTTTTTGTTTAAACAGTTTTCAACCAAATGAATTCACATTTACAATACCCTTGGTGTTATATACACCACACATGTCAAGATTGCATTTTTGTGCTGTGAGCGCTACCTTTCGAGTGAATAAACAAACAACATAAATTTATTAGGCAATTTATTTTGAAATTTTATACAAATTTTTATTATAACTATTGTCTTAGGGCTCTCCGTGAAGAAAAATTCACTATCTATTAACGTTTTATGACTCTCATCTCCCTTCCGTCACAAACTATTTCAAGTTTTCGAAGCCCTTCTGTAAGCGCGCCAGAATTTTTTGCCCGTCTCTCTTAAAAGATACAACTTAGTTGTTAGCAAATTAAATTGTTTTAAGCCAACTATCAGTACTGTCAAAATATTAATTATTTGGCAAACAATGGTTTTAAATTCACATCAAATACATTTAACACCGCTAAATAGTACAGATAAACATGTATAAATAACTTTATTATGAATGAAATGAAGAACACAAAATAAAACCTCACTGAAGCAAATATTTTGTATGACTTCTTATAACTTAACATAACATTTTATAAAGTTTTTTGACGGAAATTTTATAACAAAATTCTTGTTAGTTCATATTAGTTGTTTGAAATTGGAAAAGGCGAAACTGGACGTCACTTTAGATTTTTTTTCTCCCCATTCTTCCTTTGCCACAAAGTGTCACAAATTTGTCAGCCATATAAAACCATAACAGAAAATAAACTTGATCCGGTTAATTAGGCATCGCCAACACAATGGAACACACATTGAAACATTTGAATAAACACAAACAGCTCAACTTAATGCACGAAATATTCATTTAGTGAAGCCTTCTTATTTCTTTCTTCGTGTAACAAGTTTAGGCCCATATTAAACTTTATCACTAAACTGTGTGCAATGTGAATAACATTGTATGTATACCATATATAAATCTATCTTTTGTATGTTTGTATATTTAGATTGTGTGTGCACGTATGTGTGTATATGTTTATATGTACAGTTCAGGCATGTATATGTGTGTATAATATAATTCTCATGTGTTTAGCACCTAAACTATGTGTGCATACTTTTCGTCTATGATGGAGTCCCAATATTTAAACAACTGATTTGAACATTTCGACTCATTTGAGTTAGATGAAAAATATGTCTCTCTCTCTCTCTCTCTCTCTCTCTCTCTCACACACACTTCTCTCTCTTTATATATATTTATATATAATGAATTTCAAATTTAAAATGTAAATATTATCAACAACATAACGAACTGTTTTAACGTTCAAACTGTGTCATTTTTAAGCTGTTATCTGAATGATTATAGTTGCATCGTGTCTCGTTAAATAACTTTCTGCAAGTTTGTGAATTATAGTTTATAATTTTATACCTTTGTTAACAACAGTTTTAATGTTTTTTTTTAAATATATATATAAATATATATTCTTATATTATATATACATATACATGAATATATATGTGAATATATATATATATATATATATATATTGGGTTTAGACTATCAATAATATAGAAGATAGAATATTGGTATTTTTCCAATAAAGAAACACATGATTTACTTTAATTCTAAATAAGTTACAATCAAAGTCGCTGTAAAAACAAAGACACAAATACGGAACAATACTGTATAACTACACTGATGATGGCAGTTGATGCCGGAAAAAGTTCTTCTGTAGTAATAACGTTATTAATAATGTTTTGTCAAAAATGTAAAATATTAATAGTTTTTTATTTAATCTTAATAAACTTCATCAAGATGATAAAAGTCTCGTTAGAAAAATTGAGAAACTCAACTACAAGTTGAATAATGCCGAAAACGCAGTGATCTTTATAAATAATTGTATATATATATATATGTATGTATGTGTGTGTGTGTGTGTGTGTGTGTGTGTGTGTGTGTGTGTGTGTGTGTGTGTGTGTGTGTGTGTGTGTGTGTGTGTGTGTGTGTGTGGTGTAGAAACCGGTTAATTGGACCACCAGTTAATAAGAGCGTTTCGGCCAAGTCACTGTCATCCGATAAAGCGGTTTCTACAGTATATGCTTGATATTCTCAGTGGCTATGGCTCACCCCAGCAAACATTTGGCAGTTTTTGGCACTTCCGTCGAATTTCAAATTTTGACGTCATAATTTTGTTGACCTCAAAGACGCCTAGATCCAGTCCTCAATGTTTTAACAAAAATAAATTATGTATCTTAAATGTTTCTGATCATTTTTGACAATTATTTCATGTTGAAAAATTTTTATAACTATTTTTTATTATTCTTTAAAGAATCAGCATCTGACAGACGCAGATACTGTAACAGCATGTTACAGCATAACTGGCTAAATTAATCATAATTTTGCAGCTATTTCATAGTGACGAACATGAACAGTTATGTGGTTTGTGTTGAACGAATGTTTACAATTTATTAAGGTTTTTTGTTGTTTATATGTTTAAATGTTGTTAGTAGGATCAAGATTAGTTCACATTTGTATGACAAACTTTTAAAATGCATCTAATTTGTTTAAATGTTTATGAATTGGTCGAAGGTTTTTGAAATGTTTATATGTTCATGAATTGTTCGTATGTTTATGAATTGTTCATATGTTTACAAATTGTTCATACGTTTATGAATTGTTTATATATTTATGAACTGTTCGTATGTTTATAAATTGTTTATGCAATTATGAAGTGTTTTGTACAGGCAGACTGCTGTGCACTTACAATCATCAGGCACTGAGTTTGATACGATACGTTTCGCATGGTGTGAATTTTGTTGTGCTGTGGACCGGCGAGTCGTTTGAGTTCAGTTGAAATGGATTGAGACAACTGGGCAAGTAATTTTTCACGTGTTTGGAAGCTTTTTTCTGAAATTTATAGCGAGGATAAAATTATTTTTGTAACAGTTTCGAAAAATTTTTAGAATAAAGTTTAAGAAGAAAATTGGATTTATTAAATTGGAATATTATTCAATTGTGATTATCAATATAAAGTAAATGGAGTTGAGTTGTAACGCATGCATCATGCACGGGAATAACAATGACATTTTCTGACGTAACATCATCAACATGTTCGTTTGAAAAACAACATCAATAAATTCAGCACTATTTTTATCAATTTTCACTACAATCCTTGATATCTGTTGAATTGACAACAACATTAACTTCAACAACGTTTTCAACAACAACAACAACAAATATTTGCAGCCCCAACAACATCGTCAACAATCAACAACATCGTCAACAACATCGTCAACAATCGTCAGCATGTTCCACGGTAGTCAAAAAGTTGTCGAATCATTTTTCAGGAGAACTCGTTTCAGGAGATCGAAAAAGTTGAGATCATCATTTAGGGGTTCCTTCATCAACAGACCAAGCTCCGCCCACAGGTCAACTCCATCCAATCAGGATCAAGTTAGGTCAACACCAGCCAATCAGGATCAGGGCCCCACAACAACCAGGTCACGCAGTGAAAGGGCTCAGTTCAAAATAAAAATCAAGCGCAAGAAATCGAACAAGATGGCGGACAGAGTCATGAATACTAATGAGGATGTTGTTGTTGGTGGTGGGGATGATGATGATGTGGTTGACTATGTTGAAGGGGAGGAGCTACCGCTGATTGACAGGACAGGTTAGATCAGAATATTATGAAATTAATTTCTCTCTGCGCTGATCTTTGAATTTCACGTGGTTAACATTTAGATGAGTTTTGTTTAGTATTTTATTTTATTTAAACTAACAAGTTGAACTTTAACAATTTTTACTAAATTGTCGTTAACGATGTTACAAACTAAATGAGTTGAATTAATAACAAAAGAACCCGCTTTTAACAGAAAAAAATAACTCCATGACCAGCGTCCAGCATTCAATAGCATCATCATACTTAAACTTCATCAATTTAAAATCTCATCCGATCAGACTGATAAAATCTTCTCTTAAGTAAATCTGTAAGGTTCTGCTAAATTGTGCAGTTTACTGGCTGACTGGTTGAAAGCTGATCGTTAACAACTCAACCGAAACACTTAGTAAATATTTATAAAACTCTTAAAATTCATTTTATATCAAATGTGTGAGGCGATATTTTAAAACTAAATATTGCTTGTGTTTATAACGGATAATTTTTGAACTTTGAAATAACAAACTATTGTTTGTCTGTCTGTTTGTTTGTTTGCTCGATCGTTCATTTGTTCGTTCGTTCGTTCATTTGTTTGTACGTAGATGGATGTATGATTGGTTAGGAAAAAAAACTATAGGGACGGATAGACTGGTGGATTTTGACGCATTAATAACTTTATGGATGAACTGAGCAACGACTAGACAAATTAGAAAAATTAGGGTGAAAGTAAAAATTGTATGAAAGAAAAGAATGGGCGAGTGAAAGATAGAAAAACAGAAAAGGAAAAAGAGAGCAAGAGAAAGTGAAAGAGAGGGAGAGAGAGAGAGAACGAAAGAGATAAACAGGGAAAAGAATAAAAAGAACCCAACTTGATATTCTCAGATCATACAACAACCGGCTTGATGGAAAACAGATTGGAATGAAATGATATCGTCATGTGAGTGAGCGATTGAGTT
The DNA here is from genome assembly GCF_000326865.2 of Helobdella robusta. NCBI lineage: Eukaryota > Metazoa > Annelida > Clitellata > Rhynchobdellida > Glossiphoniidae > Helobdella > Helobdella robusta. The sequence goes on along the minus strand of NW_008705028.1, from coordinate 1,415,151 downwards.
GCACAGTTGAGATTTTTAACTCACTTGTTAATGCCAGTCAAGTTGTTGTTGTCGTTGTTCAATGTTAATGTTTTTGTTTTAATTAATGTTGTTGTTATTCGAATGGTGTTTGTTATAATGGTTGTTGCAATGGTTGGTGTTGTTGGAGTCTTTCTGATACCATTGCATTACTGCAATCTTCAGTTGGCTATTGTTGGCTATATTTTCAAATGAATGACCTATTGTTAATAATGACATGGCAATCTATTGTTTGTATAAATGTTTTTTCATTGCTGTTCTTAGTTTTTTTTTGTTTTATTATTATTGACGTTCATTCATTCTTTTCTTTGTCCTTTCATCATTCATTCATTCTATTGTTAGTTAGTTAGTTAGTTAATTAATTAATTAATTAATTAATTAATTAATTAATTAATTAACTCATTCATTTATTCATTCATTCAATCATTCATTCATTCATTATTAATCAATTAAATAATTATTCATATAAATCCGAACTTTGTAAATTAATAACTATAAAAATCATTTCGATTCAATTCTAAATCAGAGTGAATTCTATACAAAACATTTAGAATAAATGTTTGAAATAAAATTATTGAAAAGTTAACAACCGAAATATTATGTACCTGCCTATTGAATGTATTCTACGTTTTAACCTTGCTACAGAGATGTTTAAATACATTACATATATAGTATGTACATATGTACATTAATATAATAATATGAAACTGATAAATGCTAACATTAACCTGGTATCTTCTTATCGATAGGTTTCGCCCAACAATTTCGTTTGTTTCCAATTTTAATAAAATTTTGGGTTTTTAATGAACCACTTTTTATGGTTTAAAATTTCATTTTATTCATTTTTGAGATTTAATTTTTAAACTAAGTGCATTATTTATATCAATAGATCAATTTCGTGCACACTTCTTTCAATTTGACCAATATACAACTATACATTATACTATTAACTTTAATTATGAGACTACATTATGGCAAAAAACAGTCTTGGTAGAAGTTATCCCTCCTACTTTTTAAGAATATTGATCGTAAGCAAGTGCTCAGTTGTTCTGCATAATCATTTGAAAAATTAAAAAATGATTTTATGCCAACATCGTTGGTACTATTCAACTAAAATGAACCTTAGAAGAACCTGAACAGTCCCAGCGGATCCAGACGAAGGAGAGGGGCATTTTTTTCCCTTTTCGCGCATCTTTTTTCGCCAATTCTCAAAATAAAACGATGCTTTTTATCTTTTCTGAAAAAGATGTTTCATCAATAAATACAATTTATTGCTATATGCTGGCTAAACTTAGCCGATATGTTGATAACGAGTCGACTCGCCTCCACTGTCTTCCACTGTCAATAGTGTCCCACCGACATGTAACTAATCACAAGTGTCCTTCAATGTTTCTAACGTAAATTCTTTCAAAGGCCGATTTGAACCATCCACATGGAAACCTGCTTCGTGCTCATGATTAAAGTTTACTGAAGTTAAAATGTCATTCAATTTGCTTTATTTTATCGATAAAGTGTTATCGCTTGGGGCAACACATGAGTGACAAAATAATGAACCAGTACACACACACACACACACGCACGCACGCCCGCACAAACATAGAAAAAAACAAAAACAGAAGCATGACACATAAACACATTTAAAGTATAATCTGTAAAACGTGCACAACGAACGACAGAAACAAACCAAATGGCCGACAATAAACTAGCTCATGAACGAAATGAGCGCAAGTACCCTACATGCACTAAAGATGTAATAAACAACTATAGAACATACATATATACATACATAAATATAGAACATACATTTTTACATATAAAGGCACTCAAAACGACGTGCAAGCAACGCTTAAGAAGTAGACATTCATAAACAAATCAATTAACTAGTAACAACTTTGTTTTGTTTTGACTTTCATGAATCTACCTGCTAAGTAAGTTATCCCAATTCAAAAAATACACCTTTAATGTTATACATTTAGATTCACTTTTTAAAATACCATCTTCCTTATTTTTTTCAAGGAGTGAGTTTGCATACGATATAAAAATATTCAGGGCCCTTAAGAGCCAAATCGAAGGCTGGGTCAGATGATATTTGGCCTCTCTAACCTATTAAAACACTACATGTAGCAACACTAACTGTAACTAGCCACCCTTATTAATTTAAAAAGATTAAGCAGGTTTTTTATTTATACAGAAAAACTCTTGATTTAACAATTGTTTTATTTAATATTATTTTTTATTAATAATATTTTAAACACCTATTTGAGGTACTTTAAATCCGAAGACCTATGTAAAATGCCTTGCCTGTTGTTATCTATACAGATATATAAGACGTATGTACAAAAAGAATGTTTGTTAAATATGTATATATACAAATTATATAAATGTGTGTTTTCTGTAATTGTAAGTTTGAGTGTGTGTGTTTACCTAATGTGTTTATTTGCTATGGATGCATTTGTTGATTCATTCGTATTCTGATAGATTTTCGATGTTTCAATATGTTTACAAAACGGATACTTAAGCTTAAACGGTTACGATGTTGTGTATTGTTTTTATATATTTAGTCTTTGTGTGTTTGATATTTCAAATTTAAACACAATGAATGTGTGTAGGCAACTGTAGAAAGTTATAACTTGCCTGTTGGGGGTTATTTTTGACGGTATAGTATCTGGCAATAAGAATTGTCTTGGACAGGAATAAAATATATTTGAAATATGGTTCTATTAAATTTATTGCAGTCCTATTTTTTATAGATTTTTTTAAAACAGGTAATCCATTTACATCTTATTATTTTGAGTGTAAGTTGATACGCGAACATGCGTAGGTATCTAGTCGACTCATTAGCACTGCTGGAGCGAAAACAAGAAATCAACGATACAGACCTATCAAAAACTGGCCTACAATTGACTTCATCTGATGAAATAGTAAATATAGAAATAAAACGAAAAAAATAATATAAAATAAATTGACGATAACAACGCAAATATTTTGTACATACTAATCTTTTTGTGTGTGGTGTGTGTGTCTGTCTGTGTGTGTGATGTTTATTAGGAAGAGAGTGAGCGAATAAGATGGGAGAAAATGAGAGAAGAGACTTCTCGAAGGCTGTCTGAGAATGTTTATGGATGTAAATGTTTGTGGATATAAATATTTGTGGATGTGAATGTTTGTGGATATAAATATTTGTGGATGTGAATGTTTATGGATGTGAATGTTTATGGATGTGAATGTTTGTGGATGTGAATGGTTGTGGATGTACATGTGCATATGAATGGCTGTGAAATGCGGACGTGTGCGAGTGTGTGCTTGTGAGAAATGTGGAAATGTGTGGAATATATGTTAAAATATAGACATATTAAAATAATAAATGGATATAAAACAATGCGTATTATATATTATTATATATATATATATATATATATAGAGAGAGAGAGAGAGAGAGATAGAGAGAGAGAAAGATAGAAAGAAAGAAGGAGAGAGAGAGAGAAAGATGGTTGAATAAACCTATGGATGGACCGATGGACAAATAAATAAATGGGATAATAGAGAGATCGGTAAGTAAATGAATAAACGGATGAATGATCGGACCGACTGACGGTCAGATGCATTGATGGATGCATCAATGAATGAATAGAAGGATGGTAATAAGGATGAATGAAATATAAATTTCAGAGCAGAAAATGTCTAAAACTTGAATGAAAGAACGTGCGTAAGTAAAACAGCCGTCTGAAGAATAATGATAATAATAACCATTCATTTTGAAGTATTAAATTTCAAACAATTATCTCCACCAAACGTCAGCTCCAGTTCATGATTTATAAAACTGTTTGGATTTTATTTGAAAACTGAAAAACTATTTATACATTATATATATATATATATATATATATGCACGCACACATACACACACACATATGTGTATATTTGTTTGTTAGTTTATATATAGAAAAATATGAGAAAATAAAAATAACAAAAAACTATTTTTTCATAATGTACGATCATAATGTATTTTACAAAAGATTGTTACATAAATCTATTTCTATTATAAATAACACGCATCTCTCCGCTATATATATTACGTTCGTAATGTTACATTTGCCAGAGCTAGCACTTAAAAAGGCGCGATTTTTTTCTGTGTTATTTCATATAAGCCTTCACGAAAGCGTACTTTAGTCTGTTGCTGTCTGTTGCTGCTAGTCTCGCGACCACTGATCTCTTCGAGTTTTTTGTTGTTTAAGTTTTAAAATTATCAAGATGTGAGCAGCTTTTTATTCTCCCTTGCTCTTAAATAAAAGTCTGTTTAAAATGCTGTTGGATTTTTGTTGGTTTTCTAAAATTAATTATATAACAAGTGTATTAATTTAGTTTAATTAGTTTTATTTGAACTTTTGAATATAAACCGTACTGGGAAGTGTAAACTTTTATGGGCTTTTGGTATTGCTTAATTATATTCATCTATTCATTTAGTTTTAGAGAATATTATATAGCGTTTATCTACAATGGAAAGATGTATGATGAGAACTGAGGCTGATGTTGTATTCTTTTGATGTTTAAGTACCATAGGTATCATTCATTCATAGATCATAGATATCAATAATGATATCATTGGAATAAAGATAGTATCATTGGATTGAGTAATGGTATGGTAGATATAAACAATGATATCATATCGTGGGATTAAAAATTGATAACAGTAAATAAATAACATACTGAATCAAATGCAACTTCGTATAATTACGGCAACGTTCAAATTATTATGGGAGGATTGTGTGTTATAACATTAAATTGATAAACAATAATTTGAACTGTAATGAATAAATAAATAATAATAATGAATAAATTTAAATGTTGGAACGTTATATATTATAAAATTTAAAAATTTGGTCATCACCAATGACTTCTTTTCCTAAATAATATAAAATAATTATAAATATACAAACATGTTTGGCGGCAAAAATCGTTACAGGTTTAAGAAAGTTGTACGAGGTGAGCCAATGAATTCGATTGTAATTAATTTTTTTATCATCTGCAATTTTATTCTCTCGCAATCATTGTGCAACTTAGTGTGAAATTTATCCTGCTTAATTCACTATAGCCATTAATTATTCCCATAAACCTGATTGTAACGTGGGGCTAGAGATTGAATATGTATGTTTATGCGTGCCTATGTAGGTACATGTACAATTAATTGTAACTTTATGTATGTACGTGTATACTGTATATAATACATACAAAATAAACCTAATAAATGTATTTAGATTTTCGTGTGTGTATGCAGGTACCTTACTGCATCTATTCGTTATTTTATTTTCCAACACGCTGATTCATCGCTGAACTAGTAACATGGCATTTGTTATAGTATTTGGGTGATTATGTACATTGTGTTTTTAACATTAACATGTATTTTCTATAGAAAAGATGTTATTCACGTGATTGAATTTATCAATTTGTTTAGCGCCTTATAATTATTTCAAATATATATACTACATATGTATTGTTTATATGTTGGATGTAATATTGTATGTAAAACAATACAACTTTGTATAATTGTATAAGACAGTATTATGTATATAAATGTATATATATATATATATATATGTGTGTGTGTGTGTTGTTATCCTTGAGAAAAATGATTCACCGTTGGTTGCATATGCATGTGTGTGCGTGTGTGTGTGTTATGTTGTATGTTTGTGCTTGTGTGTTCGTATGTGTGTTTCATACTGCGTGTGTATGTGTGTGTGTGAAGGGTGTTTGGTGTGTGTAATGAATTTCGTTTGAGTGCAAAGTTTTATTGTTTATATTTGCTTGCATCAAGTTGTTGTTTTGTTTACTATGTTTGTGTGTTTTTGACATATTTGCGAATATGTGTGTCGATAGGGTGGTTGTTTTTTGTTGT
>NW_008705028.1:1403870-1409190 GCF_000326865.2 Helobdella robusta | reverse complement strand
ATAGAGAGAGAGAGAGAGAGAGAGAGAGAGAGAGAGAGAGAGAGAGAGAGAGAGAGAGGGAGAGAGAGAATGTTGTTAGTAAGATGTTCATATGTTTATTAATACATAATTCATTTCTTGAGAAAACAAGATATGCACGTTGTTCAGTGATAACCATAATAATAATAATTATAATAATAATTCAAAATAGACTGATAAAAAATACAACTGCTGAACTGTAGAATGTTAAACAAAAACGAAACGAAATGAAAGAGAAGTGTTTGAAATATGCTAAATAATAAGAAAAAAACAAGTGATTTTTCAGGTTTCAAGATTCAGTGAGTTAATGGAATTTTTTTTAAAATCTGATAAAAATTATAATGAGAGATAGAAAGAAAGAGAGAGAGAGAGAGAGAGAGAGAGAGAGAGAGAGAGAGGGAAAGAGAGAGAGAAAGAAAGGGATAAAGAGAGGAGAGAAAAAGAGAAAAATATTTAATTATTATTAATATTATTCATATTAAGGAATGATAATATTAATGGGAAAATTAAATTAATAAAGAATCAGATAAGATGAGACAACATATAACGTGTAATTGAAACTTGTTGGGAGCGTTACTCCATTTATACCGTTTGATTCGAGACTGGATGGAAAAGAAAAATTTAAATTTAAATTTAAAAAACCTTAGATCATAATTTTAACCTTAGATAAATTTTTAAATTTATCGAATTATTGAGATTTAAAAAAACGCTAACAATAAAAGCGTTAATGATTATAGTTGTAGTCGGAGTAATATTAGTAGTAGTGGTGGTAATAATATTAGTATTAGTAACAATTGTAGTAGTAAAAGTAGCAGTATTATTGAATTGATTTAAACTTTATTTACCAGAAAGCACAGGAGACTGAGATAGATGTGCAAGCCATTTTAGCTAATATTGTGCATCGAAATATAAGACATGGGCAAACGAAATTGAAAACCCAAACTGAAACAGAAATCATGACAAAAGACAACAAAAAACAAGAAATGATATATACACAGTACATAAACGAATACATTAGGTTATATATACCTACATAAATACACATGCATATATTCAACCATACATACACTTCCACACTCTACAAACAATGCAAAATAATGCATACACACCTAAGTGAAAATATATTAAAACAATCAAACATGTACGGATGAGGTAAAGATACATGATACAGGAACGAAGCAAACGTTTATCAGTCCGAAACATTTATGTCAGAACAAGGAATGAGCACTATACAAAAAATATCAGTAGCAGAAGTAGTAGCAGTAATCTTAGAAGTAGTAATGGTATTGGTAGCAGTAGTAGTATACTAGTAGAAGTAGTAGTAAATTTAACTCAAGGTAGAGAGTCTAGATTTTTCAAATGTAACATCTTTATAATGATTGTTGTAGTTAATTTGTCCGTGTACAAAAATTTTAGAAGTTGAAAGAATGGCCACAAATGCACTGCCACTTAGCAGTAGAAGCAGTGGTCATAGTAACAGTAGTAGCACTATAAGTTTTAGCTGTTTTTTTGTAGTTGTAATTATAGTAGTAGTTGTTGTGGTAATACTACTAGCATTACCTGTGCGGTTGAGTAGTAGCTGGAAGAGTAGTATTTGTAGTAGCTGCAACAGAAGTTCTTGTAGTAGCAATAAAAAGAAATATTTTTGAATTAGTTAAAGAAACAGTATTTTAATTCAGTGAAAAAAAGCAATCTGTATGGCAATAAATTTTGTAAAAAGCCAGAATTTGAATGAAAATAACTTTCTTATCTTTTTGACTGTATGCACGTGCACAGCTCTAACGTTGTTTCGTCTTATTGATGTTTGGTATGCTAACTGTTACACGAGTTTGTTACTATGCATTCTGTTCATTCTGTTGAAAATTATTGCATTTTGTTGCTTCTACTTCAATTTATTTCGATCACCAAACTCAGAACCAAGTTTTAATCTTAACTGTGCTTAAAGGAATTTTTTGTTACATTTTTGTTTTAATTTCATAATACAAATAAAAAATTGAATGAAACGTTAAATGCATTCTCAAAAGCATCTAATCTTCCCACAAAATCTTCGCGGAAAAGTTCAGTAGGAGAGTTTTGAAGTTTTAAGCTGATGGGTAATTCATGGAGATGACTGTTGTATAGAAGCTGTTGAGCCTGTGCGATCAATCCCGTCAGCATGATTTGAAGAATTTGAAACATGCTGGAGATGGGGAGTTGTACAAAAGTTTGCAGTGAATATCCTGTGATGTTGCCCCGCCAGTGAAGCAGTCCAACTCTTCGAAGTAGTAGCAATTAATGTTGAAAGCACCTCAATTGAATTTCTTTCACTGTGAATATTTGGTAGTAAAATATTGAATTTTCAAGTTACGACCCAATGGCATGTAATCAAGTTCATGTTTCATTTCGTTTTTGCGGAACCAAATAGCATTAAAAAATACAAATTAATGACAAATTTTTTATATCTAGTTTGTTTATAACGATATATCAATACGATTTTATCTAATGAAGACCACTGCGAAGCAAGTGAAATAGATTTGATAAACCTTTAAATTGAAATTGTAAATCGATTAAAAACTAACCAATCGTCATTAAATCTTTTAATTAAACTTTCGATTTTAAATGAAAACAATAATTGCTTCGTGAAGAACAGCGCTCTTGATCCATCGCATTAATCATTAATGGGTAGGCATCAGCTTGAAAACATTCGGTTGTGCGTGTAATAAGAGATTGACAGACTAATGGGGAGTACATTTACACTCATTAGGAATGGATTGAAAATTTAAATAAAAATTCTTTGGATTCAAATAGCGCAGTGTTATTTTCCCTTCTCTAAAAACAGCTCTGACGAACAAAAAGCCGCTTAACTTAGCTAACAAGTTCTTTAATAATTTCTTTTTGAGTAGTGACATTTTGTGGAACATTTCGCAATCGTAAATTATGAACACCTCATCTTGACATGTACGCCAGTGCAAGCATCCTTCAGAGGAGGTACATGAGGATGTGTGTTTCAATCTGAGAGAGAATTTGAATCAGGTCACTGTATGTAGTCTTATTTGATAGCAATGCAAAACTTGCCAGGCAAAATTACTATCTAAGTAAGCTCACTCGCCAACTTAATTTTTGGAAAGTTAAATTTTCTCCTCCAACCTACACAAACATCTCAACTAATACATTATCCATATCACCTTTGTTATGTTGTGTTAAAGCAAGGACGTAATTAATCAAAAAAGGTTGAGATTAAATGTTGTTTATGAGGGATTGTTGAAAGTTCGAGGTAATGATATTTTTGATGTGCAACGATATGCACATTGCACAAACACATGCAATGATATGATATGATATACAATGATACACAATGATATAAAATGATATACATTGTATCCGACTTAGTAATGCATCTTCAACGTTGTTCGTTATCAAATTGCATCCAACTATTTTGTTTATACAAATTTTTGTGATTTTTCATCATAAAAAGTTAGCGAAGTCGAAACACGTTTGGATGGAAGCATCAATAAGAACCTAGCGAGTGTTTTTTAAATCAGTAAAATAACCTGGCGAATGTTTTTTTGTAAAATATAATTTTTGCCTACATATATAATCAACATGCCAGATCTTTCAAAATCATGGCGAAAGAAATTTGAGTATAGAAAAAAGATTTCGTATTGAGTTTCATTTTTTTTTATCTTAACCCCATTAAATAACAAATTAAAAAAACAGATTTGGCTTATCTCTGCAGACGATCATAGAAGAATGTTATCGTAAGAAGAAATGTTCAGACGGCTTGGCTTGTTAGCGTACATTTATGATGAGGAATGTTCATGTAGGATGTTCTGTTCGTAGATAGCGAAACTATTTTCTGAAATTTTTTACCGGAAAAACTCTTTCTTATCTAGCAAAAAGACTGCAAAAATGAACTAACCGAAATAGTAGTGCCGGTTCTCAAAGTGGCTTTTTTAATAAGTTTCAATGAAAAAATTTAAATAGAAACTCCGAAACTTTTTCTTCTTTTGTTTGATTAAGTCAGTAAATTATAATCTATTAGTATAAGCATTATGTCTTATTAGTAATTTAGTAATAAGAACCTATTTGTATTTAATTGATCAAAAACATTCCTACTGCAAGTTTCAATTTCATGTCTAGGGCATTTCCTATCTGTGGTATTAGATCTTCTTCCTTCATCTTCATCGTGTTGATGAACAAATAAAAAATTATACATGTAAATTGTACACACACACAGCAAACACGCACACACGACACACACACAACACACACACACGCACACACGAACACACACACAACGAACACACACACACACACAACACCTACACACGAACACACACACACACGCACACACAATCATGGACTAATTGAACTCTGCATCAATAGGCACGCGACTGAATCATTCATATTAACACTTATAAGTCACATGAAAGACATTTAAAAATAAAATTCAAAGTAAGAAGCAAATATAAAAATTTTTTTTGCATGTTTGTACTAGCGAAAAATAAACAGTTGAACTGAAGTTATGTTGATGGTGATTTGGTGAAATGCTTAACATAATAGGACACCTTGTTTACCTTATACACCATCATCCTCACCATTCATCATCATCATCATTTACATGTTCATTATCATCATTGTTATCAATTTTAATTTTTTTAACAAGTTTTTACTTATGTTAGTTTCTTCCCATAAGTTCTAGATATCATCACCACGTGCCATCATCATCATCATCACGCACATCATCATTATCATCATCATCATCATACTACGTCATCTTCATTATAATCATCATCACCATCATCATCGTACTACGTCATCATCATCATTATCATCAACATCATTATCATCATCATCATCATCATACTACGTCATCATCATCATCATCATCATCATACTACGTCATCATCATCATTATCATCATCATCATCATACGTCATCATCATCATCATCACGCACATCATTATCATCATCACGCACATCCTCATCATCATCCTCATCATCATCATCTTCATCATAATACATCGTTATCATCATCATCATGTTACGTCATCATCAGCGTACCTACCAGCAAAAGCAGCGAGAGAATTTTTTCATCATCAACATTAAAACTTTTTACATCAGCATCATTTTACTCTGAAAATACTTGAATAAGTTACCTGTTAGCATCTCTATATCCAAGATGTGTAAGTTGAAAAACGTATTTAGAATTATAAACATTTAGTGTTTTTTTTGTTTTTTGGTTTTTAAATGTGAAGAAATTGTTGGAAAGTTTTAAACATTGAAACAGAATTTGGTCTATAGGATTTAACCTGATAATGGT
>NW_008705028.1:1397179-1401368 GCF_000326865.2 Helobdella robusta | reverse complement strand
GTATGTGTTGATCGTATGTGATGATTGTATGTGATGAATGTATGTGAAGATGTATATGATGATTGTATGTGTTGATTGTATGTGTTGATTGTATGTGATGAATGTATGTGAAGATGTATATGATGATTGTATGTGTTGATTGTATGTGATGAATGTATGTGAAGATGTATATGATGATTGTATGTGTTGATTGTATGTGTTGATTGTATGTGATGAATGTATGTGATGAATGTATGTGAAGATGTATATGATGATTGTATGTGTTGATGTATGTGATGATTGTAGGTGATGATTGTATGTGTTGATGTATATGATGATTGTATGTGATGATTGTATGTGATGATTTGTATGTAGATTGTATATGAAGATGTATGTGAAGATGTACGTGAAGATGTGTTAAATGTCATTGAGTAGTGTAGACTTGCATACACAAACATGATGAACGATTGCACGCTACTGTTGGGAGGTTGTTGTCACGATGTGATGTTGACGTTGTTGGTCGGATCCTTGGGAGATATTTTTTAATATTGTTATTGTTTTAACATCATGGGCAATTCTTTCTTCGTTCTAAAAAAAATACAGTTGGAACTTGATGGAATATTTTTATTGCGGCCATTAGCTACTGTTCGCATATTCAAACCTTATTCAAAAGTTCTCAAATCTCCCAGAGTTGTTCAGGATATAAATTGTGTGCGTGCGTGTGTGTGTATGTGCGTGTGTGTGTGAGAGTGTGTATGTATGTGCATATGTATATAAATGATTCAAAACATCATTTTATATTTAATCACTTAAGCATAAGAATAACTTATCTAAACGATTTTGTGTTTATAGTTATAAGCTTGCAATAACATAAAATAAACTTGCAGAATGAACTCACGTGTGTGTTGCATCATTTTTTTAGTTATTTTATTTTTCTTAATTTATTTTTCTCGCTTTTTATGATTTAATGAATTAACATCATTAATTTGTTTATTAGTTTTTGTTTAATTTCCTTATATAATAAATTTTATTTCATTAATTTATTCGTTTATTTCATATAGTTAATTAATTTTATCATCAGATTCCAATAGAAAAAAAATCATTCATAAATACTCCAATGTATTTGCCACACAACACATGCATGCATACATACATACATACACACACACACACACACACACACACACACACACACACACACACATATATATATATATATATATAATACATATTGATACATACATACATACATTACATACACACATACATACATACATACATACATACATACATACATACATACATACATACATACACACACACACACACACACACACACAGACATACATAAATGCATACATATAAACACACACATTCACACATACATCCATACATACATGCATGCATATGCATGCATTTTCATACACATGCATGCATGCACTCATATACGTACAAACAGTGCACATATACATACATCCTTGCTATATATCCTTGTTTATGAAGTGCTATACATTGAAACAACAATAAGTGGTTTCTTCATTTCAGAATTCAGCACAGTGTGTACGAGCGTTCGTTGTATTAGGTTTATAACATGATACGTTGATGTTGTGGACTAGTATACAACTAAGAAAAGTATCGTGTATTAACTAACATTGCGTGGAGGTACTGTTGTAGTGCGTTATTTGGCTTCAAGTTAAGATCACAACATCTTTGTTGATGTTGTTGTTTGGTTTGTTGGTTGGTGTATGACGGAGTGTCCAGAGTAATCCAACATCACCTACACATTGACTCATTTGCCAAGCTAACTCATTTTTAATTTTTATTTAAGAAAATAAGTAAATAAATATTGTACTGTTAAGGGAAAAGTAATTCCCAATAGTTCATTGTTAGCTAATTGGTGTCCTTTTAAAATTTTAAATCGTGATAAGTTTTGAGGCCGTCAGATTCTTTATCGGATTAATAACATTAAACTATAATTAAACTTTTTAATTAAATTTAATAAAAGTTTAATAACTAGATAACATCGGTTAAAAGTTAAAATTGCTTCAAATAAACATGATCATAATTGACATTTCATACAGATGAATCAACCTTAAATATGGTTTAATTATTTATAATATTTTATTTTTTCGTTTTTCATTATATGAGATTATTATTTTTTTAATATTTCGCAAGTTAATTGATCCCTGGCCAATCTATTAGTGATGATTCCAACCTTGTTTATACATTACACAGTGGCAAAATTTAAACTTTTATTCGGTTCATCCAGCAGTCAGACGTAATGATGGGATGATTCTACCAACCAACTTTTGTGATTGAATCATTATGATGAACTAAGAATCAATTATTTAATTAATCAATTATAGAGCATTTGTTTGATCAATCTATTAATTAACCGACCGACCAACCATTTATTTTTAAACAAACAATTAATCCAATAAGTTTTCAAATAATCAATCAATCAAACAAACAAACAATCAATCAATCAATCAATCAACCAGCTATTGTCAGACTAACCAACTAGCCAATCAACCAAAAATTAAACATCTTATCTCATAACCAGCCTATCATTCAAACAACCAACCAATCAATCAACCAATTGAATGCCATTCCCCAAAACCACCCAACCAATCAGAGAACGAGGTAGTGACTACGTACAACCCTGAGACGAACGAGATCATCAAACACCACTCTAACATCTACATCGATCGAACAAAAATCTTCGAGCAGTTTGGAAAAAACAAAACAACAGGTTTCCATTCTTGTCCATTCGGTGTTGAATGAATGAGTGAGTGAGTGAGTGCGTGAGTGCGTGAGTGAGTGAGTGAGTGAGTGAGTGCGTGAGTGAGTGAGTGAGTGAGTGGATGAATGGATGGATGGATGGATGAATGAATGAATAAATGAATGAATGAATGAATGAACAAATGAATAAATAACTTAGTTAAAGGAAAATGAATGAATGAATTGGAGTATTAATAAAGGAATGAAGATGTGTGTGTGGAGTATGCGTGTGCGTGTGTATGCATGTGTGCTTTATTTCAAAACCATGAACCAAATACGTCTGTTGAAGTGCTACCAGCTCAAGTTTACGATTCATAAAAGTTTTTTCTGGCGATTATTATTGCTCCGTTGACCTCCTTTTGCGATATTTCGCCATGTTTGATATTTTTCACTATTCTTTCACGCCAAAACATTCGCAAAGATTTTTCTTCTGTTTTATTTCTTTTTTGTGTTAACTATTCTTTTTCTATCTTTCTATCATCACCACTATCATTATCACCTCTCTCTCTCTCACTCTCTCTCTTTCTCTCTCTTTCTCTCTTTCTCTATCTATTATCCATCTGTCTCTTTTTGACTCTCTGACATATATGTTATATAAATTAGACGTACTTATATACCATTAAGATATTTATGAGTTGCTTTTTCAGCGTCTCAAAGGCATTTTGCGATGTTAAAGTCAATTTGAAAGCTAAATTATGTCCAAACCCGCGTCTGCAACCCTTCTTAAAATGTTAAAAGTCACATGCCATAGGATAAAATCGGCCCCTGTTTTTGGCCCTTGTTGTAGGCCCTTCAATCCTTACCCTACCTCTTCATCACAGATACATCAGTGGGGAAGAAGCAGATGCCAGAGGCCTCCAAACCCAGACCTAAAACTGCTGGGCCACACCAATCCTACAACAACAACAGCAACATCAACACTAGCAATAACGATATTAACATTACTACCAACAACGTCAACTACAATAGCAGTAGTATTGATAACATCAACCGAAGCAACAACAACATTGATATCATTGTCAGCCTGAATAACAACAACAACTACTACTACAACAACAACAACAACAACAGGTCAATCAATAGTAATGAGAATATTAACAACATGAATAACAACGGGGAAGATAGCAACAACAACAACAACAACATAGACAACACAGACAACAACATTAACAATAATAATAACAACAACAGCTTAAACAATGCGAACAACGACATAAACAACACAAGCAACAGCAGTGGCAACTCCACACAAATGGTTGCTTTTTCGAAGTATGTTTACAGAACTTTAATTTATATTCGACCCAGACTATCATCATCGTCGTCATCATCATCGTCATCATCACCATCAAAACCATCATCATCTGTCTCTTCATCATTCCGATTCTATCTTAAAACCATTTTTATTATTCTTCTCATCCCCATCATTGTT
>NW_008705028.1:1394587-1395547 GCF_000326865.2 Helobdella robusta | reverse complement strand
TAAGTGTTGGTGATTGTGATGATGATGAATGTGGTTAAGATGATGATGATGATGATGATGATGATGAATGTGATTAAGATTATGATGATGATTATGAATGTGATTTAGATGATGATGATGATTATGAATGTGATTAAGATGATGATGATGATGATGAATGTGATTAAGATTATGATGATGATTATGAATGTGATTAAGATGATGATGATGATTATGAATGTGATTAAGATGATGATGATGATGATGAATGTGATTAAGATTACGATGATGATTATGAATGTGATTTAGATGATGATGATGATGATGATGAATGTGATTAAGATGATGATGATGATGAATGTGATTAAGATGATGATGATGATGAATGCGATTAAGATTATGATGATGATTATGAATGTGATTTAGATGATGATGAATGTGATTAAGATTATGATGATGATTATGAATGTGATTTAGATGATGATGAATGTGATTAAGATGATGATGATGAATGCGATTAAGATTATGATGATGATTATGAATGTGATTTAGATGATGATGATGATGATGATGAATGCGATTAAGATTATGATGATGATTATGAATGTGATTTAGATGATGATGATGATTATGAATGTGATTAAGATGATGATGATGAATGTGATTAAGATTATGATGATGATTATGAATGTGATTTAGATGATGATGATGATTATGAATGTGATTAAGATGATGATGATGATGATGAATGCGATTAAGATTACGATGATGATTATGAATGTGATTTAGATGATGATGATGATGATGATGAATGTGATTAAGATGATGATGATGATGAATGCGATTAAGATTATGATGATGATTATGAATGTGATTTAGATGATGATGAATGTGATTAATGATTATGATGATGATTATGAATGTGATTTAGATGATGATGAATGTGATTAAGATGATGATGATGATGAATGCGATTAAGAT
>NW_008705028.1:1297822-1394537 GCF_000326865.2 Helobdella robusta | reverse complement strand
GAATGTGATTTAGATGATGATGAATGTGATTAAGATTATGATGATGATTATGAATGTGATTTAGATGATGATGAATGTGATTGAGATGATGATGATGATGAATGCGATTAAGATTATGATGATGATTATGAATGTGATTTAGATGATGATGATGATGATGAATGCGATTAAGATTATGATGATGATTATGAATGTGATTTAGATGATGATGATGATGATGATGAATGCGATTAAGATTATGATGATGATTATGAATGTGATTTAGATGATGATGATGATTATGAATGTGATTAAGATGATGATGATGATGTTGTTGATGACAAATAAGTTGTTCAAAATAACGAAAAATATAATTTCTCACTTCAATATTTCACAAGAAGCGTCAACAACAAACACACACAGTTCATGTGGTAAGCAAGGATATCTCTGCCATCGAATCCAGTCACCGCATTGCCAATGTCAAACGCTTTACCGTTACACTACCGCACAGCCAAAATGATGATGATGATGATGATGTGATGATGACGATGGTGATTCTGAGGACTACGATAATGATGACAGTTACGGTGATTAATATATAGATGGCAATGAAACCGAAATAAAGAACCGTTTAAACAAAAATAACGGTGATACATAGACCCAAAATGAATGAATGAGTGAGTGAGTGAGTGAGTGAGTGAGTGAGTGAGTGAGTGAGTGAGTGAGTGAGTGAGTGAGTGAGTGAGTGAGTGAGTGAATGAGTGAATCATAAACAAAAATTTACACAACAACAACATTAATCACCACATAGACACAAATATAAACAACAACAACAACAACATTAATTATAAACAAACAAAATATGGAGGCGAATATTTGGTAACCGTGAAAAACAAGTGAAGGAAACATTCAGAATAGGTTAACGTTTATGACTGAGTGAGTGAGTGAGTGAGTAAGTGAGTGAGTGAGCGAGCGAGTGCTAGCGAAAACTGAAACAGTGTTCACACGTCAAAATCATTTGCAGTGGATCTCTTTTTTCCAAAATATAATTCAACGTTTTTTTTATTATACTTTTATCATAAGAATTCAAAATAAATTCGTAAAACCATTTGATAAAAAACACATACCAACAATGCGTACATGAGTTCATAAAGTCCAGCATATTCACATGATCACGCAACCGAACCATGCAGCAACCAGCTGGAAAGAACAGCGACGGACCAGAAACTGATGGACATGCTAAGGAACGAGGTCAGCAGTTTGAAGAAGGAGCTGAAAAAGCAAAAGGAACTCGTTGGTAGGTTGCAAGAGAGAGAGAAACAACTTCAAGATCGGTGAGTTGGTTGAATGATAGGTTGGTTGAATGATTGGTTGGTGGGTTGGTTAAATGATTGGTAGGGTGGTTGGTTGGTCAGTTGGTGTATTGGCTGGTTGGTTGGTCAGTTGGTTGAATGATTGGCTGGTTGGTCAGTTGGTTGAATGATTGGCTGGTTGGTCAGTTGGTTGAATGATTGGTTGGTTGGTTAAATGATTGATTTGGTGGTTGGTTAGTCAGTTGGTTGAATGATTGGCTGGTTGTTCAGTTGAATGATTGGTTGGTTGTTTGGTTAAAAGATTGGTTGGTTGGTCAGTTGTTGTATTGGTCGGTTGCTTTGACCGACCTACTGAAGAGTTTGTCAGTTTGATAGATTGTTTATTCGTGTTCGTATGAACGAGATTTTTTCGTTTACATTATATGTAATAATTATATTGTTGTTATTTTTCGTCATTTTCATTCAAATATAAAACTAGCTGAGTTCCCAACTATTTATTGCACGTTAACAGACTTCAGCAGACAAGGTTAATTAAGTTTTCAAACAATTTTTTCATCTAGAACGGTTTTTATTCTTTTACATGAAATTCTGTACAGGTTATTTTTAGTCGACAAATCTTTTAATAATTGAGTAAAAAAATACATCAGATGTAAAACTATTCATCGAAATGGAACTTAAAATTTTAAAGAGTAACTATTTTTAACCAACACCGAAATAAATAAATTTGCCATCTAATGTTCGCAGATTCTTCTTTGCGGTTTGACGAAATATTGAACTTTGCAAGCAACATCCTGCATGTCGAACACTTCACTTCGGCATGTCGGACAGGTGCCTGCGTTCTGTTGTTCGATCATAAGTGTCGTCACGTTATTCGTTTAAAAATAAAATTACTCACCATTTATGAATTTTAAATTATAATTTAATTAATTAACAAAAAAATAAACCAAAATCAATTAAATACAATTTTTTATATTAAAAGATATATAATAAAAGTTTTTATATATGCACCTTAATTAAATACTGAAAATACTGTCAACTGACATGTTAAAAACGAACTTGGCACTTTAAACCGAACACTTCAAAGCAAATGACCCACGCTCACTGATTAACCTAATCCAGAAAACATTATATAATTTTTTACAATCACAAAATTATAAATTCAGAACAATTTTCTTAAACCAAATGATCAATATCTTTTAAATCTTTGAACTTAACCTGTCATATATTGCTGTTGCGCTAAAGTAAGAGAACACCGAACCAAGAAGAGCAGTGAGCGGACGAAGAAAAGAATAGTATTTCCTCTCTACTGGGGACTCAGCAGCAGTTTCTTATATAGCTCCCACCAGACCGTCGCGTGTGTGTTGGCAAACGTGATGGATGAGGTTGAATTGTCGGGATCGATCCTGTGCTGTCGTATCGAAGAAAGATTCGCGTTGGAGTGGAAACTTTCTGCTTGTTTTTCGATCACGTTCTTTCGATAACGTAATTACTTGCGTAATACAAAAATGAACGAAAACATGCTTGGCAATGCGATTGGATAAGTAGAAGTCCGATCGTAAAACGTCGCGAGAGGAAAGGGTGTTGCCTTTGTTTTAAAACTATATATAGAAAGTCGTCACGTGTTTAAATTAGGGATGTGCGGGTTCAACAATACTCACCCGCTAGACCGTCAGCGTTAGCTGTTGATACCAATTCGATACTAATCAGGAGATCGAGATGAGAGGTGAACTTTTCTTCCCGATCGTGTGGTTCTCTGAGGTGGTGGAATGTTGGTGTCGGTGGGTCGATTTGGGTGTGCTTGAGACGACGCAGATGTTTATGTTGCTGACGTGCCCGCGTACGCTGTTCGAGGTAGGGTTGACGTTTTTGTTGATGCTGATGTGTCATTCGACGACGGAGTTGATTTTACTGAAAGTCGTGTAGAACAGTTGTTTCGCGGACCGGTACGGAATTTAATGGGCATGCTGCGGACCACCATTACACAATATATATGTGAATGTCGGCAGATTTGTAGATTTTGTTAATTTGTTAATTTTAGAAGCATGAAATCTTTTAGCTACAATGTTTATTAAAAATAAATAATAGTACAATTACTTCGATATTTTGAAACAAAATGTAAATAAAATGAAATAAAAATTAGTGTGAAGAATGAGCTTGTTTTCTTTTTGTGATTACATTAAGGCGTGGTTCAAATGAAGACAAAGCGTAGTGGTGAAGAAACTTCCAAATAGTTTCTGAATTTTATCTTAATCACAGCCATACATGAAAACCCGATTTCACACAAATAAGTAGAAGAGAAGGAGAGAAGAATTTGTATAGCTTTTCGGTGAGCTCTGGGTATTCCGACCTAATGTTTATCCAAAATGCGGCAAGCGAAGATGCATTCTCAAATCGAATCTGTAACCCTTGGTCAGCTGCAAGTTCCGAAATGTTATCTTCCAGTCTAACGGTTAAATTCTCTCTAAGCGTAACAAATGAATTTCTGAAACTAACCTTATTTTAATTCTAAACAGTTTTTATTAACTCCAATAAACTTTAATAACATGCGCAATATTTTATTCCGTTTCAATCAATTTCAAAATCACAGATACATGCGATTAACAATAATATTACGTAATTTTAAAGTTTCGCAACGTGGTTCTTCTTTGTTTATAACCACGTGTTTTTGAACAGCTGATCACACGCACATGTTTATGCAAATTAATTTATATATATATATATATATATATATATATATATATAGTGTGCATGATATAATGATACTTTTAAACAGCTGACAACGTTTGCATATGTATATATATGTATGGTCAGTTATGGTTAATATATCACGCGTGAAATACTATTTCGTGCTCACTTTCATACTCATCTCACACTCTAATCATGTTTTTTTTAAACAGCTGACCACCCTCACATATATACTTATCTCGCCAATTTAGAACAATGAATCTCATTTGTTGCAGAGATCATTCTGGCTTTCGCGGTCTTACTCCTATTCTTATCTCACCAGTACTAAATAATGAAATTTTTTTGTTGCTGGTCAAGTCTATTTTTTTATTTTGAATATTTTTAAAAATTTTGGGAGAACGCCGCGGACCGGCAGCTGCTAGTCCGGCGTTAAATATTTTTCAAAATCTTGACCCCTTCCGTCCAAGTTGAATAGATCTGCCACTACATCCACTAGCTAATAAATATCTCACGACTTGACATCTTTTTTTATGAACAAGTATTTTCTGTGCAGTTTGAAAATTGCTATGTAGTTACTATTATGAAAATAAACGGTTAACGTTATTCGTTCGAAGATTGTCAGAACAAGCTCGTCGTCAGCTCGCAAAAGGTTCCAGCAAGTTTGAGGATTTGAGTTTGGGAGCCAACAGACCGACGCAACTCATTAAAAGGTCAGATTCTTGAATTACTGTTTTGTATAATACCACGCTTCTCCGAATGTTATCCAAGCACTCCAATCAATGAATTGGCTCATAAAAAATTGACATTGTTTTCGTTGTCTTATTACAAAATTTGCTGGGCGATCTGATTTGCATGTCAAGGCTATGAATGTACTTTAAAGTTTGTTACATTTGGTTTGCATAATGTGCGCCATTTGGTGTTAAAAACCATTCATGAAAGTTGAAGGGAAACCTCACGAACAAATAAACTCTAAGTAAATTTGTTTTTTCGTTTGTGTGCTATTATTCGCTGCGTCAAGGCTGCTCTTGCGACTTACATAACCACCACACCACACCACATTCAGATACGGCAATTTGTACTCAGAAGCCAGAGTGGATGCCTTGGATGCTCTGGAGAATCTTCCAGAACTGTCCGAATGTGATGATCTCAAGACCAAGCTGCTTCTTTCTATCATTGTGGTATCTTTTTTTTACAAATAATTTTTACGTTCTGTTGAATCAATGAATAGAAATGAATTACTTACTAATTACATGCACGTTTGTACTAATAACTTTTTATATAACATCTAATGTTCGATCAGGTTTTGTTTAGAATTATTAAAATTCTAACCTATAAAGAAATTTTTTAATTACAATTTTCTTTGCTCCATATTTGGTCACTGTGTTTTACTCAAGTAAAGTTAATGAAGTAAAATTTTCAATTAAAATTACTCAGTTGAGTTTTCGTTCGACGCAAAAGACCTTACTGGACCTGAAGACGAGAGTAAGGGAGATGCTGCACATCCCTCGGGTTCTGCAAAGTGGACTGCCCCACTTGTGTCACGCCGCAAACGACCTTGAAGATGACATTGGAGTTTATTTGAGGAAGACGCTGGATAAGCATGACTTAAGAAGGAATTACAACGTTAGAGCTATTGAATGTAGAACAATTACTTTTGTATAGAAAGAAATTATTTTACACTGTCATACCAAGTGTCGCTTGTTTTCGTTTCAGCTGCTTGGGTGGTTGACAGGTATTTGTCTTTCACATACACGGTTTTTTGTGTTGTCCAGTTTTTACTGAATTTAATTTTTTGGTTCGCTTTTATGTGTTCTTCATAAATATCACAACATTTATATAGTTTTTAACTTTATCAGCAGCCTATGCTTATTGGAAAGTTTAGAAGTCTAAATTTCACACAACAAATGTAAAAATTGTTTTTGTTGTAATTCATTTTCACGAATATATAATTATTTTATTTTACAGCCAGCTGATTATAACATTTATAATACCAGGACCACAATATTTGTAACGACCAATTTTTAATCAACATTCGATCATAAAGTTAACGTTTTTTTCATAACTCTTCAGGAAGTCAGCGAGCGAGTTTGGATCACCCTGTTTGACTACCCCTCTCTGAGAAACTGCAATGGTCTGACGAGGTAATGTTAAAATTTTCCTACAACTAATTTTACTGACTAAAAAAAAAGATACAAAACGAACAAACCTATATATGCATATTTCAATGAAGAGTTCAGAAAACCTGAATGCTAATAGGTACATCGAGGAGTGTGTATCGGTAGCCTGGTCGCTAACAGTTCAGAACCCACCGATGCTCATCGACTACGAGATGGGCCCTTTCGACCAAACCAAACATTCTCGATTCCATACATCTGACCCAAATTCGAAGGCCATCAAAGTCTATCTGTGGCCAGCTCTAACAGAAGGAGAAAAAGGAGCGTGTGTCAGCAAAGGAATCGTCATTACATGATTTTCAATTTTTTTCATTTTTTACTTTAATAATTTGTTTACACAAAAACAACTGCAATTCTTCTTGGCACAACTGTTGCTAAATTTATTAACGATATTGCTACGACTATACTTGTCTATGATTTTCAAACTAACGAATTTTTTCAGGTACACATGTTATTGTAAGAATGCTGTTTATTAAATGCTTGATAAGACATATCGTTATTTTCATTACCTTTGTATTTATCATTATAACTGATAATCTCAATGTAATGACTCTGCGATTAAATTCTGTTACCTAAAAACTTTTGAGGACAATATGCAAAAATGTTGTTAATACTACACTCTGCTTGACTAAGCGAGTTAACTGTGTTTTTCATAAGATAATCTTATTTTTCTTCTCAGCGAAAAAAATTAATCAAAATGAAATCAAAATTAGTCAAAATGGAACAAAACGTGATTGTGGGTCCATCTTGCGACCTAAATTCAATTAAAATTAAAAGCAATAAATTTGTCAAATTACCGTGTGGCTAATGATGTGGATAGTAATAAATGGGTTCTTTTAATAATCTATAAATTAATATATTAAAAAAATTTAATATTTAAAATAAGGAAAAAATCATAAAAACGCCGTGACAGACTCTGATTTTATGACTCTGATTAATATCTCATTGATAAACCTTCGTTGCAAATTGGAAAATTATGCGATCTGTAGATTTTTTCATTCTTTGAAAAATGTTTCCAGCATGTTTTTTTAGTGTAGTGGTAAAAAAAAGTAATTAAGATTAGGGATGCACCGAAGTTCGGCCCCGATCAAAATCCGGCTTTTTTCAAATCCGGTCGGATTTAAGCGTCCATCAACATTTAAAAACGTTATAAATAGAAAAATTTTTTTTATTAAATTCAATTAATTTTATGTCAATAAGTTAAAGGCTAAGCACACATGACACATAATAAAAACATCACTAATTATGAGGTGAGCTGGACAATTTTCTTTGTGCTATAACATGGGATATGCATAAATTATAAGCTGATCTTTGTGTAAAAGAACTTGTGCACGTGTATATACTATATAATTGTATATGACTGTAATTATATATATAGCTACATAATATATATATAGACATATATATGTTGGTAATGGACCCTAATTTTCACTTTAGTGAGAAAAATTGAAAAAACGAACTACAAACATATTAACGCCAAACATTCGGTAGAATTTATAGAATATTGTAAAAATAGACACACACACACACACATATATATATATATGTATATATATATATAGAGAGAGAGAGAGATAAATAAGCGCATAATTTAAGAACATGGTATGTTAAAGGTTAGGCTAAGCATACATGGCACATAATTACAACATCACTAACTGTGAGGTGGACAATTTTCTTTGTGCTTTTACATGGGCTATGCAAATATGCATAATTATAAGCTGATCTTTGTGTACAGAATTTGGCGTATCACACAGCTTATTCATATATTTGAATTAATTAACTATTTGCTTGGTGTTATTTTTTGATGTTCAACATGTAACCGTAAATGTGAGTATTTCCTCTAACGTATGTAAAATGGTAACTAAAATCCGGCCAAGTCCGGCCCGGCCGTGTTTGAAAAACCTAAATCCAGTGCATCCTTAATTAAGATAGCAACATCGATACGACGGACTTAGCTTAGCCTATATTGGAAGTTGACGGTCTCCTCCTACCCCTACAATGAATCAATCCAAACAATTTGTCAGACGAATACTCGCACAACTTTGGCCCGGGCATAGCGTCCTTAATAACTACAAATCAAGTTAAACAATAACATCAACATAAGTCTGTTTGCCATCCCCACCCAAATGATGCGCCTTCTCTTTGCTGCATCAACAGCTCCACTCATTTCAACACAACTCTTATGTAGGTTGCAAGTTGGTTGAAGCTACAGTTCAACGAACCAATAAGCTCTTGCCGTACGAATGGGAATAATAACAACTTGATGTAACAGACAAAATTTTCGTTTTAAATTATTTCAAAACGTTGTAAAAAAAAGATATAATAATTTACACATATTTACAATTTTATATGAAACGTAAAAGCATGTATTAAGCGCATTAAACGCATATATTAAACTTTTCATGGGACAGGAGCAATTTTTCTCACACCTCATGGGATGCACTCGATATTTGACGGGCTATAGCCAGTATAACAATTAAGTCTAACAGTGCTTGTTTGTAACTACGATGATTATTTTGTAAAACGTTTCTTTCATTAAGAATCGGTAATTTAACGGTAAACAATCGTTACTCTAGAACTTTTATCTTTTCAAATTGGTAACTGATTCAATGTTGGTGGAAAAATTTATTTGTCAATAACGCTATCGAAAATTAATGATGAAGTTGAAGTGAGTAATCTAAGTTGAATAAATATATAAAAAAATAGAGATAAATAAGCAGGTGGAAGAAAATAGTCTGATTGAACTGACAGTTGATGGTGATGGCAGGGGCTGGGCTTGACTGAATAGCCAATAGCCTCAAGCTGAGTTGCTGGTGGCTGTTTTAAAGTGATGTTATCCATCACATACTTACGATGTTTTGGACAGTAGAAAAGTTTGCTGAATGATGTTGCGCTACATTTTTTATAATTATCAAACTTAAAATATTTTGGCCCGGAGTGTGCATACACGTAAACGAGTTTGGAATTTTCAGGACAATCCACCAAAAAATACTTCGGTTCAAAGTTAAATTTATCTGTAAGATGACTTTTTCCGGAGAAAACACTTCTTACGCACAATGGACAGCGCCCTACTTCCTTAATAATGAATAAAACATTAACATAATTCTATTGTTCGCTGGATATCAGAATATTTAAATCAAAAATTCTAAAAAAATTTTATAACCTTGAGCCATACTCCGATGCAACTTTTGTGGTACGAATGCTTGCAAGGAAGTGTTTTGATGTCCCCTCGGTTCCCATACATTTTTGAACAAATAGGGCATATTTCTTTCGTATTGTAATTGTATTTGAGGAAGTTGTTCGCAATGCCAAATTGTCTAAATTGCAGTCCGAAGTAATAATCTTCATGGAATATTTTTCCTTTTATACCGTCCTATCAATGGTGCAGTAGTTTACGTTTAAACTTGCTTATAAAAAGTGTTTAGCCATTATGTTTTGTACAATTTTCTATTAAGTTGAACCTTTAAAAACAAATGTTCTGAACATATCAACTGCCCAAATGCATACATTAGAAGCCGGTTAATCGGACCAGATTTTGACATAGCTAAAGTGATAGTACGGGCAGGCATTTCATCTTTTTTATAGTATAACGCGTTACATTTGTATCAAAATTCAATGGCAGTGGCCGTTATTCTTCAAGAAGCAATTGATTTGAAAAACGTTCTAGATATTACAACACAATATTAAATGGCCATACAAATACACCATTTGTAATGTTTGCAAAAACAATCGCCTAAAAACGTTTAAAAAATTTTCTGTTTTAATGTTTTCAAATTAAGCATAACGATTTCATTAAACATAATTATTTTCGTTTCATCAGATCATTCAAAAAAATTATCAAACGAATCTGTCCAGACATGCGCTTATCAAAGTTTTGAATTTTGTGGAAATACAAGAAAAACAATATTTAAACACCCAAAAACAAAAAGTCCTAGCTACGTCTATGTACATGGGTTCACATTTGAACAATGCAAACATCATGTTACACAACGCATGTGCCCCTAGTAAGTTAATTAATAAAAATTTTTATGAGTACCGACGTATTTGATAACTTTAAGCAAAACTTACAAAACCTCAAACTCTCTGTGGACGATATTTTATTGCGGCTTACAGGTTTGCGGTCAGCCTCTAGGTTTAAGCAGACTAAATAAAGTTTAAGTATGATTTGCATAATTTCGTTCTTTCAAATTTGGTCCTACTAAGACTTTTTAACCGGTTCCTAGTGTATAATCAATTTAACTTTTATTGGAGCTGTTTGCTTTTGGAAAAATATCGATAGTTACATTGTTGAATGAACTTGCGTAAAAATTGACGATGTGATCCAAAAAATTTTCTGCATCTAGATCCACGGGTGAACCATCATCTGATCTTCGATTAAACTAGACATGTTTATTTGATTTACTTTATTTAATCTTAACATTCGTTAATTTATAATTTTCATTAGTTTATATTTCATTGAAGCAAAGATTGCATACGAACCGGATAGATTTCATCTTCTCCATTTTTAAAATAAAATCTATTTTCCATTGAACGTTTCTTTTGAAAATTACGCTACAAAATCAAAGTTTTAATTTAAGTTGTAGTGCAGCCGTTTATATGCTTACAAAAATGTCTACAAACCGAATATTCATTGATTACTTGCGATACTTTCTTCAAAACTCCATTGTCCCATTTAGGAAATTCCCGAAACCTATGTGCCCAACAGAGGAGTAGACAATAAATAAATCATTAAATAATAATTTTCATTAAAACAAAACCAGATTATTTTTCACACATTCACACACGTCCAGCGGTTTAATATCAAGCAGATAAATATTGCATTTGTGATGATGATGTGCAGGATCGAATTAAAAATAAACAAGCAAGTGTAAAATTTTTGAGACTCGTAATTGGATGGAGACCGCATAGGGCCCGCACGTCACACATTCTTATTTTTTTTTGAATAATGCCAATTTGAAACGGGTTTGTAAACGAAACGTGGTTACTACACTTACACTACATTTGCACAATGTACAGTTGTTTCTTTTATGAAAGACAAAGAAAAATTAATGGAAGAGAAAGACAAAGAGCAACCGCTTTACACAAACATGTCACACACAATCATAGTTCTTCATAAACGATAAGCCATTTAGTTTTTGAAAGAGTTAAAACTTGAGAAAGGAGAAAAATGATTTGCTATTAGAGAACTCAATTTGTCAATTGTTTATAAATATTGTTAGTTCGTTGTTTTGTTGAATTAAGCCTCGCCATATATAAAAGCTATAAATGAACTCAATATGTCACATGGCAAAATAAAGTCTTCTCTACTTTAAAATTTTTGCTGCGATGTTTCAGATAATAACTTGAATTCAATAAAATTATACATCTTATTTGTACAATGGGAAAGGTTTTCTGCACCTGTGCGTAAAAGATTAATCAATTGAAGTTTTTATCAACAAATAAATAAATTGACCTCTCAGCCATACTCCACTTTGCGCACTTCAACTTCTATTTTTAAAAATTAAATTACTTCTGACTAGAATGCAACAGTCTAAAAATATCGTTAATAATCGTAAACAACGACCAACAATAAACAACTAAACGGAAATGCTCCCGGTGGGCGTGGCTTAATTCAACAAAACAACGAACAAACAATGTTTCGATGAGATAAGCGGAGAGCATGTCATATTTAAAGGTAAACTTTTTGTAGAGTTCTTTGTACCGTTAGTGAAAAATAATGAACAATAAATATAATTATCTCTTTTTTTTGACTGAAAAATAAGACCAAATTAATTTTTCAAAATAAAATGATAATTTTAGTTGTTATGCAACAAATGCCACCAAGATCCATTAGACGAATACTCCCACAACTTTAGCCTGGCCAAAGCTACAAATCATGATTAAACAATAACATCAACATCAGTCTGTTTGTCATCCCCACCCAAATGATGCGCCATCTCTTCGCTGCATCAACAACTCTTCTCATCTCAACACAACAGACACTAAAAATCTCTTATAGAGGTTGCAAGTTGGTTGAAGCTACAGTTCAACGAACCAATAAGCTCTTGTCGTACGGATGAGAATAATAACAACTTGATGTAACAGACAAAATTTCTGCTTTAAATTATTTCAAAACGTTGTAAAAAAAAGATATAATCATTTACACATATTTACAATTTTATATGAAACGTAAAAGCATGTATTAAGCGCATTAAACGCATATATTAAACTTTTCATGGGACAGGAGCAATTTTTCTCACACCTCATGGGATGCACTCGATATTTGACGGGATATAGCCAGTATAACAATTAAGTCTAACAGTGCTTGTTTGTAACTACGATGATTATTTTGTAAAACGTTTCTTTCATTAAGAATCGGTAATTTAACGGTAAACAATCGTTACTCTAGTAATTTTTTGTTGTTCCAATTGGTGAATAATTTAATGCAGATGGAAAAAAGTTAATTGCGATATTGCTATCGATGTGCTAATCGCAAATTTATGGCGCATCGTTTCGGTAACAGCATGGGAAAAAATAATCTTTCAAAATGTCATCTACTTTGTTATATGACATTCTAATTCAAGTATTTGACATTAGTATTTTGTAATTAGTGAAGTTTGCAGTTGAACTAAGTAATGTAATCTAAATTGATAACTTTTATAAATTTTTTGTGTCAAAATAAAGTTAAATCCAATATCGTAAAATAAGCAACAGTTAAATAAACAATGGTTAACATTTCATGAAACATCTCTTATTTTTTGTTGAATAATGCCAATTTGAAACGGGCTTGTAAACGAAACATTTGCACAATGTACAGTTGTTTCTTTTATGGAAGACAAAGAAAAAATAATGAAAGACAAAGCAAAGAGCAACCGCTTTACACAAACATGTCACACACAATCATCGTTCTTCATAAACGATAAACCATTTAGTTTTTGAAAGAGTTAAAACTTGAGAAAGGAGAAAAATGATTTGCTATTGGAGAACTCAATTTGTCAATTGTTTATAAATATTGCTTGCTCGTTGGGCAAAAGTTTACATTCAGAATTACAACGTTTGTTTACATTCACTACCTCTAATAGAGAGTAAAATTCGAAATTCCTCCTACTGAAATTCGAAAAGTGCATTGAGATTAAAATAGGTTTTTTAATGTAATAATTTAAATTTGCACGTATAATTTAGGAAATTAAACGTTTTAGATGTTTTTATTATATATTTTATTATAATTTGTACGTATATTACGTTATTTGCACGTATTAGGTCTTTATTATTTGTACGTACATAACACCTTATTTGCACGTATATAGCCTATAAAATGAACGAAAAAAAATGAAATTTTTATTATACCAAGTTAAAAAAACTGTTTAAAACACTGGACAACATATAATCAATATAAAATTATTTAAAAATTTAACAAATATTGTTTCTGGCATATGTGCCTAATAATATTACCGAACGGTTGGTCGCCGTACCGTTCGCGCCACAGAAATTCTGCCAAGTAAGTGTGCCTCAGGCTCTTCGACGTGCCGTACATTAATTTGAATTTGGCTTTCAAACGTGCCCACATGGATTCAACGTTTTGGATGTGTACTCCTGTCATTGGGTCAACAAAATTTTGGGAGTAGTTGACTGTCAAATGAGTGTAGCCCATATTTCTCAGCTGGCTATAGGCACGCCACTCATCTGACACGATGGTTGTGCCAGGAGCAATCCACTTTTGTATCAACGGCAACAACGTTTGTGAATTCCGGGCCACGACTTCTTCCACAAAACAAAACTTTGTATCACGTTGGATTCCTCCAAAAATCCAACCTTCATTGGCACCCACATTTCTCCCCCTCTGATATTTGGCCTTCATTAATTTGGATTCATTAATCTCTACGATTGTGCCAGGGCCACCTATCTGGTTAATTTATAAATAATTTTTTGAGCATTGTAATATAATTTCAATTTTTATTAAATTGTTGACAAACTTTAACTTTAAACCTACCTTGTCAATTTGCTCTACGCATTTAAACTGACAAATGTCACGACAAAAACTGAACCAATCAACAACTGTTTTTGGACTCAGTTTCAGTTCGTGACATGTCGTACTCACCGACATTCTTCGTGACCAGAAATACACCATACGAACAATTAGGCTAAGTCATAGGTGTTCTATCAAAGAATGAATCTGTCCTGATGCTACATCTTTTTCGAAAAATTTATAAGTATTAATTAACATTTAAATTAATAAATTAAAAATACTTCAAATATTAAACTTATGAACCTTCTTTGGCACCCTCTTGCCGGACAACGCCATACAACTCCATCCTTCTTTACATTGCTTTTACACGTGACCTCTACCATTTTGCAACCTCAATTATAACAGTACATTTCACGGTAAGATTAGTCCGTGAAATCTGAGCCACTACCTCGTTACGCGTCTATTTTTTGTTAGACGCACGACCAGGTCAGTAAACGTAACGCCGCCAGCCATCCTAACGGTTTCAAAATATTATAACATATATTACTCGTTATTACAAGTCATTATAAGTTAATGCTTAAACAATTATAAATTATAAAATTAATGTAACCTTGGTTTTTGGACAAATTCTCTTTTATTAAAACAACCACGAGAACAACCACGAGAACACAGAAAGGTTGGAAAAGGAAATACATGTGACTTTTTCTTTGAAACTTTAGAAAAAAAACTAAAAACTTCCGAAAAAATTATTAAAATTTAATTAAACCTGTTTTAATAAATTGATTTTAATAAATTTTAATATATATATATATATTGTTATTTTAATCAATATATTACTTTTTTTGACTGATAAATAAGACCAAATTAATTTTCCATAATAAAATTGATTGATTGAAAGTGCCTACCATTAGAAAACATTGTGTCCGGGTGGCGCCTATTTTTTTAAAAAAAAAACGTGCACATAAAACGGCTATGTTAAAAATATAACACATAAAACGGCTATGTTAAAAATATAATTCTGTTTAATTTGAAAAAAAAACTACGAAATCCCTTAACCGTTAACAAATCTTGCGATTTCGTTTGCTCTAAATCTATTTTTAAAATTTTAATTATTGCATTTTTCATTTTATAAAACCCTGTTTTACACACAATTCCCTGGAGAATGACTTGATTTGTACGGTTGTGCGCGAAAATACTTTCCTATGTTTATCTTAGTTTTCCTATTATTTTCCTTACAAAAAAAACCTCTTGCACGGGTAATTTTTGATACGTAAGATATGTATGATTAGGCCTAGTCGGAAGATTTTGATGAAACAATCTTTCGTTATGATAGTTTGACTTCCTTGAGTTATAACTATTCAAGCTATTTTGATGCAAAAGTTAATTAAGGTAATTGAATGAATAAATAACCAGTAGTCATTCATATAAATTAACTTATATGGAACAAATGATTAGCCCATGCCGATCAAATGTTAACCGGGTGGACGTATAATTACAAACACAATTTAGCAATCAGTGACAGCAAACGAAAAGTTAGCAAGCAAAAAATAAGCTATCAAACAATGACACATCACACTGGACACACCCGATGGTGCAACGGTAAAGTGCTTGGCACTGGATTCGATCGCAGAGACCCCCGCCTACCGCATGCGATGCATCGTCCAACGTTTATTTACTGAACACTGTGTGATTTTGATGATGCCTCTATGAAAAATTTTAAAGAGAAGATCGTAATATATGAATGAGAAACAAAAAATGGTTTACACCTTGGAATTTTATCGGCAAACAATATTATAAACGTGTAAGTATACAGTATAGTTGGGGTACCACAATTAAGAATATTAAAAAATGCCATAAAATATTAAAATGTATTCAAATAACAACAACGAAAATAATAATTAAAAAACAAATTAAAAAAAATTTCATGGATAAATCATGTTCAGTTAGGTCCGAGGTCAAGTAATTACAAATTCAACTTAAATCAATCATGATTTGAGTACACATCGTCCGTCTTAATGTGCGCGCGCGCGCACACACACACACACACACACACACACACAAAAGCATTCACGCCACACACACACACACACAAAAGCATTCACGCCACATACACACACACACACACACATAAAAGCATTCACGCCACATACACACACACACACTCTCTCTCTCACTCTAACATGCATAAATAAACACACACACACATTTATTCAAATTATGAAAATTAAATTTAAATGAATGAGGAAAACTGTGTAAGAGTAAGTGGGAGGTCAGCCTTTGAGAAGCCTCATGAGAGGAATAAAATCACATCCTCCTCCATTCATGGTGATACTCCCGTCCACGTGCAGCAAGAATTGAAATATAAGCTGGTGAACATTTCATTAAATTCTAAAATGTGGATTACGTAAGAATGAATTAGCAGTACCGAAATATCGAGTAGACCGAGAAATAGCACATAATATCGGAAACATCTATCGCAATCAGTATTAGGAATATAAGAAGCTGGTAAATGATTAATTAAATAAATATAAACACACACACACACACACAAATATATATATATACACAATTTAAATATGTGGATAAGAAGCAGGCGGGAAGCAGAGCACATCTAACTGTTGTGTTGCTAAATAACAATGTGTGCAAGAATGAAGTGATGAGGGTATACGTCAGAAATGATGATGAAATGAATGATTAACTTGAAATAAATGATACACGATTGGAAATTTTTTTAAAGAAAAATATTTGAAAATAAATTTTTAAAGATCTGTAACAGCAGTTTAAAGTATAGCAAAAAAACTATGAATGAATGAATGAATGAATGGATGAATGAATGAATAGTAAACATAACCCAACTGCAGTGGATATTAATTATCATTTATACGGACTGTTAATAAACAAATAATAAGTCATTAAAAGTTACTGACATCCAACCGATCAACAATAATCTGAATGTCAAATGAACAAATTTCATAACACCAAAAAAATATTTCAAAATGAGTGAAGAGAATGGCTCAAAATAATATCCCAAATTGAAAAACTAGAAAATAAGATCTGAAATATTAAGGAATAAATTACAACGATAATATGTAGAATGCGAACTGTTTGGGAAGCGAAAAAGAAAAACAAATCAAGGGCAAAATTTTCAGCATGTAACGTTTGAACTTTCACAGGTTACAACATACCTGGCTGAACAATGGATTCAGTTTGAAACTTTGAAGACTTTAATTATTTAATTAGTTAATTAATTAATCGCCATTTGTATTATCTGTTCATCTCCATAGCCTGCTTAGGAACGAGCGTGCACTGGTATTATCCTCAAGTACATACATGCAAATGAACGTGATCGTAAAAATAGTATACCTAAATACTGCTAATTAAAATAGTCACTTTGATACTGAATTAAACAAATATATACAGGAAAATTTATGCAGAGACGAGTTTCAACTGAAACAAACAACAGATTATGGTGAGTAAATTTGAAAAAGTTATGAAAATTCAATTCAAATGAATGAGGAAAACTGTGTAAGAGTAAGTTGGAGGTCAGCCTTTGAGAAGCCTCATGAGAGGAATGGAATCACATCCTCCTCCATCCATGGTGATATTTCCGGCTCTAAGTTGGCTCTCAACGACGATGTCATTTATATGCGTGCAACATGAATTGAAATATAAGCTGGTGAGTAATTCGTGAAATTATGAATGAATGCTTGCGTTGGGGAGTTAGAATGTAAATTTTAAAAAATATTTTCAATATCCCGACTGAGAGACCAAATAATAATTGGAATTTCTATAGATGTTAGTCCATTAACAAATCAATAAACCACATTTCAGCGAAGAAAATAATATATACATATATACATACACATATACATACCTATATGTGACACATAGCAAACGTAAAGGTGTGCAACATGGTAGAACTTGAAACAAAACAAAACCTCCTTTTCAAAAGAACAATGCATGATATATTTTGAAAAAGAATAAAATGAATGAAAGTTCAATATCTTGCTGAAAATTGTAAGCAGTATAAGCAGCAGCAAACGGCCAGCTAACCAGCTGCCAGTGAATTGAATGATCGATCCACCGGCTCATTGAAAAATGTCATCATCAATAAAATTATACATCAACCAATGATTAAAAAAGTCGATTGATGAATGAATGAATGAATGAATGAACAATTGAATAAAGAATGCATGAATGAACGAACGATTAAACCAATCGGTTCATTCGTTCGTTCATTCGATAATGAACTAATGAGAGGTCTGTTTGAGAAGCCACTGGACGAGCTGGTCTTCCGACTTGGCCTTCCAGTTGATGTTCATACGAACGGCATCCAGGAGTTCAATGTTCAGTCGGGCAGTCTCCTTACTCATGTGCTCGTTCAGGAATGTTTGTAACTGTCCGTTGGTTTGGTAGGTGGGTTGGTGTAGTGTATCAATTAATATGTAATAAACATGCAAGGCAGCTTATCACACACACACGCACGCACACACACACATACACACACGAACACGCAAATAGATGAAATAAAAATTGTATCAATCACAAAAAGAAAAAAATTACTTATTTTCCATGTAAAAAATACCCAAATACCAGTTTAATTCAGTTTACTTGTGTAACAAACATAGTGGGAAATTTTGAATAATTTTGAATGAAATTTTTTTGCGCAAAAAATGAATAGTAACTGTTCCCAGCCCAGTGAAGTTAATTGGTCCTCAAATAAAAGCGACATGCCCACAAACTAAAAATAGTCATCACCATCATCAACACCACACTACCACCACCATCATCGTCATCATGAAAACCACACCACCATCATCATCATCCTCAACACCACACCACCACCCTCATCATCATCACAACCACACCACCATCCCCATCATCATCATCATCCTCAACACCACACCACCATCCTCCTCCTCATCATCCTCATCATCACCCCCACTGACCTCGTCATATTCGACCTCTGTGGAGAAGAGGAATGAGGCGAACCTCACGATGGCTCTGGACCTCTTGGGCATGCCATGAATTCTTATAGCAGATGATGATGGAGTCAGTGAAGGTTGAGTGAGTGAGTGAGTGAGTGAGTGAGTGAGTGAGTGAGTGAGTGAGTGAGTGTCAGGTACATTTAACATTGTCGAGTCATCCTCATATCAAAGTTATCCAGTTTGCGTGAAAATTATTTTTAAATTGGATTTTTTTGAAGTTCATAAAGTGAAACGATATCAGAACAAAGCATCAACAAAAAAAAACGAGCAAATAAATAAAAAATATATAAATAAATAAATAAATTAATCAGTTAATACAATCATAAAAATAAATGAATAAATTAATTGATTAATCAGTTAATATAATCATAAAAATTTATCAAAGCACAAAAACAGGATCAGAAAAAAAGAAGATAGCTTGAAGAGGAGACTGACCTATCATTGATGAGTGACCAGTTCTTCTTGATGAAGTTCCACAGTACCAACTGACCGGCTGAATGCTTTCCAACTCCTGTCAATGTTCCCAGACACTCGTTCGTCTTCATTAGAGTCTGGTTCAAAGACATCTCCAACAGTCTGATTGATTGATTGAATGAGTGAATGTCACTCATTCAATCAATCAGACTGATTGAATGAGTGAATAATTGAATGAGTGAATAATTGAATGAATGAATGAATGAATGAATGAATGACGGAATAAATGTATGATTGATTGAATGGTTGAACAATTGACTAATAAAGTTGGAATGATTGAAAAGACAAAAAAAATTGTTTCATGGACTTACAACTCTCAATCATTTCTTATTAAAACTCAACTAATAAAATTTCAATTAAGGTTTTAGATGAAAATCAAAGCTCAAATCAGCACAACAAAACACTTCATTTTTTATTAAAGATAATCATAAAATAACCTCTTAATTTTTTTTTAAACTTAAATAAAACATATATACTCTCGACAAATTTCTCATCATTTTAAATTATCTCTCACATCTTATCTAGCAGATAACATGGGCAAAAAGCAAACCAACCAAACAAGCAACTACACAAATCCAAATGGACTAATTAGGCAGAGGCAGAGGCGCAAGCACACACAGACCTACCTAGTGACTCTGAGGACATCATTACTGAAGGTCAGTGCATCCAGCATGACGGCTTTCTGGGCCTGGCTGGTGTTGCTAGACATGGCGCTATTCATGACAAAGTCCCATTCCTCGGCCCCGCCGTACTTCACTGCGTACCGGAAGACTATGGACTGCTGGTTGGGACTTAATCTGTTCAGTGCCAGGAGAAACGATGATACGATACAATTCAATACGATACAATAAAATTCAATAAAATACAATTCAATAGAATACAATACAATACAATACAATTCAACACAATAAAATAAAATTCAATGCAATAATGGCAGATCAATCATGTAGGACATAAATTATCACTGCAATTATATCACTATCTCATTCGTATTCATCATGATATCATCCATAAATTATATCAAAATTTCATTCATTATTCATAATAATTAGATGATATATTCCATAAATTATATAATTATATCAAAATTTTATTTATTATTCATAATAATTAGATGATATCTTCCATGAATTACATCAAAATGTCATTCATTATCGATAATAATTAGATGATATCTTCCATAAATTATATCAAAATGTCATTCATTATTGATAATAATTAGATGATATCTTCCATAAATTATATCAAAATTTCATTCATTATTGATAATAATTAGATGATATCTTCCAAGAATACATTTATATGATAGAAACACACATTACGAATACCACATGTCGATAGCTTGCTATTCAACAGAGTTTATAAACCAAGAACAACAACACTAAAACAACATTACAACAACACACACACACACACACATACAACCACACACACACACACACACACACACAACCTCACGCACACCCGAATGACGTAACGGTCACTCAAAATCCCGATGTGACCCACCCAGCCACTCACCCACCAACTAACCTCAATGATCCATTAACCATCTGCTTGAAGGACCTCATCACCCAATCAACATACTCCTGGAAGCCGAGCCTCGTTGCAAGGGACATCAACTCTATCCTTATCAATCTGTTGGTTGGTGGGAGTTGGGATACAAACTACAAAGATACAAATTATACGGATACAATTAATGAGGATACAATCAATGAGGATACAATTAATGAGGATACAATCAATAATGCGGACACTGATAATACGGATACAATTAATACGGATACAATAAATAAGGATACAATTAATACGGATACAAATAATAAGGATACAATAAATACGGATACAAATAATAAGGATACAATTAATACGGATACAATTAATAAGGATACAATTAATAAGAATACAATTAATAAGGATACAAATAATACGGATACAAATAATAAGGATACAATAAATACGGATATAAATAATAAGGATACAATTAATAAGGATACAATTAATGAGGATACAAATAATACGGATACAATTAATACGGATATAATTAATAAGGATACAATTAATAAGGATACAATTAATACGGATACAATTAATAAAGATACAATTATTAAGGATACAATTAATGCGACCTAAGAAATGTAAACTTTTGCTGGCCTAAGAAGTGTAAAGCTTCTCTAAAATTCTTAGTAAATTTATTTCACAACACTTTATTAGAGTTTTTTTTATTGGTTTTTTTTTTTAAATTACTTGGTATCGTGGTCTCCAACATCTTCCCATCCAAGTTTCTTCAAGATTGGAGTCATCAACTTCTTCATAACATCCTGTTGTGTTGTAATGTTGTTGTGTGTTGTTGTTAGTGTAATGTTGTGGCGTGTTGTTATTAACGTTACGATGTTGTTGTGTGTTGTTGTAATGTTGTTGTGTGTTGCTATTGTAACAATGTTGCTGTGTGTTGTTATTGTTATTGTTGTTGTTGTGTGTTGTTATTGTTGTTGTAATGTTGTTGTGTGTTGTTGCTGTTGTGTGTTGTTGCTGTTGTAATGTTGATGTGTGTTGTTATTTTTGTTGTGTGTTATTATTTTTGTTGTGTGTTGTTGTTGTTGTTGTAGTGTTGCTGTGTGTTGTTATTGTAACGTTGTTGTTGTTGTAATGTTGTTGTGTGTCGTTGTTGTGTGTTGTATTATTGCGTTTTTAATGAAATAGTGTTGAGTGTTGTTATTGTAATTTTGTTGTCGTTGTTGTGTTCTGGCTACACAATCCTTAAAACCATATCATCATCAAAGTAACCACCACAGTCATCCTCATCATCATCACCATCGTCATCATTTCCAGTCTCAATGCTACTATCATAATCACAATAATATCATATCTGTCACCAGCATCCAAATCATCATCGCAACCACCACCATTATCATCATCATCATCATCAATACAATCATCACATTATCATCATCATCACTACCACCATCATCATTACAATCATCCTCACAATCATTACATCATCATCACCACCATCATCATGATAATCATTACACCACCATCATCATCACAATCATGACCACCATCATCACAACCACTACTACCACCACCATCCTCATCATCATCATCATCACAACCATTACCATCATCATCATCACAACCACCACTATCACCACCACCACCATCACCACTCTCATCATAATCACCGTAAACAGCTGATAATGAGTGTTCGTCTTGAACCTGTAGTCCATCATCTTGATGTTCCCCATCATCATCCTCCAGGGGTTGTAACTCCCCTCCCTCTCCAGGTACAACGAGAGGTCGAGCGCCATCGTCAGGTTCGTGTGGCCGGTGCTGTTGTGGTGGTGGCGGCGATGATGGTGGTAGTGGTGGTGAATGATGATGATAGTGGTGAATGGTGACGGATGATGGATGACGGATGATGGTGGTGATGATGATGGTGGTGATGACGGATGTGAATTATGATGACAGTGATGATGATGGTAGTGAATTTTGATGATAATGATGAATGATGTGAATTATGATGGCAGTGATGATGAATGATGATGGTGATGAATGGTGATGATGATGGCAGCGGTGAATGATGACAGTGAAGATGGTGAATGATGATGGATGTGAATTATGACGACTGTGATAACGACAATGATGATGGCAATGGTGAACGATTGCGGTAGATGATGACGATAGCGATGATTAATTATTGTAGTGATTATGGTGAATTACGTTGGTGATAAAAAAAAAAAACTTGAACTGCAACAAAGGATGAATTGATACTCGGTGCTTAGCACTGATAAAAGCCAGAAAATTAATCACTCAAGACGACATAAATGTAGATGGAATGAATGAAATTTCAACGAAAACTAAATGGAAAAATGAATGTCTCCATCTAGACGAACACTCCAGAAACCTAACGAGGGAGAAGATATCATTGATCAAATTGCCTCTGTCGATTGCAGTGAAGACCTGTGTAGTGGTAAGTGATGGTCTCTGAGTATCTCAGATAGCAAGAATTCTGGTGATACTCTTGTATTCATGTTATGCATGAGATACATTTGTATCTTTAGTATGTATGGGATAAATCTGTATCTATATTATGTATGGGATATATTTGTATCTATAGTATGTATTGGATATATTTGTATCTATAGTATGTATGAGATATATTTGTGTCTATAGTATGTATGGGATATATTTGTGTCTATAGTATGTATGGGATATATTTGTATCTATAGTATGTATGAGATATATTTGTATCTATATTATGTATGGGATACATTTGTATCTATAGTATGTATGAGATATATCTGTATCTATATTATGTATGGGATATATTTGTATCCATATATATTAACATCATCATCATCATTGCAAGTGTCATCATCATCACCAATGTCATCATCATAATCATCATCATCATCATTATTACAAAAACCCCTACCCTCATCATCATCCTTGAAATACATAATAACATTCATATCGTCTATCATAACTATCATAAAAACCACCACAACTATCACTCTCAAAAACATCATCATCATAATCTTCGCAGTTTTCAACATCATCATCCTCATCTCCCTCATTACCATCATCATCATCCTCATCCTCATCATCATCATCAACACGTTAAAATGTATTTACAGTGTGATCGGATTTGAGTTGCCTAATGATGTCAGACCATCCATTATCATCGTAGTGCACTCTGTAGAAACCTGGAAAAGACGAACAATACCATCATCACCACCATCATCATCACCTTCATCAACAACAACAAGGACGACGACGACAACAACAACTCCATTATCATCACCATCTTCCTCCTTCTCATCACCAACATTACCATCTTCATCATCCCCATCCTCTCCAATATCACCATCATCATCATCACCACCATCTTAAATATCGTCATCATCACCATCACCATCATCTTTAACATCTTCATCATCACAAACTACTCCATCATCATCACCATCCTCCTCCTCATCAACATCACCATCTTCATCAACAACGACATTAAAGATCACCCCACCACCGTCCACCTGTCATGTTTGAATTCGCTTTCAACCAATTAACATCCTCTGGCAGTTCAAACCTTACTGGATAAAAAACGAATGAAAGATAAAAAATAAATGAACGAAAGATAAAAAATAAAAGAATATCACCTCTATTACAGCTCTCGTTATCATAATTATCATGAACATAATCACGTATAATCATCATTACTATCACCGCATCAATCCTCATCATAACTCTCTTCGTCGTCATTATCATCATCATCATCATCATCTTTATCATCATCGTCCCAGCAGCAGCAGCACACACGTGTTTTTTCCTTCATGAAGTACATGGAATGGTTGTTTGGATGTCTGTCGGTCACAAAGGTCAGCGGAATGAACCACAAGTAACTGGAGGCAGGTAGGTATTTTAATTAACATAATTCATAATTAATCATATTTACAATTAATTAACTAATTAATTAATTAATTAGACACCACCAACTTAAAGCGGGAAGGCTCAACTTGCACGCCTGCCAGTTTCGACTGGTCAGTGATGACGTACCTCTCCTGGCGACACGTCACCTGTCGACCGTTCCTGCTCATGCTGACTACAGGGAAGCCCATCTGCAGAGTCCACGTGTCCATCATTTCTTTCACGTTGATGTGCATGGTGTCTTTCAACTGTGAGTGCGTGCGTTTGTGTGTGTGTGTATGTGCGTGTGTGTTTGTGTGTACGTCCAATTTCAGTGGACTAGAGTTGAGTTGAGATTTCAGATCATATCTGCGAATGTT
Source organism: Helobdella robusta (assembly GCF_000326865.2). Classification (NCBI taxonomy): domain Eukaryota; kingdom Metazoa; phylum Annelida; class Clitellata; order Rhynchobdellida; family Glossiphoniidae; genus Helobdella; species Helobdella robusta. Next base: position 1,369,196 of record NW_008705028.1, on the reverse strand, counting down.
TGGCATAAAGATAAGCAAAATAACTTCCCAATAAACTCAATTGTAAATAAGGGGAGAGAGCAGTAGGAGTTAAACTGGAACCTGCTGAGTGAAAGATTCCCAGAGGTCGTTGTTGTTGGCAGTATCAAACTGGTGCTTGGTCAGGTAGTTCTTCAGGGCTCTGTAGAAGACGTCCGGTCCAACGACATTCTCCAACATTCGAATCACCGACGCTCCCTGCCATGCAACAGAAAAATTGAAACGTGCGAACGTCAAATGAAAACATTTGAAGAATATCCAAAAATATGAAAAATTGAGGGACGACGCCATATTAATGAAAAATAAGGTCGATGCTGGCGTTTGAAAATGATGTCGAAGAACATTTTAAAACAGATACAAATACTTCCAAAAAGATGAACGCGGCAAACAAACGAATGAACAAACAAACAAACAATTGAACAAACAAACAAGCAACCAGCAAACAAACACAAGGAAACCTTGTCATAAGAGATGCTGTCAAATATCTCGTTGATCTCGTTCGGGTCGTAAACCGGATCGGATATTGAGTGGGACGCATCCGAGGAGTCTGCAACCATGGCAACTGCCATCGTCTGACATGTAAAGATCTCCATCTGTCGGAGATCATTTGCTAACTTTCAAAACATCGCCACCATCTTTTCCCCAGACCGAAATGGTGACAAAAAATTTCAATATGATAATCATTTAAAAAAATTTAGGTGTATAATGCTGCAAAGAAAACTTGTCGTTTCAACTACTTCATCATCGAAACCATTTCAAACCGTAGTAAAGGAAAGGCTTATTGTCAACAATCATCTTAACTCTTGTAATTCAAGTCCACCAACCCAATTCAATTATGTAACAATGAACATGTAGCAATTAATTCAAGCAAGCGTCAAGAAATGCATACAATAATTTTCTTAATGTGAGTTTCTATAAAAATATGCTCGTTTTAGAAACCCGCCACCAGTTTATTTCTACACTATACAACATCAATCTCAGTTAACCTCAACCTCCAAATACGACATGAACACGATAAACAAAAAACTAGCAACAAACAAACAAACAAACCAACAGACAAACCAACAAACAAACAAGCAAGCAAACAAACAAACAAACAAACAGACCAACAAACAGACCAACAAACAAACCAACAGACAAACCAACAAACAAACCAACAAACAAACCAACAAACAAACCAACAAACAAACCAACAAACAAACCAACAAACAAACCAACAAACAAACCAACAAACAAACAAACAAACAAACAAACAGACCATAGGCCAATCAGGGAAGATGTGATTGGTCCCGACGTACTCGATGTACTTGGCAAACCCTTCATTAAGCCACAGATCATTCCACCACTCCATCGTTACCAGGTTGCCAAACCACTGAAAACATGGGACATCTAACTTACTACAAGACAACAACAACAATAACAGCAGCAACAACAACAACAACAGCAATAACGACACAACAACACAACAACAACAGCAACAGCAACAACAGCAACAACACCACCACCAACAACAACAGCAACAATAACAACAACAACAACACGGTTGCTACTACACAATCACAAAGAATTCCTCCAGTAACACAAGCAATCAATTACATGCCCAGCCAACCTGATGAGCCAACTCATGAGCCACGACGACAACCACCATGTTCTTGTCGTGCTCTGAATTTCGACTCTCATTCAAGAGGAGGTACTTTGAAATGTAGAGCACCGGTCCCCAGTTCTCCATGGCACCAACCGACATGTCGGGTATGGCCACGTTGTCTGGCGTCGAAGGGTTGGGGGTCAATTTGATTAAAGAGTGGAATCATACATTATAATTGGCATGCATACCGTCAGCTGGATGGAGGTCGTTGAATTTTAATGTGGAAAAAACAAATGCAGTTAAACTAACAATTAACACGAACGAACTTCAATGTATATCTTAACAGCGTGTATTGAAAAATGTCAAACACGTGTTTTTTTTTTAAAAATCAGACAGTAAAATATGAGGAAAATCATACTGAGTTTAAATTTAAATATGAAGGACATGAAATTTTAATGTGAACAATCCAATGCCCATCAATAAACAATTAACATGAAATTTCTCTTCCATTAAACTCTGATGGAAATATGAGAGAATGTCGTAAATCAATCTAAAGTTCACTCCATTCAATTTAATTTTGTACCTATTTGCGTCATAACATTAAACATGGTACGAATAAGGTGAACCCTTCATATGTTCTGCCTCAACAGTTGAAGCTAGCACCAGCACAGATCACCAATGAACAATTTCTAATTCTAAAAATATGAAAAATAGGAAACTGCTTGGAAGTAAAAAAAAGTGCTTCCAAGCGTTATAATAGAGGTAGGGTTAGGGTACTTGAAACCAAAAATGGGACTAACCAAGTTTCTTCAGAGGATACTTGATGCCATAGAAATCCTCGTAAAAGTCGAGTATTTTGGTGGCTTTGTCCAGGGCGACGTTGACGTCATTGATGGCTTCCGGTGGGGCGTACACCGAGATCTTCAATTTCAGTGATGTGTATGTATGTGAGTGTTTGTGTATGTCAGTGTGTGTTTCTGTGAGTGTGTTTATGTGAATGTAAATGTGTACGTATAAGTAGATGTAATTGTGTGCGTGTAAGTGTGTATATATATATATATATATGTATATAAATATATATATATGTATGTGTGTTAAAGGTTAAAGATTACTCTCTCTTTTGCGCTTACTTCAGAGGTTTCAACGACAAACCACGCATCATATACATTGCATATGATAGGCGGGGATCTCTTTGTATTCGAACCCAGTCACTTCAGCAGCAAGACCAGGCGCTTTTAACCATTGAGACATCATGTGTGTAGACATAAATGTATGTTTATTTGTGCTTATGTACAAGCAAGTGGGTATGTATAAGTGTGTGCGGTGTGATTGTGGGCGCGTCATAAAATAAAAAATATATTTTATAAAAGAAGTTAATGGCAGCTTTACAAACAGTTTAATTTATGCAAAAAACAACCTTAATTAGAACATCTCAAGTTTACATTTCTATGGCTAAAAATTAAAAATTCTTAAATGATTTGCATTTTTATTACAGAATAATTTCCTGATTGAAGGTGCAACAAATTATTTGAAGTGATAAAAAAGTTGATTTTTTACTAAAATGTTGTAAGTTTTTTTTTTATAAACTTTTGAACACTACTTAGTAATGAGAACAGTTTTTCTTCAAATAATGCCATTTTATAAGAATATGCGAAAGGATAACTATTTGAAGGTAAGAAAAGCAGCTCAACGCTGTCACTCACATGTCTACCGTGATTATAATCTGCATTTTAATTTCACGTGATTCAACAAAACAGAAGTGGTTTGAGAAATAAACAAATTTGTTACCAGCAGATAGATCATGAGCAAGGTCATTAGCAAGAAACAAAAATATTTACATCAGCTGAATTGAAAAAAAAACTACAAGCTATCTGCAACTTATAAAGTGTCACCACCACAACTTATCATCATCATCATCACCATTATCATCATCATCATCATCAGCAGTAGTAGCAGCATCGCCATCGTTATCAGCATCACCACCATCTTTCCACCGACTCACATTGACTCCACTTTTGCTCAGCTGTGACTTGGAGAGGTAGTCGCAAACAACGAATGCCACCAAGTATGTGCTCATCTTGAGGGTTGTGTTGAAGATGTCCATCGTTTCGTTCTCTGAAATCATTTTCTCTGCTACCTAGGCAAGACAAAAATGAAAGCATGCTCATTTTGGCCATTTTACTTTTGGTTGAAGAGAGATAAAATTGGTAATATAGACTGATCAGATAATAAGAATGCTATATTTTTATTGTGCAATCACCTGACTCAAATGCAAGAAGAACTTTAAAAACATCACAAAATATCCAGCACACAACACAAAAACCTCCACTACACCACACGAATTGAAAATGGAATCAAAGACACTATGCAGCAGACAGTACAGAGGAATTAGAAACAAAAAATTAATAGTACAAAAAGAAGTCAAATGTAAATAAATTAATTAATAAGTTATAATTAACTCTATTGTACTTTAGAAAATTTTGAAAAGTTGATGACTGAGAAGAATTTCAAAAACTGATTGTTAAGAGGGGTCTAAACTTAGAAATGAGGCGATCTTTGTTTAATAAATAAGTTAAAAAATTAAAAACATTTTTGAAAAAATGAATTGAAAATGGAATCAAAGACAACATGTAGAAGACAGCAGAGAAACAAAAAGTAACAGTGGGTAACAAAAAGAAGTCAAATGTAAACAAATTAATTAATAATAGTTATAAATAACTTTATTGCACTTTACTCATCAAATACGCAATTTGTACCTTCCTCAAAGAAAAGAACTTATTCACTAGTGAATTGAGAAAAACACAGACAATAATATATATATATATATATATATATATATATATATATAATTAATTAATTTGATTATTTGATATAGTAATTGTTCTGTTAATAATCTAATGAGTTTTAAAAAGAATTTTCAGATAGACATGCATCAAAAGATGCTACTAAAACAAACGAACAAACAAACAACACACATGACAACAATAACAACAGCATACACACACACACCAAAACACACACACAACACACCAAAACACACACATACACAACCCACCAAAACACACACATACACAACACACCAAAACACACACACACACTAACACAGGCATCAATACACAGACATACCTTCTCAGTATTGAACAGTGAGATGTAATCCTTTGGTCTGATGATGTTGAACTTGAAGTGTGCCTTCATGTGAGGTTCGTCAAAACAAGGAAATGCTGACCTTGCTTCTGTCGGTTCAAACTGCGTGGCTGCCAAATATCTTTCAAGTTGGATGAACATAACCAAGTTTAAATTTAAGAACTTCTAATAAACAATGACATTCATCTCTCATTCTCTCATTCAAACTTTCATCAAAAAACGTCTTAAAAAGGCATTTAATAAAGCAAGGCTTTGAAGGTCAGGCGGACATTTATACATTAAAACACCATAAAATTTAAATGTAGAAAACTGAATGCATCTTATTGTATACAGCATAATTGCAGGACTCAACAACCCAACAAGACACAAGACAACAGCATGCCTGAATAGGCCTCAAAACTTTCAACTTCATTTTATAAGTTATCTCTATCGGACAATATTCAACTCAGTAGCACAATCATTTATGGATTAGATCGTTTTAAAAATTAAACAAAATCAACGGAATAAATTGTTTAAGAAAAACACCAAAACCACAAATGTTAGCAATAAATTTCTATGCAGCACAGTTACTGTTACAAATATCTTGTTCCAGTAATATATTGATACATCTGAAATAGGTCAATGGAGGAACAAACCTCTTAACACCACCTCTAGTGATATAAAAATTGAGAAAAAATCCATTCATATTGTCACTGAGTACTCCGTGGAAAGATACATTGATGAGTATGGTTGATCCAGCGATGAGGTTGGATGTCAGTTCGATGTACAACTGCTCACGTTCAACTGAGATCAAATACTTCTTCATTTCTATCCTGTCTGTTGTTGTTGTTGTGTGGTGTTGGTGTGGTCGTCGTTGCTGTTGTTGTTAAAGTGATAATCATAGTGAAAATGTTGAAAAAATTGTTGTTGTGATGTTGCAGTTCTCGTTATTAAGATGAGGATGATAATGACACTGTGGTTGTTGTTGCAAAATGATGATGGTGAAAATGGCGGAAAAAATGTAGTAGGTTGTTGTTACAACGATGATGACGATGATGTTGATAGCAATGATGTTGTGATGATAATGAGGATGTCAGAAAGAAAGATGCTACAATGACGTGAGGTGAAGAATATGGTGACCAAGTGAGATAACTGTGCTAAGAAATGTTTGCAAAATTATAATTAAAATATATTTTGAAAGCCTAATTAATTGCATGTAATGTAACAAGATGAATATAACAAACTCGAGACAAAATTAAAACAAAGAATAATCACTACTGTGGAAAATTTTGATCTAAAAACAATAGCTCTACCAAAAAAATTAACCAGACATCAACTAACCATCTCGGTTCCTATAACGTAAGCCAATGTCAGAGATGTTGAGTTGCTTGACATGCATGACGATGTAATCAGTGCTACTCTTCACAACCACCTCCACACTCGACCAGCCACTAAAATCAAACTTTTCCATGTCAGGATGGATGAGGACCCCGTATGAATGGGGCACCAAAGTTGTTGGTAGTCTTATTTTGTTCCAACGAAACTGACTGCCTTTAACATTAGAGATCTTGTCAGTTGTTGCAGTGTTGGTTGGTTGGCTGATGTTTGTGGAGGGGAGTTTGTGGTCAGCATCGACAGAGGTGTGGTTCGGAGATGGGGGCATCGAGCAAGCTGGTCTGGCAAATGCAGCAATGACAGAAACAGCAAAGAGACAGCAGATGATTGCTGCAACTGTGAACGCTGCCCTCCTTGGACTGCAAGTGTACATTGTTGAGTTGTTCAGCAGGGAGCCTCTGTTGAATAGCAGGTTCTTGTCAGATTTGCTAGTTCCTGGGGGTTAAAAAAAATGTTTAATAAACCAGCTAACAGTTATTCCAAGTTTTAATGTTTATCATAAGCTGCCTCACACAAAATGAGGATAAAATTATATGAACTGTGTTAAACTCATAAACTACAAAAAAGTTGAGTTTGTATTACAGAATATTAATGGTAATCAAACATAAACCAACTTTTGGTTTACAATAGAGTCATATATTAAATTGTTTCGATTTGTTCACAAACAACAATGTTCACGAATTAACTCAAAATAAAACCAATCCAACTTTCCAACTATGAAGTTACTGTAAAAATAAAGTATAATCAATTAACAATGTAACTACTTTAAGATATAAATGTAGTTTTAATGATAATTTATTAATTAATTTTAATTGGAGCAAACAAAAATCAAAGATTGTTCTAATTATAACCAGTTCAACTGTCCTTAATTAAGTCGAATTTAAAACTAAATTTAATTAAACTAGAATAAGTTGCACAATTAGAAAATACTTTAGAAAAAATATTTCAAATTTTATAAACTTTAATAATAATTTGCACTATAGTTAAAGTTAATGAATATCTATTAACAATACAAATATTTGTAGCATCATGTCACTAAAATACTATCACATTGTTTTATCATGTAGAATTGTTGTTGTTGTTGACATTGTTATTTATATCTCATTTGGACATTGGTCTTTGGAGTAAGACTAACTTATATAAAATTACATAAGTTTATAATTAGAATATATAACAAAAGTATGTTATGTTGATTAAGTCTAAGTCAGGTCTAGGTTCAAAACAAATTGAAACAATTTAAATTTAACATATGACTTGGTAAAGTTAGAGACTAGACTAGAGCTAGATCACCAAGAAGGGTATAATGAAATAAATTATAAATTACCGTAATTGTATCATACTATTGATTATTATACTAGGATAAGTATATTTAGGAAAGATGACAAGAAGATTTTATGCTTATTTATTCGCTTGTTCTTATATTTATTTAAAAATTTAAAAAAATACTTGAAAACAAAAACAAGAAAATTAACAAATCTATTAATTTTTGATTTACTTACTTTCAGTTTACTTTACATAAAAATATTAAGTATTTAATTTAATACTTAATTATTTATTTTACACTAATCTACTAACTACCAAATGGCAAATCAAATGCCTAGTTGAATTTTAGAAATAGTTAGAATCTAAAAACCTACACTAACTAAATAAATCTCTAACTCTTCTAACGTGATAAAACTCTAATCTTAAATTTAATTAAATTTTATTTTAAATGAAATAAAAATAACAAAACAACATAATTTTAACTAACCTTCCTAGATAGATAGTTTAACAGTTAAACTTTAACTTAATTATTTTTAAATTTTAACTAATTAACTAATCTTCCCTTGAAATAATATATAAAATAAAAAAATGTCAGAGCTAACCAGAGAATGAGACCTCTTCAATTTCGGCCATCTTTAACTGTTAATTTGTTAAAGTTTAACAAATGAATAAACCACAAGAATCACATTGAAAATAATAGAGACGCCATCATTAAATTAACTGTTAATTTAATTATTAACACATCGATTAACTGGAGGACCTCATTAAAAATGCCGGCCACCCATTGAAAAAGAACGTCAACGCGAGTTAAAATGCTTCCAAATAAGCCGCTTAAGTTAGCCTCGATGGATGGAAATATACAAAATTAAAAATTAAAAAATGCGCTTTAAATTAAATCATTTGAAATGTGGATGGTGGTGTGGTTTTCTCTCCGAGTCAATTTGAATTTAATCTTATTTATTATTCTTATTTATTTACTTATTATTATTTCATTATTATTTATTTACATATTTTTTTTTATTCTCTAGTCAATTTGGATTCATTAAAACTCTTTTATTATCAATAAATCAATAGGGGAAATGAAATAAAAATAAAATAGAATTTCATTATACAGTATAATAAAACCACAGATGCTCATTATCTAGGATAAGTGCTAAAGGTAGTTTATTTAAAATGGTTATACAGTTTTCCTTTCGCAATAAATGGCATACGACAATTTAATAACTAATAATAATAATAATAATAATAATAATAATAATAATAATAACAAAGTTTGAAATGGTTCAGTAGACTAGCATCTGTGTGAGGACCACTACAAAATAAATGTCCTGGGCTTCTCCACTCCATCTAGTTCCAAAAGGTACTCCTGGACAATGGAGAGCTTGCGGAGATTATCGTTGTGTAAATGCCATTACGAAACCAGACAGATATCCAATTCCAAATATTCACAGCATCTCAACAAAACTACATAGCAAAAAGAAATTTTCAAAATTGAACTTATTAAAAGCCTATCACCAGATACCAGTACATGAAAACGATATTGAAAAAAACAGCCGTAATAACACCTTTTGGACTCTTTGAGTACATGTTTATGCCTTTTGGTTTGCGAAATGCAGGATGTACATTCCAAAGATTCATGGATAATATCTTTCTAGGTACCTACTGTGTTTTTGTTTATCTAGACGACATTCTCATATTTTCAGAAAGCACTGAACAACATGAAAAAGATATAGAAATAGTATTTCAAATCCTTAGCGAAAATAATTTGAGAATCTCCATAGACAAGTGCCAACTTTTCAAAGAAAATCTAAATTACCTAGGATTCAACATCAGCGGTGAAGGACTATTTTCTACAAAAGAAAAAATAAACGAAATTGAAGAATTTCCAGTTCCAAATGATACTAAATCTTTACGTGGATTTTTAGGAATGATTGGTTTCTATCGCAAACTCATTCCACAATTTGCAGATATTGTATTTCCACTAACAGAATTAATAAAGTTACACCCAAACTCAAAAACAATAGTGTTTAATAACGAAGAATTGGAAGCCTTTAAAACCATCAAATGTAAACTTGCCAACGTAACAACCCTTCCATATCCAGATTCAAAATGTACAAAATACCACTTAGTTACTGATAGTTCTGCTTACGCCATAGGTGCAGCACTGCATCAAGTATTGATTCAACTCCGGTACCAATCGGTTTCTACTCTAAAAAGTTAACTGAACCACAACGTAACCTTTCTACATTCTAGCAGCGTACCTTTTTCGGTCGCCAGGACAATTAATTAACAACCTACTTTTTTAAAATTATACGTTTAACTTGAATAAATATAGCAAATTTATAATTATATTGCTACTATTAATATACGGATGAGCTATATTTTACATTAAAAAAAACAGAGTTTAACATTAAAATTTTATATGGATATAGATAGGCGCTGCCTATATGCAGTTTGCTATTCGTGTCGGTTTATGAACCTTAGCTCAATTTTGAAGCCACATGCGCCGAATTTTGAAAAAATATCATCGTTTTGGAGGACTAAAGCGGGGCGCAGAACATGGATGGCGAAATTGGGGATTGCCCGCCAAATTCGGAACGGTTGGCAACTATGCATTTGGATTGAGATTTCAAATACAGATGAGAACAAGGGAAGTATCAATTTATGTTTTTCAGGTGAAGGACTCTAATGTGAATAACTGAATATAGAAACAACTAGTTTGAATGTCACGCAGACTCAATGTGACTACAGGCAAGTATATCCAGGAGCTCACATCTTTGGTGTTAAAACAGGAGATGCAGCGGGAGAATTTATCTCATGGGTAAATTTTGTCAAAATAAAAATTAATTTCAACCTAGTCGATTTGTTGACAAAATATTTTTAGTTTATCTCAACTTCGTTTGGTGGCGTAGCCGAAAATTGTTTGCGATGGTCTTCGATTTGAAAATATTTCGGAGCTGTTTTTTTTTCTTAACAAGCAATAATTGTCCAGTTTTCCTAATTAGTCCTAAGTTAAATCGTGATTGATAGATCGCTATTTTACATTTCATGGCTGTAAGAGTACTGAAAAAGATATCGTTTAATAACACTTCTCCCTAGCTTCGCCTCTGATTTTATAACTATTCTTCAATAAATATTTTGGGTCAAAGTTTAATGACTGCCCTCAATTTAAAACAAATTAATGTGGTTAGTTTAAACGATACTATTTTTAAACTAACGAAATCTTTGTGATTCTTCAAAAAATATAAAATATTTCTCGACACAGCAACTGCGAACCAACGACAGCACTATGTAGCAATAGAGATATCTTGACGTAAAATTAGAAGTCAACACACTTAACAACTTCTGTGAATAGATAGTAAACAAATAATAAGAAATAAAATAAATAAGAAATTAATAAACAAAATGTTGTAATAAATTTTTATAAAAAATTGCAGCATGGCTCATTTATGAATGGTGGTCTTTCGTATGGATTGGAGATAGCAGCTCCCCGAGGTCCTCACCACAAGTGCCTACCAACTTCTCCAGTCATATCTATTGAAAAAAGAATTTACCTTGTTTGCCGTATTTAAACAATTACTAAACAATTAATTTTCTAAACAATAAAATCACTGAACAATTAAATTACTAAACAATTGAACAAATGAAGTATTTTGTTTAATTAATTTAATTATTTTCCATAAATGAAAAAGTGTTTCAAATAAATAATTTTTCAAAACTGAAATTCGAGTTTATTCATTTTCCCAAAAAATTAAAGTTTTGTGAAAATTTTAAAATATTTTATATTTTTTAATAAAATAAATTATATTTTTTAAAACATTAAAAATTTTAAAAACCTTAAAACCTTGCTTGAAGAAGTAAGAATACTTTCATCTACGTAGAATAAAAAAATGTTGCAGTTTCTTGTTGCAGTCTCTTTCCCTTTTTGTTACTTCTTTAGTTTATCTAGGATTGATTGATTTTTGTAACTTGCTCTACCTTGATTTTCCTGATTATACACTATCCTTTTAGTGAAGCTTTTAACACTGCTGCTCGTCTAGTTGCTCGTGCTCATATCTTTTCTCATATATCATATATCTCTATATATTGGTCTCTTGCATTGACTACCTAAAGAATATAGAATAATTTAAAAAATTTGCACATTAATGTATAAGTCTCAATCTAAATTATATCCTTTTTACTTATCAGGTGTGTTAATTAAACCTTGTTTCAATTTTTAATGTGGATTTTGAGAAAATAATTATCTCACATGTTAAACACTGAATCCGCCGCCAGCGTTAACGTTGGCATCATACAATGACAAAAATACTTTAGGAGTGAGACTTCAAATGCCGATGATAATAACGAACATAATAATAATAATTAATTATTTTCAGGTGAACGACTCTGATGTGTATAATAGCAGTAATATTTTTAAATATCTCGCTGTGATTCAACATTAAAATACATACAAATACGTACAAATCTAAGCTCGAGCCAATCTCCTGATCTCTTAATTTAACCAATCGATCTACCATCTACATGCCCTCAATAAAATTTCGATCGTTTTTAATTATATGACCAAATTGAATCGTATAATTTTTATTTTGCGTTAATTTTTCACAAGTGTTAACAACCATGATAATGTTGTAAATGATGGGAATGAGCTAATAGATGATGAGGTCAACTACACTGATGATAACAACATATGTTGAATTAATGTTGAATAACAAATTTATTCAATGGCCATAACTAATTATTATTATTATTATGAGAAAAACATGGGCAAAGACAAAATATCCCTAGGCCCATGACACAAAATTAACCATAAAATTTTAACACATAAACAATGTACATGAATATATGTTAATATGTTCTGTTCATACATAAAGATCAAACAAAAAAAAATATAAACAAAAATATAAGAGAATAACTTCTATTATTAATTCAACTACCTATAATACTTTATATATATATATATATATATGTAGGCAAACATTTCTTCATAAAAATTCCAATTTCAACCAATATATCGTCCTCTCTTAAAGACAATCATGTCAAAACAAACATTTATAACATGATTTTTCATCAGTAGCGCTTGTGTGGGGTTTGATGAGGATATGAATGATGCTTAGCAGTGTCACTTCACAATTCTGATTGCAATACCGCCTTTGTAATAATTATAAGTATAATAAAAAATGTTATAATAATTCATTGTTAACAATAATAATAATAATTTTTTCAAACCTTTTTCGTTCGAAGGCAGTGCATTTATTGGAAGAATTCGAAATAAATTCACTTGAAAATTAGAAGCAACATTTGAGGATGTTCAAACTGAAAGATTGTATGAAAATGTACATGATAGACATAAACCACTGAAAAGGATAATGAATTGATTCAATTGCAACAGTATAATTCATCAAGGAACTTTAAATTTAACACAAAAATCTCAATACTTGGAGGGTTAACCGGATTCATCCACATATATGTTCAACTTTCCCGGCAGCTAATAAAACATTTCTGCTGAATATTTCAATATACCTAGCCATTAAGTGATGTTAATTTCAGAAATATTCTGATTAAAAAAAAGTGAATAAAGTTTTTCTAGTAAGTAAAATACGCAGTTGTGTGATTTTACTAAAATAAAGTGAATTATAGTTTTATCAAAAAAAATATCTCAAACGTTTAACCAATGGAATTTTTTGTCTATTAAGAGCAAATTATTGACAACCACAAACTATTTTAGGTAACATTGAATCGTTGTTCGTTGCTGACTCTGATATTGTAATGGTTCGCTATTAAGTTCTACTCAATTATCATGAAAATTTTGGAAAATTAACATTGTAAAATTAGAAAAAGAGTTCTTGAATAGAAATGAATTTATTTTCGCCTTTCTTTTACTATCATTCTCGAATTATTTCAGTCACAATCATCTTCTTCTCAGATTTACAGTTCATCATCATCATGTTCCCACCATCAGCACCATCTTATTCAAAATCGCTCGTCAACATGCTTTGACATTTTAATTTTATAAATATCTTTTCATATATTTATTTAATCCATGGGTGGTGGTGTGTCGTAAAACATGTACACAAGATGTTAATTACCCCTTAGCAGCGCATGTGCTAATCACCCTTTACGACTTTCAGATGTGCTTTTTCCACAACGCAAATGCTTAACATTTTTTTTTTTGCAAATTGTAAATAGACAACAGGTAGGCATGCAGTTGAATGATTTGCATCTATATTGATCGGTACACAAATTGATTGGTTTGAACCTTGGGGCATAAATTTTCAAATTAGGAACATCTGTTGGTGTCATACAAAATATTGCATAAAGATTGATTCGCCACGAGAATTCCACACATATTCATATGTATTGTTAAAATCATTCAGGTAGTTTGATATTTATTAAACAACTACATTATATTTGATTTTCAGCATCTGCATTTGAAATAATCTTTCCAAATGCATTTTCGTTACTGTGTGGCGACAATTTTAACAATTCTGACGATTCAGTGTCTTGCCCATAAGCTTTTTTCAGAATATGTATTGTAGAGTATTTTTAACGGTATCCCCTAGCTAAGTATTGAAAATGGATTTTATTTAAATATATATTTTAAAATTTTGAATCAACAGTTCAGTGCCCGGATCCCTTCACTAAGTATTTCTTGGAGAAAATACCCGATTTTGCGAAAAAGATGAACATTCCATTATTTTTTGAAAATCAGGTTTTCAGTTGAAAAAATTTTTTTAATTGACTCTTAATTTCATTTAAAATCACTTTAATGCTGCAATATATATTTACATTTTACATCAAATCTAACAAAACTAACATAACTCTTTTGAATGTCACGCAGACTCGATGCGACTACAGGAGAGAACGTCCAGAAGCTCACATCGTTGGCGTTAAAACAAGAGATGCGGCGGGAGAATTTATCTCATGGGTAAATTTTGTCAAAATAGAAATTAAATGTGTTTTCAACTTAGTCGATTTGTTGAGAAAATATTTTTAGTTTATCTCAGCCTCGTTTTGTGGCATAGATAGAAATTGTTTGTGAGGGTCTTTAATTTCAAGAAACTGCAGACCTTTTTTTGCTTAACGAGTAATTTTTGTCCAATTTTCCTAATCAATCCTACCAACCAGTGATTGATAGATCACTACTTTCTATTTTACGTCTGTGAGAGTGCTGAAAACGTTAACTTTGGCTGCACTTTTCCACGCTGGCTGCGCCTCTGATTTCATTGAAACATTTTTCAAACAGATTTCTGGGACTAAGCTCTCAGTTTATAACAAATTATTGTCAATAATTTGAACATTACTATTTTTAAATTTAACGAAGGTCTTTGTTCCTTCAAATATAAATATTTTTTGACCCAATGATCGCGGACTGACTACAGCACTCTATAGCAGCGGTGACATCGTAACATGATGCAAAAAGACAACACGCTAACAACGTCCACGAACGTATGTTTTAAATTTTTATATAAAAAAATTTCTGCATGGGTCATTTACGCGCGGTAGTTGGTCTTATGAATTGGAGGAAGAAGTTCCACCAGGTCCTCATCACAGATGCCCCCCAGATTCTCGGGATGTATTGATTTACAAAAGAAGATACCTTGTTTGTTGCATTAAAAGAATGGCGGACTAAACAATTGAAATACTGAACAATTGAATTACAAAACAATTAAATTACTAAACAATTAAATTACTAAACAATTGAATTATTAAAGAATTAAATTACTAAACAATTAAACAAATGACCAGTTTTTGTTTAATTAATTGATGAACATTGACCATAAATGAACAAATGAACATTTTTGTTTAAAAACTGCGTCACCAGTTAATTCATTTTCTGAGAGAAATAAAGTTTTGTCAAAAATAAAAAATTAATAAAAAATTAAAGTGATAAAACTTTTGCAGAAACAATTTTAATTGTTTTTCATTTACTTTATTTGTCTTTCATCCATTAGAAATGAATTACGTAACTACGATGTTATATATACATTATACAGTTTGCTACCGCTACGTGCAGCACATTTTGACATTAATTTAATTTGAATATGTTAAAATTGCATTTAAAATTATTTTTAAACCATGTTTTTTTTTATATAAATGTAGATTTATATTAATCTTATAACTTAATAAATATTTTCAAAGTTTTTGTTTTGAATAAAAATAACTATTAATATTATCATTACTTTAGAATTCTTCATCGTAAGTCACAATTTCTATGAGACGCAATCACCAACGCGTGTTAAAACAAGTTAACCGTTTACAAGTTGTTTCCCAATCTTTTCAAGCATTTTCCGCAGAATCGGCATTAACGTTGACATTTTTTTCCCTTGCAGTCACCTTTTATTTCTTCCCAATGTGAAAACTTAAACGAGGAATGCAGCGAGCCATGAAGCACGCAGCTGACCACAAGCACCTCCTCCAAGACGACAACAGCATTTTGAACTCTGCACGAAATTGTTTCCCAGAGGCACAGTAGAAAAAGAAATTTGACGAGTGATTTATTAGGGCCAGGAAATCCGTAATTGTGTAAGCCAATTTTAATCTGCGGTGGTTGTTGTATCAGGGTTTACAACTTTAATTCATAATAAAAAACAACATCGAATCTATATGTACCACAATTTACAGTTTTGTCTCGAAAACATTTTATGTTAATCAAGCATTTTCAGAGTAAAAATAATTTAACATTCAAATTGATTTTAAGTTATTATTGGAGGTTTTCCTCTCACTGTTGCTACAGACAAGACAACAAATAAGTTATGTCTCTATTAAACAACGTGAAACGTCTGAAAAATCAATCCAGATGATTTATTTAAGAAAACAAACAACTTAGTGTTTTTAGTGCAACAAATGCCAAGAATAGCAAATTTTAAGAATTCACTTATCTGTTGTTTAAATAATTTGAATAAGTACGCACTTCATTATTAGAGTATCAGATGATGACCTGTAAATCAAGTAGACACAATGCACGATGTAGAATGGTGTGGTTAAGAGGACGAAAGCAAATGAGACGGAGAGTAGCATGATCGCACAATTCGTTTCTTCATTTTCTCTTCTCAATTTTGAAAACTTTGTTTTCAAAATTGATGAGCGTTTTAAAACTTAGTTTGTAAGCATTGTAATGGTTGGTATTGTTAAAACATTTTGAATTACTTCTATTTAGTGTACAATAATAATATGAATGTTCATTTTACGTTTAGCCAAATGATTGCAGATTTTTTAAAAGTTCTTTAAATAACCAATTTAAAATTTCTTACCGAATCTCTACAAACATGTATGTTCTTTTGTTGCATTGTGATAGAATCTAGTTTGTTGTTGATGGTGGTTGTTGCTTGTGGGATTTTTTCAATTTTTATGCCTGGAAGTTGTCAAAAATAAAATTAGTTTTCAAGTGCACAACTAAGCATAAATGCTAAATGACTAAAACGGAACTGTTCAAGTTGTTTTTGTTCGACCAGATCCGACAATTTTAAACACTCTTTATAGTATTTTATACATCAAATCTATCAGATGGATCAAAATACGGTAGCAAAAAATTTATTTAAAATTGACATTGTTAAAAAATAATTCTATAGCAGCATCACAGTAAACGACAAATTCAATGAGCTAATTTTATTTTCTCTGAAACAACTTTAAAGTTAACTATAAATGCAATTTCGCCAAAGTCAGCACACGTAAAGTATTAGGTTTATAAAACCAGATTTGTAAATTTACCTGCCCCATGTGGAAAACTTTGAGTTCTGCATGCTAGAGGTGAAGCGGGAATTAAAGTTTGTTCTTAATTCGTTTCCATTTTTGTTTGTCATTCCCGATTTTCTTCCGATTTTCCATTTAAAACAACGTTCTATAAAATTTCCAAACCTTATTTTTTAACTCATTCCCGCGTTTTCTCTTCCGTTCCCTTCCATTCCCCTTTTTTTAATTTTGCAAATTTTTGAACATAAAAACCAATTTTTTTTCAAAAAAAGCAAAAATTATGAATACACCTTTAGTATCAAACAAAATAAAAATTTAAAAGCTCTAAAAATATTAGAATAACAATAATAAATTACAATTATAACATTTAAACCACTTTTATACAAATTTATGAATAAACATACTATGTGAATTTCTAATGACCACAAGTGTACATATGTGTGCGTGTATGGATGTGTCGACCACACGTTTGTATTGATATACTACTCGCTCGTCACCGTTCTACGACAATTAGTGAACGAACAACATAGGCCAGTTTGCTCTTGGGAAAATTTTCAGTTTTCGTTAACTTGCCAGCGCAAACGTTAAATAACTCGATATTTTTCAAGTACATAATATAATGAGAGATAACATTAATTACCGACTTAACGTGTGTTGAGTATTAGTGTTAGTGTTTAAAATGTTTTAAAGATTAATAACTGAAATCGAACGAGAAACGACTCACCCATTATTGTTATTATTATTTTATTGTTTTAATTGTAATTAATAGTATTTCCTATAACAAAAGAACAAAACTTAAACGAGGAATCAAGATGCATAAGATGCAAAAAATGATAATGCTTAAATGAGATAACTCTTAACCAAGGAAACTCTCAACTTTTAACTAAGATAACTTTCTCCACTTAACTTGTGTGCTAGCCTATTATATATCAATCAATTTTAATCAATCAATCAATTAGCTTGTAAAGCGCTATTTCTGCGATGTTCAACAGCGCTCCTCAATGAATTTGCAAACAGATGGGTCTTAAGATCCGCTCTGAACTTCGTAAGTGATGGAGAAGTAATCAGAGAAGTAATCAGAGAAGTAAGTAGAAAGTTCCAGAGAAAAGGGCCAGAATGTGTGCGTATGTGTATGCGATAAATATGTGTGAATATGGACAATGGACATATGTGTATACGAAAAAGTACGTACTTGGACATACATACATGTTTATAGATCAATCAATCAATTAATCAATCAATCAACCAATCAATCAATCAATCAATCAATCAATCAATCAATCAATCAGTCAGTCAGTCAGTTAGTCAGTCAGTCAGTCAAACAGTCAGTCAGCCAGCCAACCAGCCAGCCAGTCAGTCAGTCAAACAGTCAGTCAGTCAGCTAGCCAGCCAGCCAGCCAGCCAGCCAGCCAGTCAGTCAGTCAGTCAGTCAGTCAGTCAGTCAGTCAGTCAGTCAGTCAGTCAGTCAGTCAGTCAGTCAGTCAGTCAGTCAGTCAGTCAGTCAGTCAATCAATCAATCAATCAATCAATTAGTTTATGAAGCGCAACTTCCGCGATATTCAACAGCGCTCCTCAATGAATTTTTCAAATAGGTGGGTCTTGAGATTCGCTTTGAACTTCGTAGGTGATGGAAAAATGGTCAGAGGAGGAAGCAGAGAGTTTCAGAAAGAAGGGCCAGAAAAAGCAAAAGCAGATTTGGCAAAAGATTGTTTAACACGAGTTAAGAAAAGCGAGAACAAGAAGACGGCCGTAAACCGGGGCGTTTAGGTTCAATTAATATATCTGATAAGTACTTAGGAAATATGCCAGGAGACCTTGCTCCCTAGAATTTAACTAGTTGTCTAACTCCTTCTAACTAGTCAGTTCTTATTGTATGTCACCTAATTTTTATTATAGATAGTATTATATGCTCTGATTAATTAGACGTTGCATTAAGCTGCTTTTTGCTGTCTCGTCTCAAACTACTTTTGTAACTTAGCTATTAAATTTTTGAATGGAAAACATTTAATTAGCAATTGTACAAATTGATTTGACACATTTTAAAAATAATTTAAAAAAAAATTTAGGTGTTGTTTTTAAGAATTTATCGAGTTTCTTAAAAAATTTGTGTAACAAACAGACGATTAGTAAACCCAACAAAAACTTCAAAATTATATTCCACTTACTGTTGTTTGAAACTTCTTCAAATTCCTCTTTTGTAACACTGCATTTTGCAGATAGTGTCTGTTGGCGTTGGCCAATCATCAAACACCTCTTCTTCTTGGCAACTACAATGTCTTTGATGATGAGAGAGTTGAGGACGATTATTAGTATAGACGGAAGGAATGAATAAAATGTTCCGTCAATCCAAATAAAATTTTCAAAAATGAAAGTTCTGTATTTATCGTCTATTTCACATGAAGTTGTTTTAATTGGCGGGCATAGCTTGACACCTTCCAATGTCAATTCATACATTTTAGATTTCTGATCATAAAAGTCCTGAAAGATGTAGTGTTTTTGAACTTAAAAATTGATAAATTAATTCAAAAGAATTATTATATATTATACATTTTTTGAAGTGTGATCAAATTCAATCAAAACTTAAGAAATAAATTTTTAATTAATTTAGGTAAACATTTGTCACAAATGCTTTATGACAACTAAATAATAATTTATATCAACCATTGCGCTGTTTTTATTATAGGAAGACATGGCTAAATAATGTTTTGATAAAAAAATCATATTATATCAAAATCAACATACGATCAGTTTTGTAGTCCACAGGTCATAAATATTCAAAGCAGAAAAAAATACCAGCAACGCCGCAATCACCTGAAAAGTAAGTACAAAATTAAGAGTAATTTTTGACGATTATTTTTTTTTTAGAAGTATTTCCAAACATCATATCGTCCAACCCTGGCATGGCAACCTTAATTTTTCAATTTTTCATTTTTTGTATCTTTCGGGCTCGTTTGAATAAACGGATGTAGTGTCCCGAAAGATATAAATTCAAGACCACCCATCTGTAGGGGGTAGAAGAATGCACCGGGCTACTAAAATAAGAGGAGCTACGAAATACAAGAACCGGAAAGGTTGTGGAGCCACAAAAAAGGAAAAATTTTGAAAAGTAGCGCAATGAACAAAAAATTGTCACAAACTCTTCAAACCATAGAAAAAATTATAAAAATTAATATTAATAATAAATCAATAACATCAAGATCGCCAGTTTTTTCTTTGTCCAACTTACCTTTAGAGCATTCCCTTTGCGGCACATAGCGACAGCTTTTAACGGAAAACAAACTGCGATGAATCTTTCCACAGTTACAGCCACTATCAACCAAACTGAAAAATTACTCAAAAAGCCAGCTAAAAAATACCTTCCAATGCATGTAAAAATTGATACATTTTCAAACACAAAGCCAAAATTTTCTATCCAAGGTATCATGTAAGCAAAAGTTAGCACGAGTGCATCAACCACGGTCAACGCCGACAAATAAGTGGAGGATGAATTTTTTCTCATTTTTTTCCCAAGAAGAACAAACAGTGATAGCAAGTTTCCTATGACACCGCTAAAAAAAATAATCGGAAAAATATAAACAGAAATGAATTTGTCTACATGTTTCTCAGACAGGTATCCGTCGGTTCGATTGTTGGAAGATTTGTTGCTGTGAGCCTGTGTTGATCAAAATGTATATATACAGAAAATTTATGTTCACATATTTGATATTATAATTCATAAGAACAAATTTCATGTTCACTCACATTAACATCTTTCGTAATTTGTGATCCTCTGATATTAGTTGTTTCGTTTTTTGTGTCGTTATTAGGATGAAATCTAAATTTGTTTAAATATTCAATCTCTTCAATTTTATATCTTAACACCTGAAGAACTAACTGTTGGAATGTTTTGTTGGCTGGGTTTTCACAAGAATCGGTAAGAACGCTTGCAGATTGTAGGTTAAGTAACGTCTTCACATCTGAATAGTTTTTAAAAATTTTGAAAATATATTTGATGGTGGGCGACAGTAGCTCCAAACGCTCCGAAAAATTCATTATAAAATTGATCAGTTTTTTTGATTGATGTTGAAATGTGACTTTTTTTAATTTCTCCTATGCTTGATGCTTCAATAGGATAAAATCTTTTCCAAAGAATTTTTCACCTCATGTCTGTGACAGTTGAACGTAGAAGCAGTTCGTCCTTGTTTATAAATGAAACATGTTCTCCCAGTGTTTCCACCCTTTGTAATTTAAATTTAAAGAAAACTAATTTTTCGTCCGGCCAACGTAGGAACAACAACTAAAATTGTTTATGTGATGAAGAGCTTGGTGATTAAAATTTAATTAAAAATAACATTTTCAGAGCACATAACACTTAATTTTGTGAGTTTATTTTGATACTTTTTTTGACATAATTTTTAAAATTTGTTTTAAAACTACACAAAAATGTTTTGTTCTAACATTGCAACTGTTATTCAAAACTGTCCTTTAAGTTACTTTTTGAACTTTTTGCGAATTTTTTTTTGCGAAACATTTGCGAATTCTGTACTGCTACTATTACATTTTATATACTGAAGTCGAGCTTATTCAAATATTAGGAGACATGGTCAGCATTATTCATTTGAAAATATATTTTAACAAAAAAAAATATATTTTTAGTGTTTAGTAATGTTTAAAAGTTGTATTTTCAAATTCTTGCTCCAAATAATAATGCAGCAATTTAGATAAGGGTACCTGAAAGTGTACCTAATAGAAAGTTTAAATAATTTTTCTATAAAAAATAGTTCACTTTGTTTAACAGACCCAACAATTTGCTAATCACGTTAGGCTAATAAATAATTTAGTCTTTCCAGTTGAGGTTTAGAACTATGGCGCCAACATTTTGTGAAAGAATTTCCTTGTTTAGGCTGTTTGTAATAATCCAAAACTTAAAAGCTTCGGGACAGGTTTAGGATGCGTTTATTATTTTCAAACGGCTGTATTCCGCACAGGAGAGTAATTTTTCAGCTTTCTATTTACTAATAAATTTTAATCAATCATTCAAACTTTTACTTCTAGCACTGCTATGTGTTGTCTGGGTGAGGAAAGAATACATTTTAAGGAAGTGGATAAAAAGTCCAAATCCTCAATTTAAAAAATTACTATTATATACTCAGGTCGAGCCTTGATGCAGACCAGAAGTGATACAAACTGCAGAAAGTCATGACAACCAACAAAAACATTGACGTCTGCTCTAAAGATAAGTGCGACACAATCTCAAAATCAACCGCCAAACTCTTTTTCTTATATTTCTCTACCTAGTTTAATACTTTTGTGCACTCTATATTTTAGTTTTTTTGAAGATATAAAAGATAGAAATTGAAAAGAAAATTTAGTTTTTACATACATTTTTTTTAAAAGGGTAATAAAAAATGAAAGTTTCAAATTTAAATTCAAAATAAATAGCCAAACAATATTTAAATTATGCATATATAATCATTTTAAAAGTTGTTGGAAATTTCCAAATTAATAGGCTGAAGATAATTGCAGCCAATGTTATCATAGTCCTTGATGGCATAATTTAGCTGACGAGAAAATAAAAGAATAGAAAAAAATAGCAATGAGAAATTTGTCTTAAAACATCGCAAGATCATATCGTCATTCAATTTTATTAAAATGTATTTAAAAAATTTTAAATTGTACGTAAAAATTGTCACGTAGGGAAACGTTTGTTTCAAACAATTACCAAACAAATGACACCACATGCATTTTTTAACTCGTCAACATATTCCTGACAATGTTTTGAAAGTTTTACTTGTCAGATTGCTCAAAGGTACATACAAAGCTACAGGCTAATGATCTAGGAAACAATTTTAATCGAAATGTTTTTTGTGTACTACATAAGCAGAGGCTCAACAACTGTACGATCATACATTGAAACGTTTCTGTACGGCAGTTTTGTATTGTATATAACATACATGTGTGTGTGTAGATAAAAAACTTATATGAGTTTCAAGTCTGATTTGTTATATTAAAAAGTAATTTCTGTTGTCTACTAATTCTGCAAGTGACAAGGTCAGTCTTTTTAGTGAAACTTATAATAAAATTTTATATGAAATTTTGTTAAAAGATGATGATATATTTTCAGGTTGTTTTATTTTAAAACATAATTTTAATTTTCAAATATATACAAGCGATATTCATTTTAATTCACCAACTGTGTTTTAAGTTATTAATATATGAATCAATTAACAGAAGTGACAAAAAGTCTGAATTTGAACAACTGTTTGGTAATTATATTGAAGCTTATGGACTTCCAGAAATGACAAATAACATAAATCACGTCAATGCTAAAAAAGCTAGTTAATAAATAAACAATGAGTTTATAATGACGGTAATGAACACAAAATAACACAGACACATTCACACGCACATACACACTATACACACACACACAAACACACACACACCTTACAAACCTGTGTCATCAAAAAATGATGAATAATATGAAAAACTTATGGAATAATAGATATATTTTTAACAATATTTTCAAGCTTTTTAATGTTATGTATAAATTTTAGTAAAAATTATTTTAATGTCCAATAATATTATTATTTTTTTGTTTAATTATTTTACGAAATTTTACAAAATTGACGCTTTTGCTTGAAGTTCGATCAAACAATGACATTTCCTGAGAAAAAAATAAAAAAATTAAATAAGATTAGTAAATTTTTTGTTTTTGTTTGAATAACTTGGCCTAATTTTAAAAATTTATGAGAATTCAATATGTCTCCTGTTTAAAGTTTATTGCATAATTTTTCATCGTAACTAAATTAATTATTTTGTTCTCTTTAATTTTGTTTCAGGGGAGGTGTTTTTTAAATAACGTTTTTCTGAAAAATGTTTATTTAAATTGAATTTATTTATTGTAAAAACAACATAAAGTATGTTGATGCTAAGCAGAAGTCATACGTCTTCTATTTACAAAAATTAAAACAAAAAAGTTAATTCATTTCTTTTTCATTACATTATTATTTTTTTATTTAAATATAAAAATTGATTTCAACGATTAATCAGATTATTGAACTTATCGTTGAACAAACGCTGGTGGGACGAGACGGATGTCTTATAGTCCTGAAGGGAGTTGGAACGACTCCGAAGAAATTGGACGTGTTCTGGAGGTTTCTCAATGATCAATTGACAAAAATACTTGAAAGGTTGCTGTTGATGTATTTTCTTAATTTTTTTTAAATCAAACGATAATTTTTCTAAAAATATTAGTTCAATAACTTTGAGCATATTTGACATTAAAGTATTAAAACCATAATCAGGTATGAAAGAATAATTATTATGATTGATGATAAATTAACAGGAATTGTTTTTTTTTTTTTTTTTTTTTTCAATTTAGTTAATTTAATACTTTTCTACAAGAATGCACTAAAGCCTATTAGAATGCCTAACATTTCCCTGTTGACCTAACCACTGGGCTTCCTATTTAATTTTTAATTAATTTATAACTCTACTTTTGGGGGAGGGCTAGGATTTTAAAAAAAAAAAATTTACAACCTTTTTTTTTAAACCTCCTTTCACGCCTGATTTACATTTCGAAACTTTTACATTTACATTTCCCTTCAAATTTGCCAAAAAATGCCGTTTTTTAAGGAGCTGGAACCATTTTAAACCAAAATTTACAAAGTTTACATTTTTTAAATTCAATTTTTACCCTAACAAAACTATCTTTTAATACGCTATGCCCCTTCAACAATAAATAATTTATAACATCAGTTACATTTGATCGATAAATTTTTAATTTAAAAGACTCAGCGGGGATTCAACTCAGTTGTATCCCATCATAATGAACGCTTTTTCTTACTTCTCAAATCAAACAGAATACAATGAGGTTGGTTACTTAATATACTCTAAAAATTTTTCATTTTTTAAATAATTTCTTTATCGGAGTAGGACAATTGGAAATTGAATTATATAAATTTGTGATAATAAAAAAGTTGCATTGAGGCTGAAAACTCGTATAGGGTCATACAGAAATATATTAAATAATTTAAAAAATTTGAATTTAAATAATTTATAAAAATTTAAATAATTTAAAAAAATTATTGTTTTTGATGCCAAATTTATGCGGTTGAATAAGGTGATGGAAATATTGACATTAATAGCTACGAGTACGTCATTCCTTTGTTGTGAAATGCAGCTGAAATCCTTCCTAAAGGATCTTCTGGCCGTCAACAGTTCAACCAGTTCCAATAGGGTAAATTATATTTTGACGACCATTCGCATGAAAATCGAACGGGAGAACGGTATGATAAGCAACTTGTTCAAAGGCTCTCAAAACAGTAAAAAGTATTTTTACTTTTTCTATATTTTTATTTTATATATTGAAATTGTAGTAATTTAAAATTTTTATTTTATTATATTTGATATTATTCCATTCATTGTATATTTTTGTTATTTTGCTATAACTAAGAGGCAATAATGATTTATGAATAATCGTCGGATTTGGATTTTTAATTGAAAAATTTGTAGAAAGTATTTTTAATTATCCTCTAATGAAATACCTTTTTAAAGAAACTCATGAAAAACACAAAGAAATTAAAGAAAATTCAAGTTTAAAGCCCATTCACTAAAGTTCAAATTTTAAACTTTGTTTTGTGAAATTTGTAAGAGAATTAAACTGATTAAACAAACATATGACACTATACGTTTGTTTAAATTCTAAATAGTAATTCCTTTAAAAAGGTCCATTGTCTTCTAAAAAGCCTTTCATAAAAATTGAATAAAATAATAGAAATTCATTAAAAGTCATGACGAAACATTATCAACTTTCATAAATTCGAATCTAATACCTATTGAAAGTGGTTTTACTCATCTGACGAATGAATGATGCTCATAACTTTTATTGTTTTGAAAGCCAACGAGCGACTCGATCTTCAAAGTCAGCCATCAAGTCGATGTTCATTCGGACAGTTGCCAAATAATTTTCTTTCGTCGTTGAATCACTGTTGTTACCTACTTGGTTGTCCAGAAAGGCTTTCAACTGCAGTGTTTAATATCGTTAGAATGAATGAATGTAAAAAAAATTTATTGAAAAAATTAACAAAAAGTTAATTAATAATGATATATCAGTTATTATTTTGAATTATTTTTTCATTAAAATCACTGCATTCGCGGTTTTGTCATTTTATCGCTCTATTGAAAAGCCTAAATTAGTCTGTATTTAAGCAGTGAAGCACTAACTTCATTGTAATCTTCTTCAGTTGAGAAATATGATGAGGCTTGTTTTATGATGAAGTTTAATAGTTTCGAGTCAGATAATCTTTGGAAAAAATGATTTATTGATAATAACATGTGAAGTAAACCAAAAAATTAAATATTATTGTTAGCATTTTTTCTACAAAACTTCAACAACATTTTAGTTAATGGGAAAAAAATGACCAAAAAAACTTCGGTGGCTTATATTATACATGATACAAATAATTATTAGATGAAAGGCTCGTATTTTATTTTTCATTAATTGAAGTAGTACAAAAATTCAAAATTAGGTTGCAACTTTGAAACTGTGCCTCTAACACAGTAACATTTGGATTTGGAAATCTGTTTTTTTTTGGGAAATAAATGTTAAGTTATGCAATTTGTAAGTGTATGGTTCTAATAGAGCGCTGCGTTTGCAATCGTTGGATTTGAAAAATCTGTCCCTAACCCTAAAATAAGAATCGGTTTTTCCTTCGATAATGATACAAAAAAGATAGACAGGTATCTTGTTTATAAAAATATCTTTACAAACACGAATCCCCGTAAACATGTCCAGATGTCGCTGGACATAGTAAAACACATCCTTCCCTACCTGGATGCGAACTGCAACATAGAGAACATTAAAAGGGACCCAGAGGCACTGATTAAATCATTCACGAAACGACAAACGTACAACAACAAAAAAACACAGTGCTAACGCGTCAACAAGAGGAGCGTAATGCAATCAACGTCCTGATATATCACAATATGAAATAACAGCACACTAAATGAATGCCCTAGAGAAAGGCCTGGACTTCGTAACTACACCCAGAAGATTAAGAGTGACAGAAGTAACAGATGGTATCAATAAATTAATAAGGGATATCAAAATTAATGATTTTTTTAATAATAATAAAGATATTCAAAAAAAACACAATACCATACCTACCGGATTACGGAAGTACTTCAAATCGAATTGGAATCCACCACAGAATAAATTGTCGAATAACTGCAAAGCAGCCACCGAAGAGATAAATAAATTGATACAAAACTTCGCATCCAAAAACAATAACGATGTCATAAAAACAAATATGTTGAAATCAAACATCCACCTGTAGAGATGAAAGCATTACTTAAATTAAAAAATAATGAAGCAAGGGAGTGTATTCGTAATAATGCAGAAGATTAACTACATCGAAAAGGCAGAAAGAAATTCTACAAGAAAATATTAGAACCAATTGACAATGGACAAGACATAATAGATCTACTATCAAAATATAAGCAATCAAAATAATAAACAAAAAATATTCTCCGCCCTTACACCCCCTAGCAAACCCAGGACGAGATATTTTCACACATTGCCAAAAACACACAAAGATAAAGAGGATTGGTTTGACGAATGCACCCCCAAAGGAAGACCCATTGTCAGTGACATCGGTTCAATAAACCAACCACTGTCAACCTTTGTGGAAGGGCAACTAAAACAAATGCTTGAACGTTCGTGAAAAAAATATCTACGACCTTCATTAACAATCAACAGATATTAGTGACAGCCGACGTATCTAGTCTATACAAGAACATGAATAATAACAGATGGATAGAAGTGACCAAACATGCCCTTAATAAATACATGCCAGACAACAAATTAACGATCGAAGCTTTGGAACATACTCTGCACAACAACGATTTTGCCTTCAACAATCAACACTGTTTGCAGATCAACTGATGCGCCATGGGTAAAATCTACTCCCCCACATTGGGGGAGTAGATTTTACCCATGGCGCACACTCCCTATATCTAAACCATCTCAAAGAAACCATCAACAAAAAGTTCTACGGGGTTGTTAATTACAACAGATATATCGACGATATTTTTTTCGCATTCAACGGATCCGACGACGAACTGAAGAAATTATTAGAGAGAACCAATAGGGAATTAAATTAAATTTTCAGCACGATAAAAACAACATCGAATTTTTAGATGTTACCGTATACAAAAATATGAACACATTCCCATTCCTACTCACCAAACCCCACTTTAAAAAGACGAACACGTTTAATCTCCTACACCACCACTCTTTCCACCCACCACACATTTTCAGGTCGATCGTCCAATCACGATTCATCAGATACGCCGGTATCTCATCTGAATTTTATTTTTTAAGGAAGCAAGCTTCAAGTTGATGAATAAACTCAATAGAAGGGGATACAAAATACAAAAGATAAAAAAGCAATTCAAAATAATTTGCGATAGGTTCGATGAACTCAAACCAATCAACCAAAATCTTACAAACAACAATAAAAATAAATGTATAAAAAAATTCATTCTGGTACGACCCTTCTGCCCAACCACCAGAAAGATCTATGAAAAGATAATACTTATAATGATTAAAAACAATATCCTTGGAAATGATGAAGAAACAATGAACGCTTACAAAATACAAAAGAACCTTAGTAGATTTCTATTTAGACATTAAAGGGCACACGAAGTTAAATAATCATTTAGAATTGAAGAATTTTATAATTATTTTTTATAATTATGAGATACAAACATCGCTTACTTGTTAAGAATTGTTTCCCAATTTTTGTTGAAAAATTTCCAGAATATTTCTTTATTATTTAGCTTTGAGCCAACTTTACTCAAGATTTGGTAACAATAATATTTGTTCAACGTTGTTTCATTTAACGACAAATTCATCAATCTGGTTGATTGCAAAAAATTATTCTGATAAATATTAAAACAATTTTTTTTAGATTATTTTTTTGGTAATATAAATTAGAAAAAGTGAATAAAACTAAATATGCAACTGGCAATGTTTAAAACCCGACCGGATTGCTTGGCCGGCGCTTGATCCAGATGTATATAAAATATGCACTATTCACATTTCTGGCTTTTTTTTAGCTATTTCGCTACGTGGATTGCATTCCAGTTTGCGGTTTTGTCAAATGGTTTTATATTTTTGCTGTTTTTAATTATCATGTCAGACAAATATTTTTTTCTGCTATTTAATTACCTCTGTTACTAGCAATACTAATTAACGATTATTAGTTTCTCCTTCCCCTAAATGTCATCCAACAAAGACTTACTTCAAAATTTTAGTCAAGTTTTGACTGTTGGAAAGATCATTTATTGCATTAACTTTCTGAAAGCCCGTTGTGTCATTAGCCGAGACTATGCTCATAAAATAGTTCCATTCATATTCGCCTCCATATTTCACTGCGTTGCCGTGTAGGAGTCGCGTTGCGTCAAAAGATAGGCTTAATCTAAAAAATAAAAATTAAAAATTGTTTAAAACATGATCAAAGTTGAATAAGAGTTGGTGGTTTTATGACGTCTTGAATGCTAAACTAACTTTGTTATCTCGACTCAAAAAAACTGGCTTACTTCAATGATCTATTGTTGGCTTGCTTTGACAACTCCTTTATCCAGTCAATGAACTCATGCATACTCAAATTGCACGCCAGATCTGTCATTAATATCCTTAACGATCTATAAAGAAACATCATTCAAATTTGAAAATCCTTTTTTCTAACAGTGATTTTTTGGAAACAAATTGAAATGTTTACAGCTTTTTAAAAAAGTGTTGTTTACAGATGGCAGAAAAAGTACAAATAGAGAAAATCTATCTTTTGGTACCAACATTGTTTCAGAATCTCCCTCTAATGTGATACCAAGTTTGGTCAAAAGAGGTGTTATCAATGTTTTAATCGCACCCTGAAATGTCCAAATTGTATAACTACATGTAAAAATGTACATCCGCTATTACAGTTTAATGATGTTTTTTAATGCTAATTTTTTCTTTGATTAATAAAAAAATATTATTTAAATTTTTCTATTGGCTGGTTATAAATAATTAATAAGACACATTTATGCGGAGTTATTCATTATAATAGGTCAATTAATAGATTTTCAATTAGGTGGTTTAGAAGTTTATGCTACCATTAAATGCGGTAGAAAATATATTGATGGCTGATTGGTGTCTAATTAACAAATTTTTACTTGAACACCAGCAGATTTAGTTTTGTTTCCTGTAGAAACTATCTTTCAATGTTTTAATTTTAATTGATTCACGCTTACAATATTCAGGTCCGTAATTATTGAATAACCATTTTTATTTAACAAAGTATTCGTTGCAAACCTTGAATGAAGTCTTATTTGAATTGGTGGACATTTGGTCTATGAGCCAATAATTCTCCAAAAAGATGTTCCAAGGTTCTTTTTTTTCTTCCTTAGCCAAATAGGACGCAAGACTGAGAGCCTCTGCCAGAGTAACTTTCTTTGTTCTGAAGCGTTCGAATTTGTTCTGATTATAGTCACATTCGTATAATAGTATAAAAAATTACAAATGTTTTTCAATGTGGATGCCCTTAATTGCATTTAAACTCATTTTTGTTTAAATGTTCTAAAACTCGACAAAATTTTCTTAATTATTAAAGATTGTTCTAATTTTGATAAAGTAAAAAATGCTGTAACGTTTTGAAAATAAACCATAGATAGAAACTAAAGCGGATATTGCTACGATTATGAATTACATGAAACTTTTTTCAAATGATAATATTAATAATTAGCGCCATTTCATTCAAACACCGACTGTGCTCGCAGATGTGAATTTCAATCATTCCATCAATAAGCATGTGCATTGTATATGCATTATGCATCCCATAGAGTAGCATTTACTGTACGTATGAATCAGAATGAGAGTATAAAAATTAGCAATGTTCTTTATGTAAAAAAATTGTTTAAGATATGAGCTTTTAAAATTAAATTAATAAGATTAATTAAATTAATTCATATTAGCGCTACTTGAACAATTCAAACACGTCAGTCATCAAGTTGATTCTATCTTTTACAGAAAAAACCTGTAATAGAATATGAAATATTTAATTGTTTATTTGTTTACAACAGCATTATTAATGATTTGTTGCAAAACATTTGGAATATAATTATTTATTTGTGCAAAAATGTGAAATTAGATTTGATATTTTATTCCGTGTGAAATCCATCTGGAAAGTTTGACGCCATTGGCCTCAACTGTCTTCCAAGAAATTTAATTCATAGATTTATAAAAAAAATTTTGTAATGACAATACATAACGCACAGTATGGTCGTTTTTGAGCTGATGTATGATTTCTGACCAGCCATTTTCATCGTAGTTCACTCTGTTAAAACCTGAATTTTTTTATGTTGGCATGTAGTTTTTTTTCTGTCTTTTCTGCCTTTATTTTATGACTCTAATGAGCTCGCGGTCCTATTGCTCAGTAAACAACACTTGCACCATTTTAAATAAAGTTCCAAAATTTACTATCAACAATCGAAATTGCAACTAAATCTTATCTCACCGTTCATTTCAAAATTCACTTTGATCCAACCAACATCTTCTGGCAGTTCAAATTGCACTGAATAGTGGATAGATTAATTTATAATGCAATTTGTTAACAATTTTAAAATGAAATTCATAACGTCATTCATTAGCATTTAAAATCAGCATTGAAATGTCAGACTTTCTAAATTTCCACATAAACTTAGTAACTAATATTAATCTGATCCAATAGTAACTAGTCTTTTTATTCTTTTATGAACTCCTAACAAATTGAGAAAATAATATAATTTGTAATAACTTGGTAAGATCATTAACCGCAAATAAAATTTATGAGAGAACAATAAGTTATTGATAAAATTTCAAAGTTAAATCGTCAGATAATTTCATGTCTGAATTAATGGAGTGACGAAATTTTTATTGGCGTGAAAGTTTCCACGAAATCACACTAGTACATCAAGAAGGAAGTATGTGCTGACTCCAAGTCATCATCATTGAAAGCAAGGTCTCACCTTTTTTCAACTCGTCATTGCAATCATTAACGGATTGAAGCACCTCTAAATCTGGTCTGATGAGGGTGTTATCAAAAAATCCGTTCATTGGAACAACAGGTTTCACCCGCACTAATTCTGATGTTGAAATACTGACATCCATTGGTCTTTCAACTCTGGTTACTTCTATATCCAGGTTTTTATCCAATACATTCAGAGTATTGGAATCTTTGTTAGTTTGTCTAGATATATTTTCTACCACTTTCAAATTTGCAGACAATCCCATTCTTAGTAAAAGTAGTCGAAAGTTCTTCAAATCATCTGTTTCAATTGGATCGTCAAATATTTTTGAGCCATTCCTTTCTTTGCCAACAATGTTGTTGAAGTCATCGTAGGTGCCCGTTGATATTTATATATACCATCCAGTTTTAAATCATTAATTGATTTATCGGAAGCTGGAGATTGCAAGGATTGAAAATCTCCACCTTGTGGTGTTTCAACGTGAATTTTTTTCAATATCGAGTCTGTTCATTTGTAAGATTTTGTTGGTATGTTTCAAGGTCTATATTAACGGCAGACGTTTTGGTGTTAAAGTACTGTTTAAAGTTTATTTAAAATTTTTCCTGAAGTATAAACAATTTTATATCCAAAAATCAAGATTTTCTATTTCGCTTATATACTCTGTAATCCAATCTATACCTTCGTTAAGTCAGAGTCGTGGAGGAGACAATATTTTGATTCTGATTATAAGAGCAATAATCAGATAAAACAATGAAGAAATGTGTCGAAAGCTTACCAAAAGTGTATCTGTGTTCATCAAAGTTGTTCACTGGTGTTAGGTTTCTTAATTGGCTGGTCATCTTCTTTGGTCTCCTTTTCTTCATCGATAGCATCATATTCTTCTTTGTCACTATTTACGATGCTAGTTTTTATTACTTCTTTGTTTTCGTTGTTGGTTAAGTGAGGTTGTCATTTTTTGTTGTATATTTATTTTTGGTTTATTGATGTCAATTAAGACTGCTTCTGCAATTTTAAGATGCGTGTAGTTGCTGTTCTGGTATATTACTTTGGTGTTGCTGTCGAGGATTTCACGGTTAATTGTGATTGAGTGTGTTGAGTCCAAATGAGATTTGATAGCACCACTCTGTTTATGCATCGTAAGCCTTCTAGTCAGTGAGATAGTAGTAATCCCGATATATGAGTCATGTTGACCAACATCAAAGATGAACCATCGACCTCCACAAAACCCGATCTTTAACATTTAATTTTAGTTGAAAAGAGGTGATATTCAACAAGTGACACAAGGACTTTCCGAATGTAATTTGTCGTTAACCGATTTCCTTTTACTGATAACCACGCTAATGGTACAAATCCCATATTGTTACTCTTGTTGAAATGTTCACGCATCTTAAAAATTCATTCTTGTTGTCTGGTAAAATAATTCTGTCAAGTCGTGAATGTGGCCTTATACAAATAGCCTACAAATGAGAATCGTAATTAAATGCAATTGAGAGTTGTCAGAAATTAAGAATAATTAACTGAATGCTAACGAGAATCATTGGAAGTCAGTAAGTATGGTTCTCGCGTTAACCATAGAATGTTAAATAATTGAAAATGAAAAACTTATATTGTTAAAAAATGTTCAATGATGATAAAATAATAAATAATTAAATAATTAAACTTTACCAAAACTAAATAAATATTGAAGGCTACGCACCATGTGGATTTGATGAGTAATATTTGCAAAAAGTGATACGATTTTTAGTGTTTATTTTTTTTAGGGAATTTTTTGCTAGAAACCTTTCAAAAATGTACCTTACTTTTTAAAACAAAATGCAAAACAACATTGTAAACATTGTTTCAACGTAAACGAAAAAGTAAAAAAACTAACGAAGAATCTTTTTTATTTGTGAAAAATGAAAATATTCTGAATAACTCCGATTTAATAAGTTGATTCAATAATTTTTGAATTTCAATTATAATATTAAGAAGCGCTCAGTTCCAATGCGTTGACGAGGAGTTAAAAATCCATTTTAATATCATCAAGGTTACGCTGTACAATCTATAAAATTCTCGTTGTTTATATAACGAAAAGTGAGAATAATAACAACAAAAAATGGACTGTGCACCCTGAACTAATGAAAGTTGTAGGATTTTAACCAAACTATTTATCGATGCACGATATATATCATTACAGGATATATATCTATACAAGTATCTACTAAAATAGATTGATATGTAAGATTGGCATTATTTAAAAAGAAATTGTAAACAATTTTAAAAGAAAACAGTCAAACAAGTTTTGTGGCAATGCACCCATTCGATTTAAAATATAGAGCGGTTGCTGCATTGGCTTGCTTTAATTACGTTGTCCTTTGGATCACTGCAGCTGCCCAAGACGATAATACGTTGATAAACAAGACTCGCTGGAATAATTTGAGACTCCCTAGAACTTTGGTGACTCAACTTTACGAACAGTCATCCATCCCGACTTGAAAAAGTTAGATTTCCGTGGTTGGTCCTGCGTGGAGGTGTTGGTGAACGACAGCACTGATTACATCGTCATGCAGTTAAACAACTCATCCTCGGCTATATCGAAGTGCGCTTCAAAGATCGAAATGGTTAGTGGACATTTTTTATTACAGAGAGAGTGCAAATATATTTATTGTTATTCAAACATGTTTTTGTCATATTATTCATGTTGGCAGTACATGCACATAGTGGGAAAGTTTAAATCTAAAATAATATAATAAAAAATTTATTATAATAAAAATAGGTAAATGTTATGTATGTATATATTATATTTATAAATTTATATATATCAATCATTGGTTGCTATCCCTGAAATCCTTGGCGCATGTCACAGTGGTGATTGTCTTCCTGTGTGTTTCACAGACAAAACGTTTACATTCTCCACAGACTGTGTTAACTTTTTTGTCTTTGTTTCTGGGACAGTACAAACATCTTCCCCTTTTGATCTGCTGCTGCCTTGATGCTGATGGCATATTTTTGGTTGTAGTGTTGCGTGCTACAACTACTCCTGCAGCTTCAATTGCTTTGACAACTGAAAGGTGGAAACCATTTAGATTGGTTGCCCTACGTAGAATGTTGGGTTTGGTCAGTTCTTTGCCTAATTCTAACAAAAATTGATATCTAATATTCTTCATATGTCTATTCCAGTCATTGCTTTTCGACATCCAAATTATGAAGGCATTCAGGGCACCAATATCGAGCATATTCATGAAAAGTCTTAGAGGCCATCTTGAGGTTCGTCTAGCACAAGAATATTCTCTAATCAATTTATCTGCATTATCCACTCCACCCTTGGTATTATTGTATTCCAGTATCATGTTGGGCTTCCTGTGACTTTCAGAGGATACTGAATTATCTAGAAATTGAGTTGAAAGTAAACGGACTGTTTTGTTTTTCTTTGGAACATAGCTGACTACTGCTACCCCGTTAGAAAATATAAATTTTGATGAAAGTATGTCTCGTCCTCTTGCATTTTCTATAACTGCAGGAATATCAGTTTTTTTAGCTCTCAATGTTCCTGTCATGGTGATGCTTTTTTGCAACAAAAATTCTGCAGTCTTCACGGATGTAAAAATATTGTCTGTAGTGACACCTCTTTCAGATCCAAACAGTGGTTCCACCAAGTCACATACTACGCGGTGTCCTAAATTTTTCTCTGGTGCATTTCCTGGAAGCTTTCCAGTGTAGACTTGTAAGTTGTACAAATATGAAGTCTTCACATCTGCGGCCACCCATATTTTTATTCCATATTTTGCTGGTTTTGATTTCATGTACTGCCTCATCGGACATTTGCCTTGAAATGCTACAAGCTGCTCGTCTATTGTGATGTTTTCAAATGGCGTAAAAAGCGTTTGGCAATTTATTACAAACCAATCCCAAACTTCACGAATAGCTGCAAGTTTATCAGTTGTTCTCCTTTGAGCACGTGTTAATTTGTCGTCAAACCTGATAAATTGAAGGATAAGTGCAAATCTGTTTCGTGCCATGGCAGCAGTAAAAACAGCACGACGAATATTTTCATCTGTCGTCCACATTTCAGAAATATTTTCCTTTCTATTTTCATAAGGCAGCAAAATGCTTATGCTATTTAAAACATTTCGATTTGGTTTGGAGATTTTAATTTGAAATTAAACATTTAAAACTAGAGTTGCGCAACGCAATATTTGTTATTTATGTTTACGTAATAAAAAGTTATGCAAAAATGTTAATTAGCTACGTTGGTTTTTTATTTATTAGAAAAACATTTTCAATCAAAGCATTTTCAATGTTTAAACTGCTACAAGTTTTTAAAATAGAAAAAAGCAATAGTAAGCCAAATCACAAATTTGTAATAAAAATAGTTCCATCGTTTTAAGCAGTTGCACTAATTGACCTAACAATTAGTCGTAAAGTTTACGATGATGGTTTACTATTCTACAATTGTATTTCGTTTGTAAACATCAAATAGTTTTCAAATTTGAAATCCTTTCAAAAACTTCCAATGTGAGCGTATGTAGCATTCCAGAATGTCCAACCCGGTTCGGTAACCAAATTCCCAATAAGAAATCCATTCCTGTGCTGGTTCAGCTGGCATATTCTTAGCAGGTAGTTGAAATTGAACGAGTCACAGTTGTACGCTCCAACTTTCATGCACTGGCCTACACATAAGGAAGGTCTGTCGGCTTCAAACTCCATGAAAATGTAATTCAGCAATTGTTGATTGTTCTTAGAAGTCCACATTTTTTCTAAAATGTTCAGTTTTTTAATTTATTTTTAAATTTATCATCAACTGAATATTTCCAAGGTTGATCACCTGTAGCCAGCAGTGCTTCATAAGCTTCCAACTCGCAAACGGAAAAATATCCATCGCTGGCACCAGCGGCTTGGTGAGCGATGATGTAACGGTAGGCAGGCAGGTTGGCGTTGCATTGGAGGATGACCCTGGAAGCAACTGGAACATCTCCAGGGTAGGTTGCACACAGAGGGTACTGTCCTCTGATTGGTGGTTCAACTGCAGCGCTTGATGACGTCAGACCGATGATGAAGTTAGACAGACGTAACCTAACTAAGAAAAATGTTAATGTTTATATAATAGCGGCGCATTGAAAACAAATTTGGATATTTTGTAATAATATAGCTCTGATCAAAATACTCCCTAATTTTGTTATGTTTGATTATGTTTGTTGAGTCTTATCAATGGTTATAATTATAGTCATAATTATTAATAATAAAAGCTTTCATTCAAATCATTAAATTGAAATTTTTATGGATTTGATGTTTTAGATCGATCAGTTGCAACATATTTTTCGAAATGACAACTGTTACCGCAAATAGTCTATTAATTTA
Organism: Helobdella robusta; assembly: GCF_000326865.2. NCBI lineage: Eukaryota > Metazoa > Annelida > Clitellata > Rhynchobdellida > Glossiphoniidae > Helobdella > Helobdella robusta. Next base: position 1,331,755 of record NW_008705028.1, on the reverse strand, counting down.
TTTTTAACGTAACTCACAATGACAAAAAAATGGTTATTTTTAACTTAAGTGTTTGAAATTTTGTTCACTTGCCAAAATGACACTGCATGTCAAAACAGGGGCTCCGAAAGCCGCATATGGTCAAAGATTGTGCAACTTCGTTCTACAATTTTTTAGCTTTTTTTTTCTTTGAATAAAAATTATTAATTTGTTTAAAATTATTTTAGAAACTCAAATAAAAATTATCAAAGAAATTGATTTTTTAATATTGAAACTTCATAAAATAATTGGTCTCGTGACCTCACTTATTGTCAATTAAAAAAAGTTTTCACGACATTTTTTTTAACAGCACAATTGTCGTTTAACTTTTTAGTTTGTCCTCCAAAAACTTTTTGAGAAAGTTACTTTATGTAAGTTTATAAAACTAAAAAACTTTTTAAATATTTGATTTTTTCAATGGTTATGAAAAAATCAAAATAAATAATAATTTAGAAAACATAAATTTATCGAGACAAAACTAATAAAGCCCAACCAACCATATTCCGATATAGTATCCCTGCTAAGAAGAGCAACGTAATCAACCTGGTACTCTCTCTCCATGTCAACTTGAATCCAATTCGGATCGGTCAGAGATTGGTTTGTGTGCGCGCAATGACCATGGCGGGGAGTGGGATCTCTTACGCCATCGACCATCAGACCTGCGCTCATGTCAAATTCTCTCAATGTTAAAGTGTTTTGCTTCTTGTATGTTGAATTCATAGTTGCGTTTTTGTACAGCAGAAGATTTTTTCGCTGTGCCTTTGCTGGGAATTTCAAGTGTTATTTCACAGTAAACGATTTTATATTTTTAATAGTTTGTTATTTTGAAAATAAAATAAAAGAAACGAAATAACAAAAAGGTCACAAGTTTTAGTTAAACCTGTGCATCGTTTGCAAACATTTTGAAAAAATTTGGTCTTAATTGTCTCATTCAAGAATTGATAAAATATTATTTGACTGCCTAATGCTAAAAGGTTTTTTTTATAGAGCATTATGTGAATGTTGCAGAAAATTTTACATTATTAAGTTTGTAATATTTTAAAATTTTAGTTTAAATGTCGGCAACTGCACTACTTTAAATCAACTTTGCATTTTATAACGATGAACAAAGAATGAAGCAAAATTAAATAATTATTTTGTTTCATGTTTCGATTCAACTCTTTTATTAATAAAACGTTTCAACGAATTCCATCCCAAACAATTAAAGCCTAAAAAGTGCTTATCATTACTTAATAATTATGAAAATGGATTGAACTATTACCAATGACACAACCTTCAGAATATGTGCCCTCCACGACGACCTCGCACACCACCATCACATCTGGGCACGTGGCGTTCTGGTCGATAATAACTTTATGGATGAAAATGTTTTTTGCATTTGAACAAGAAAAAGATACATTCGTTTCATTCAGTTGACTTGTCAGGTTGTAACATGGGATGATCATCGACTTCTGAGTAGCCACTCCAACGTTCAAATCGGCTTATTTACAAATTGAGCTCAATTAAAAAATATTTTTTTAATATTTTTTGAAATAATAATTGCAAGAGTTTCAAATTTTACAAAGTATCTCACTTGTTACTGGTTTTCCATATACATGAACAAAATCAGCTCGATACAACCAAATCAAATCAACGATGATTTTCTGGTAACCAGACAAAAGTGATTTGAAGCAGAAAGGAGAGCTGAACAACCCATCAACCACCAACGATCCATTGAATGGAAATTTTGATGAACTTTCAAAAACTATTTTGCCTAGCGCCACATTTTCTTGACATTTCGCTAAAAAACTAACGCGGCTAATCAAGATAATGGTTGACAACAGTAAACAATTCATTGATAAAAGTTGAAATAATATTCAAATGAGATAATTCGAATTCAGAGAAATTTGTAAGAGTATTTAAAATAATATATTAAAACACGTTGAGACTTGTGAAAGAGGATTTGTTTTGCACCAAAACACGGAGGCAAAACTAATTTCAAAGCACAAAAAACTACATAAGCATGCCCGTGCTCGGTCTTCAAATTTGTCATTAAAATTTAAATCTAGGTGCAAATTAAATTCAGTATATTATTTCCTATGTAGAATGTGCTATAATGTACGTGTCAGTACATGCATGCAATTAAAATCGCATGGTTGTTGCTGTTAATTATAACGACAAAACGCTTTCATGCAGAATGTAAATATCAGTGCAACATGACGTTGGTATGACGTTGGTAGAAAATGTTTGCTGTTGAAGAAGAAATATTTTGACCACACATTGGAAGAGGGCTCGCCACATCATGGCGTCGTTCTTGCAAGGAGGCCTGAGAGATTGATGATCGATTTTGACTGCATCCCATGAAGTATTGATAAGAATTAAATTGGATTGAAAGGGAAAAAGGATACCGACAGAACAGTTCATATACAGTGGCAGATATAGGAAAAAATACTGAATAATATAGTAATAAAGTTAACGGTAAATTGTCATTAGCCAATAGAAGTCATAAAAAAATAATTCTGGAAATCATTTCACATCAATACTGGAATAAACAAAATCACTGGAATTACAAGAATTAGTTAAAAATAGGTCACCAATTTTACAATGCAACACCGAAAATTTTTGAATCCGCTATTTCTTATATATAATTGAATGTTTATGATTAATTACACTGGTCAACACCCAAAAAATTTCCTAAGGTCTTTCGGCTGATTTATGGAAATTTTGATGTCCTGAATCCAAATATCACATTGGTTTTTCTAGATCAGGTCAACTTTCTAAGCTATGGCCATATCTTCATTTTCACTTTTTTGTGTACAGTCCCAGGTATTTTCGCTGTATGTGATGCTTTGTTCTTAATCACTTCATCACTATGAGGAATTTGCAATTTTTAATTAATTGGTATTTTTATGTTTCCCCTATGCGCACACACACACACACACGTTCAATGCATTAAATCACGTAACTACAGTCACGTGATCAGACAATCGCAGACCTGCCCGGACGAGGCTGTGTATAACTATGGATAGTTACGTCAGCATTTTCCAAATCTGAGCCATATAGCAGATTGCATTAGTATAGGTATCAGTTGCAAACGAATCGCAAGCGAACGACATGGCTTCCAAGAGAAGATCTTGTAAAAATAAACCCGACGTATTTTGCTATATCTGCGGTGAATACACACTTGTTCATAACAGGAATCAAGTCACATGTTTCATAAAGCGTGCTTACCATGCTTATTTTGGTTATTAAACTTGGTGACCAGGATAAAGATTGGGCGCCACACATGGTATGCAAGGCTTGCACCGTGTATCTGCGTCAGTGGACCAAGGGCAAGAAGACGTGTCTGAAGTTTGGAATTCCCATGGTTTGGCGGGAGCAGAGAAACCATGACACTGACTGCTACTTCTGTAGCATCGATCTAACTGGGATAAACAGAAAGAACCGAAGCAGCCTCGAGTATCCTGATTTGTAATCCGCACGTCGTCCTGTAGCTCATTGTGATGATATTCCAGTACCTGTGTTTCACAAACTTCAAGACATCAGTGATGACGAATCCTCCAGTGATGAAGATCAGGAAACAGAAGAAGAATGGCCAGTTGTTGACGATGAAACTCCACAGCTTTTTTCCCAACAGGAGCTAAATGATCTAGTTCGCGACCTCAGCTTGTCAAAGGCCTCTGCTGAACTGTTGGCATCCAGATTGAAAAAAAAAACCTCCTCTCTGGCTGTGCTCGCATCACCCTGTACCGCAACAGGCATCAAGAGTACCTCCAATTTTTCTCGGAGGTGCAGGACTTGGTGTACTGCACAGATATTGCACAGCTTCTGCACCACCTGGGAGTGCCGCAGTACAAGCCCGAAGACTGGAGACTGTTCATTGACAGCAGCAAGCGGTCACTGAAATGTGTTCTACTGCACAACGGCAACCAGTTTGCCTCTGTGCCCCTTGCTCACTCTACTAAACTGAAGGAGAAGTATGAAGCGGTGAAGTATATGCTGGAGATGATTCGTTATGATCAGCATAAGTGGGTTATTTGTGTCGACCTGAAGATGGTGAATTTTTTGTTGGGGCAACAATCAGGGTTCACCAAATACCCATGTTTTCTGTGCATGTGGGACAGTAGGGACACTGCTCACCATTAAACGAAAAAGGACTGGCCTGTGCAAGAGGAACTAGTGCCTTGCAGAGCAAGTAACGTTATCATCAGCCCTCTGGTGGACAGAGACAGGATACTCTTCCCACCACTGCACATCAAGCTTGGCTTGATCAAGCAGTTCACAAAAGCTCTAGACAAGGAAGGTGGCTGCTTCAATTACATGTGCCAGACATTTCCGGGAGTAACCATAGTGAAGTTAAAAGCTGGTATCTTTGACGGTCCTCAAATCCGTCGGCTCATCAGAGATCCAGAGTTTGAAAAGTCAATGAACAAAGTGGAACAGGAAGCATGGAATGCTTTTGTTCTCGTTGTGAAAAACTTCCTTGGCAACAACAAGGCCAGAAACTATGCTGAACTTGTCAACAATATGGTGACTGCTTTCAAAAAACTCGGATGCAACATGAGCATCAAACTGCATTATCTATTTTCACATATGGATCGTTTTCCTGAGAATCTTGGATCAATGAGCGACGAGCAGGGAGAGAAATTCCACCAGGAGATGAAGGAGATGGAGACCAGGTATCAGGGACGTTGGAATGCCGTCATGATGGCTGATTACTGCTGGACTCTAAAGAGTGACATCCCTGATGCTGAGCATTCCAGGGTATCCAATAAACGGAAGTTCCAGCCCTAAATTCTTAACAATGACGAACATTAATGACCCTTACTTAAGGTACTGTGTTTCAGAACGCTTTTTTCTCTTTGAAACCAATTCCGAATGAGAAATGTTCATAGAAATAAACCGATTATGGCACAAAAATTTTACTGATTTATTCACAAATAAAATAAAATAAACATTTAACTTAGCAGAAAAACTGGACCTGACCTAGAGAAACGGATGTCATTTTCGGACTCAGCGGTGCCAAATTATCATAAATCAGTTGTAAAAAATTAGGAAATTTCCTCAAAAATTTTTTTTGTTGCTCAGTGGTTTTCTTGCCGATTTATAAATTTTATAAAGATTAGAAAATAAAATAATGATACAATTTTCAAAGAAATTTTATTAAAATAAAATTGTATAAAGTCCGTCATTTGGAAATAGATTATTAATTTATGCACGCTAACTTAACTTTACCCACACTCACAAACATACACACACACACATACATACACACACACACACACATTCACACAACTCAACAGACTAGCTCCGAACCAAGACAAATTAGTGTACAACTTCGCAGTGAGATATGGAGGAAAGAAAGAGTGTGACCACGTGATGAAAAAATTCAAGTCCCCATTTATTCCACCAATATTAAGAGAAGACATGTTGAAAGCTTTGGCACACAGCTTAAATTGTACACGAGTTCACAGGTAAGTTAGAAGCTTTTGATTTTTATTAATTTATTTATTTAAAGCATTGCCAACAAATAAAAATTCATATAAATGGTTTCCGCCATAACAAAAACGAAAAACGTGGCCAATCTTATTTAAAGTTTCATGCCTTGCTTTTAAATGGTGCATCTTGTCTAACATTCTCGAGATAGAGAAAATATTTGTGTTTTTGTTTGTTCAATTGTTGACAGCCTTCTAGTTCTTTGAATCAAGTCCCCAATGTTTAGAGTTGTATAAATTTTGCTTTCATTTCATAGACCCTTTTTATTTATATAAACACTTTACACAATACTATCTCGTTTTTTATCTTTTTCAAATCATACAAAAACTATAATTAAAAATGACGAACAGATTGCTGGGATGGTCTTTGAATAAATCTTTCGCCTCGAATAAATCTTCGTTCTTTTAGACATCTCAAAGTTTATCTCTGATCAGCCATCACTACATAAAACGTTATGGCTTTTAGTCAGAAAAAAGTGGCTTCGAATAACCAGAAAGTAATTCTTTTTTATTTTCAATAATTAATCAAAAAATATTAGTTACATTTTTTTCGAATTTGTTTATGAATACGCTTTATTTTATCGTTTCTTATTATTGTTATTATAAGAAAATTTTTATATAAAGCATATGAAAGAAGACACGTTCAGCTCTTAATAAATTGTTTTTCAATAAAAAATTAAGAGCAGACATAAGCTTGTAATTGTGTCCAAATGTTTAGAGAAAAAAAGTAACTGATTGTTTAATATTTTTGGTCACTACACTACTTTAACCAAACTTGGTTGAATATTTTTTTATGTTTTGTTGACTTACACAAAAATAAATAAATATACTTATTGAAAAGAGGTATACAAACAAAATAGTGATATTTGTATTGAATAATTTCCTCTCGTCCAATTACTTTGTCCATCAAATAATAATAAAAATGCCTTATTCATATAACGCCATGACAATCGACTGAGACGAATTATTATTATTACAACAAACACACAGTGAATAAATTTACGTGAAACAACGCATGACTTACTTTTGCATGTGAAAGTCGTGGATATCTTCATAATCGCACCATGACACTGCATTCATAATGTCATGGACCTATTACAGCATCGTGCGGTCAAATTATGGCTCAAATCAAAGGCATTAGTACGAACTGTATATTCTATCGAACAAAATCAATTTTAGTATATTTGGGGTTTTAACTTTTCTGGTTGGTATGGTAATTAATTTGGTAAATAAATTGTTAGGTTTGCAGGGAATGCCAGGAGGTTCCTAGTTGCAGTTGCACCGATCTTCACAACGGAAGTAAAACATCATGAAGTTAGCAGTACCACTAACGCCAGTCAAATAGAAATTGATTGCGTATTTCTTCGATGTGTGAGCATAATTTCAAAAAAACTCTTTAAAAGTCTGTACAGTGTACATACAACAAAAACTGGCACGTACATCAGCATACACTCGTTTACCGACATCACTCATCATTAACATTTTCCGAATCTATCCAAATAAAAAAATTCATTGTCAATGCTGTTAGCCTCATCTCATGTCCTCTTGTTCGTCTGATGGCTCTCAATATTTTCGGCAAGCTTCGTTGGTCCTTTTCATTCAACATGTTAAACATCGTTATTAAATCACTTCTTATTCGTCTGTATTTCAGTGTTGGCAGTTGTTAAAATCTTAATCGATCCTCATATTTCATTCCCTCACAGTCCTTGATCCTCTTTGTTGCTCTTTTCTGAACCTTTTCGATTGTTTCTGTTTCACGTATTGAAAAAAAATTATTTTTATTTAATTTTATTTAACATCGCTTTGTAGATTTTCGCTATTCTACAATATTCCAATTCGGCGCCACGCGGTCCTGAACCGCGTCTGCATACGAATATCCACCCGAGCCTTCACTTTGGCGGAGTCTTTCCTGGTCGGGAGCCGCCACTCTACAATAGACACTCTCAGGGTCTGAAAACACGGACCGGGCCTAAGTTTGACTAGAGACGCCGGCCTCGGCAACTGTCAGCAAGTCTTCTTCAACATACATTATTTTTAAGTAAAATAATTAAGCCGAGCTAAAATTCAAGTGTTTACTTTTAAAAAACAAAATAGTAAAAATCAGACCTCTGTCTTTATATAAAAAGTAACAATTAACATACGATAAGTTAAAATTAACTATCTGTTAATACAATATACTACAACTATCACGCAAACTATCCGAGATATAAGCGACTATAATCAGCAGCTAAAAATAACACCAGAGCAAAACCAAGAAGAACACTAATATATCAACTCGCTGCCTTTTAGGTTTTGACTGCTCTATTTACATAACGCTTTCTATACTATAGAACATTCTATACTCCCTTCTATACTCTCTTCTATACTCTCTTCTATACTCTTTTCAATACTCCCTATCCTTTATACAGAACAGCACATAGCAAGCATCGCATATAATATCGCATATATAGCTTAGCAAATAACAAATGTATACATACATAGAATAGTTAATTTAAATATATAAATATATACAGGCGGCACAATTCAAAGAAGCAATTATTATCATCGCAATCGTCACAATTTAATTTCGCAGCTTTATTGTTTGTGGTGTCCGTATTTGGTGAAAATATTAAACAATTGAACTCACACAAATTGGCTTTTTACTCATTGGATTTAAAGTTTTACATCCATTTACATGGAATATTGTGAGCGGATGAAAACAAGTAACACTGTTTCCTAGAACTTACTCAAAGTTTTTTTAAAAAGTTAGAAGATTCTCTTGATTGTTTACGTCGTAACTGATGGCTATTAACAACAGAACAGTGTGATTATTTAGGAAATGATTGGCATTGCAGTTAGTAGATTATTTAATAGCATAATTTAATTCATTAGATTCATATTCAATTAAATGGACAATTTGTTGTTTTAAAAAAAATTTCTAATAATTTTTAACCCTGATGTTTGAACAGCTTTGTTAGTTGTTTTCAAAAAAAGATATTTTTCTAATAACTTATTAAAATTGTATTTAGTTCCCAAATTTTATTCCATAGCTTTCACATACATAACCAGAAATTGCATAGTGGTTTACATTATTCGTTAGGTTGTTTTTGAAATTCATTTTGATCCGACTTTTCAATATTTTATAAATTAAAAATACTCAGGGCAAACAAACAAATTATTCGATTAAGCATTCATTTTATTATATTCAAAACAATCTACAAATATCAATTAGACCGTGGTTAAATTAATTTTAGCTATCGCTTCGCCATTCTTTTTAAAACTTGATTCGTATTGATAGTCGATCAGTGACGATACCACAATCTCCGACCGACAATATGGACAGGTTGAACTCTCCATAGACCACCGATGGATACAAGTTGGGTGAAATGCATGCTTGCACTTCACCACACACACAATCGATCTTTCGTGGAATTCTTCGCCACATATTGAGCAATCTTCATTCATACACTTGTCTTTCAAATACGGCAATGTGTATGTTTTGCCATCTGCAAGGTTTCTGTGAAAATTATCTATGTGAACAATTCGTCCTTTAACTAGAACACCGTAAGTATGAAAACTCAAAGTGCTTTTGTGTTTTTTTGCTGAATCAACTACAGTTGAAAAATATCTGTTCTGGATGTCTTCCATAAGTTTATGAAGCTGGTCAGTCGTGATTGACGTTATTGATGTTAGCTGGTCATGCAGAAGAGAAACGTCAGAAGCCAGACAATTGGCCAAAATGTCAATCTCATTGTCCGTCAATCCATTTGTGTTTTCATGCTTTAACAACTCTTTATATTTTTTATTCACGGTTCTATATTGACTCTTTTTAAAATTGTCTAAATACATATCGACGATAATTTCAACGCCGCATTCAATTTTGCTTTGAGAATCCATTTGAAAAACAAATTAAAATTTGGAAATTTGGTTAAATTTGGAAATTTGGTTATAAGAAATATACAAGAAGAAGGCTGTAGTGCAATAATACTGTGAATGACTGATTCACGTTTAAGCTCCTTCTTTTATACCATTAAATACAAAGTTTATTGTGTGATCGTAAACCAAACCAAAGATCGTTAATAAATATTGAAAATTTACATTTAAATTAAGTTAAATTTTGGGTTTGGGTGAATTTAAAGATACATAGATACGTTTATGACTTAATTAGTTAATTTCAACCTATATTGAGCTAATTAATGCTTATTAGAATTAATTAGTTAGTTTGTTAATTAATTCCTACCTATATTGAGCTAATTAATGCTTTGTCTGCAAACTGCTTCACACAAAGGTCTCGCAAAGTTAAATATTTTAAAGTAAGTTTGAGAAGTAGGTTTACGGAAAGTTAACTTTGTGGTCACAAAGAGATGTAAATAATAAGTAAAACATTATAAATTTTGCAAATGAATTAAAACGATTCACTTATTTGCCTGTCGTCGTTGAAACACGTTTCATTTGTTATCAATTTTATAAAAAAAATATTTTTAGATAAATCTCGTGTTTTTAACTAATTCAAAACTGTTTATGTTACTTTTTCGAGCCAAACATGAAAGTGCGATTCAAGTTCAGCATCATTCGTCCAAATGATTACATCTCATTATTCAACACGCAGAAGGTTTGATGTGATGTGTGTCTTATTACGTTATACAGTGTTTAGAAAAATTCCCAATTTAATCCTGCATTTTTAACAATTAAATCTACTTGCGACGAAAAGCGACTTACGTGTTGAGTATTCATTAGTGTTGAAAATATTATAAAGTTTAATAATCGAAATCGAACGAGAAACGACCTACCTTGTTACGGTTACTAATATTTTTATTGTTTGATTGCAACTAAATTTATTTTAATGAAGTAAAATAACAAAACTTAAAACTGAGAATTAAAATATAAAATATAAAGAATAACTCAAATGGTAATGTGTAAAAGTAAAACTATACAGGAAATCTTTAATATTTAGCGGCATATGTTACCATGTGCGACCGGGGACCTTATTATATAATACCATATAATGACAAACATTGAACAAACTAAAACGTTTTCTGTCTTCTATGAATATAGGCATCAACTTTCCATAACTGTATCGATTCTGGTTTACTGGTGCAGTTAGTTTTCATCACAAGAAATGACGCTTTTTGGTTGGAGTAGTCCAATGAAATCAAAGTTGTTCTGAGTAAGAGCAACGATGAAAATGACATCCAACAATCACAACAACAAAATACTGAGCAGATTGTTTATATCTCATCAACAAATTCATTCATGAACGACTCTCTTTCCAGTTCTCTCCCTTTCTTCTTCTGTTCAACGTCAGCAGCATCAAGATCATCACAAAAAAAGAAAAGCAGAGCATTGTTCATCGTCCTCACACTCATCTCAATCTAGAAATCACTCGAAGCTGGATAGAACTTTGCAGGAGAGGTCAGAACAGGATTTGAACAAACAACTCATGCGTCAACCACATTATCAGCAACAACACCAACAACAGCGCCATCACCAACAACACCATCAACATCACAAGAAAATAAGATAAACGTCAGCCACATCAGCACCAACAACCACATCTCCCAAGAAGTGTAGATCCACATAACTAGAATAAATATAACGCCCTTCGTTCACTTTTAACGGTCGAACAAGGAGCTTACTTCCGGAGAGGAGTTGGAGGGTGATTTTTTATCGTTCGAGTTAAAAGTTACGATCGTATATTTACTAATTACGGAATATTTCTTTTATTTAAAAAAAGTTTTAATTTTTGTTCAATTGTTATTCAATGTGGTAATTAATTACTTTTAATTTGAATAAATTTAAAAAAATAAAATCAACATTACCGAAAATAATTGAAAAAATTGAGGTTCTTTGCATATTCTTGCATCAACCCATAAGAAAGTGTTGTATATTGGTAAATAGGCCTCCCCTTGAGTAGATCAACACAAAAAACAAACATTTTCCCATTCGAATGGCTCCGCCTTTTGCTGGGGAGTATTGTATGGGACTACAAAAATATTTTATTACAACGAGCATTAAACATTTTTGATAATTTTAACATCTATGCTTTAAACTTGATTTATTATTACTTTTTCTTTGCTTCACTTTTAACTTTCACTTTTTCCTTTTCCCCTTTTCCGTTCACATCATGTAACTACGGTGGTTTCGTTTAATTTAATGATATTGTTTTTTCGACATAAATTGTCCAATTTATAATTCGACAACAAAGGCGAAACATTTATAAATTGAACATTCCTCAACAAGTGTAGACACTGCTTCCACTTTCAGTGTCTGAAACAACTATTTAACAACAGTGGAAGTGAAATGCCCATGCTGTAGGACAGTTTATAACATGCAGTACGGAGAATGCCCTGGTGGTACATAAGACATTGAAGCTACCGGAGATGACGTCATTTTAGAATTTATCCTACATGAAGTCACTTGCATTATAAATATACAGCGTGAAGAAGATCTGGATGAAACGGTCTTAAAATTACTTGAAAAAGCGTGAAGGAGACAAGATAACGAAAGAAATTTTAACTTTCTTCGCGAAAAATAGTTATGAAAACAAGATAATCATATCGACATTAGAACAGTTGAACGTTTTCACAAATTTGCTCAAATGACGACATCCACTTCAACACGTTTGACGACGATGAAGACGATGATGATGGCGATGCGAACACCATATATGATTATGATTATGACAGCGATAATGATGACAACGATGATGACGACAATACATAGTTATATAGTCACAACTCATCGAATTTCACTTACGAAAATTTCTTCATCGCTGTGGTGGCGAATCATGAAGATGAGGATGAGAGTAACAGAAGTATAAATATAGAGGACGATGAGGAAGATGATCACACCGTCACAATTAACGGCCATTCATACAACCTCACCCAGTTGGATGATTGTAATGCTCAGCACTTCCAAGTGTATATTAATGGAGTCTACATCACATATTTCGAAGTGAAAGATGATGTCAGTTCGGACGATGAGCTTAAAGTTAGAAAAACGATTGAAGACATACAGCTAGATTTTCATCCACTAAACAATGAAATGATTAATGAATCAAAATAATATAAGTATGTAGATGACGTAGATATTGTACAAAATATAAATATTGTATAGAATGTGAATAATGTAAATATTATGTAAATAATTTATTTCTATTTCTTGCGTAATTTATATCTTTTTTTATGTTTTTTCCCACTTTCATTGAACATTGAAGTCACCGAAGAAGACGTCATGTATGAATTTTTTCTATAGGACTTCAACTGCATTTTGAAAATTAAGCGTGAAGATGATTTGAAGAAAACGGTAACTAAATTACTCGAAAAAGCTTTGAGGAGACAGTAGATAATTAAAAAAAATTTTAACATTTTTTGCAGAAAATAATTATCAGAATGGTAGGTGACTAGTACAAGGAATTAATTTATTTTTCTTGGTCTCTTGAAAGCATCGTCCCAAGAATGATTGGCTAGAAAAAGTAGAAAAAACATTTTTCTCTCTACATTATGTTGAAGAAAACTGCTGCATTGAAAATTTTGTCAAGCAACTTGTCGCAATCCAATGCCAGCAGAACTGACAATTCGACGTTAGACGAAAATAAATAAATTTTATTTTCAACTTAGTTTAGGTATCAGCTAAGTTTAGCACCTAAGGCCTAACGGTACGATCATTCTCAGTGGCAGATCGAGAAAGGTCGGAGGGGACAGGGCGAAGGCCGTGCGGCGATACAATATTTCAAGGTTGACCGGGTGAACGCACTGTACATTTCCTTCACCATCATTGGGGTATATTTTTTAAAATGATATTTTAAATAATTTTTTTAGTAAATTTATTAAATAAAAAAAACTGACATTTTTTCAAGAGTTTACGAGCAAATTATTGACTGTTTGAAACTTTTTTTAACTCGTTGCTAATAAATAATATCACAGCGTAGGCCATCGACACTTTAATCGTGTGCTTTTTTTAAATGGTTTTTCAACACATTGCAATTAACTGAGGTAAACAAAAAAAGCATTGGATGTAGAGAATCGCCGCAAAATATAAAAATATCTATACGTGAACAATGATAAAATCCGCTCTTAAAAATTTCCAGAGAAAGTTAGTTTTTTTTTGTATATTTCTCTTTTTTCAATTTATAGATATTTTCCGGATCTGCCACTGATGGCAAATGAATTTTTTTAAATGATATTCCGATTGTAAAACGGTTTCATGAACTTTTGTTAACACTTCTGTGAGAATGATAGGTTGGATTTAAAGTTTTCAAGTAATGATAACACGGTTAAATTTCGTGTCAGTGCAACGTCCCATTGAACAAAATAATAATAATACGAATAATTAATTTTTAAAAATTGAAGCGTATATCAATTGCGATTGACATAATAATCGACTGAGATGAAATTTTAAACATATGGCAAATTAGGAACATCTGTTTGTTTTATGCTAAATTTTGCATATATAATAGTTGATTCACGCATATGTATTTAGATTGTTTACTGGATATTTTTAAACTTAAAAATAGTTTTTTTCATTGCCAGCGTTAGAACTTGAAACATCATCCGAAATGATTTTTTGTTATTACGTGTTGGCAGTTGTAACACTAACGGCGATTCAGTGCTTTGCAAGTAAGTTTTCTTTTTCAAAATATTTTTTTTTGGTATTTTCGATGGTACTGAGTGCTTTGTAAACAAATTTTAAGAATTGGAATTAAAGTTTTATTATTTTAAATCAAAAGTTTCGTGCCCCAAAGAATTTCACGTAGTATTTCAACCACACTTACACGGCTTTTATAAAAATTTAAATCTTCATCTTAAGAATGAAAATCAGGTTTTTTTCAATAAATAAATTTTTCTGAATAACTTTTCATTTTGTTCAGTCATCTATCAATACATGCATTAAAAAAATTAACACATTCGTCTTATCAAAACGTACACATTAAATTTACTAAATCCTCCAGACGATTTGTGTCTACACACAGAAGAGGTTTGGGGGTTTGATGGTCGGTGTTAAAACAAGAGATGCGTTGGGAGAATATATCTTATGGGTACGAGTTTGTCGAAATTGATATTAACTATTTTTCAATTTCATCGTTTGTCGTCATTAAAAACCTCTGAATTAATAAATTCATAACGATGCCTGAACTTTAAAACATTTAGCATTGGAAACCTATGAACCTGCAACAAAACAGCAAGAGACAAACTCATGAATTTTATAATTTCAAATTTCTAGCACGGAAATTTTCTGCATGAACATCAGTATTATGGTTTGGAAAAATCTGGTTCAGCAGGTACCCACAAAAGATGTCCTCCAAATTCATTAATCGTGGTAATAAAGAGGAGACGTTATTTGATCTGTCCGATCCATCAACAGACAACGAATTCTAATTTAACTAACATTGTTTATCGTTGAATAAATGTTGTGAACAAAAATTGTTTGTCATTACGACACTAAAAAGAATGAAGTTTTCTGAAAAACTTAAACTTAAAAAGTTAATTGAGATGTAACGACACAAATTTGTTATGTTTAAGATAAAAAAGACACTTGCAGTGTCTAAAACAACTCTATTTAGCCACAGCTGAATTGAAATTACAGGACGTCAATTGTATTTTTAAAATTAGGCGCGAAGAAGATCCGGATGAAACGGTGATAAAATTATTTGAGAAAGCGTGGAGGAGGCAATTGATAACTGAAGAACTTTTATCATTCTTCGCAGAAAATAGTTACGAAAACAAATTAATAACATCGACATTAGAAGAGTTGAACGTTTTCCCCAATTTACTCACAGAGCATATTGATGATGGTGACGATGAACTTCCGGCTGCTCAAAACCTCGACGATGCAAACGACGACATCTTCTTCAACAAGTTTGACGACGATGAAGATGATGATGACTACGAGGATTTATATGATTATAACAGCGAAGTTGTCGATGAAAACAGCCGTGGGAACAACAACATCAACAACGATGATGTTAAAGTTAGACAAATGATTGAGGACATTACAGCAAGATTTTCATCCACTGAATAATGAATCAGAGCAGTTTACATATTTGTATGACGTAGATAATGTATAAAATGTAAATATTGTATAAAATGTAAATATTGTATAAAATGTAAATATTGTGTATAATGTAAAGATTGTATATAATGTAAACATTATGTTAATTATTTATTTTCAATTCTTGTGTTATTTATATATATTTTTTATGTTTTTCCATTGTAGATAGGTGATTAGAACTTGTGAATATGTAGATAAGATATTTTGGTTAATAAAAAATATTTCCTCAACCAACTTTATCAAATTTTTTTAATTCTCGTATAATCCAATTAAACGGTTGTGAAAATTAACTCAATAGAGGCGCTCAACAAATATACGTTGCACTAAAAGACAATTCAATTCAATACAATAAAATACATTACAATAAAATAAAATACATTAAATGACTGGATTTGAAAACTGTCCATGTCCGATATTTAGTTACTTATTTTCATTTTCTAAAACTATGGTCACTGATTGATATATCAACTTATATATACATGTATTTTGATATTAGTATCTTTGCACGCAGTATAATTATCTTCGCGACACATTTGTTTAAAAAAAACTTTGTTTGATAATTATTCCAAAGTATAATTAATTCAAGAAGTCTAGAAAGAGTTAATCTTTGTGGAACCAAAGAAATGTAATAGAATTAAAATATTTTACTTCATGATCTTTGTGGTCAGAAACTTCACATCATGAATTGTATTAAAAAAAATAATAATTGAAAAAAGATAAACTGTTGAAATTGATGACTTGATGATGAGCCAGATGAAAACCGCAACAACAAAAATTTTGCGCTACATTCCACTGCGGACGCTGAAAGAATCTTAAAAAATGAGCTAACTAAAATTTTTCATAATCTTTAAAGTTATAATAAAAAAATCAACTTTGGGCATGAAATGATTGCTTTATAATTTAAGATTTACTCTGCTTCGTTTTAATATTTTGAAGAAAAGGATTAAATTTTGGTAAATGTATCAAAAAACATCACAAAATAAATATAATTCATCAACGTTTGTGAATCTAATCGTTTTAACTGACGAACAAACGAAGTTCATTTGCTACATAAATTTGCTTGAAATTAATTCAACACCCGATGAATATACAAACACAGGGGTGGGCAAGTCATGTTCGAAGTTGAAGAATTAATTGTTTTAAAAAATTAAAATTTGTAAATTGCTGATTAAACAGAGTTTTTTACTAAATACTAAATAGAACCGTTCTTAACAAAGCCGAAACAGTAAGTTAAAACGATAAGTTGAATTAGTTATCTTCCTTTTCTTCTTATTACTCTAATTATTGATATTAATATTATTATTATTAATTACAAATTAATAGACTCTGTAATTAGATCGACCTGTGCCATTTATTGCGATAGGAATATAATAATGTAATAAGAATAAAATTACTGAAAATTAAAATGTTGTTTAGCCAATAGTAGGTTGGTCCTTTCAAAAATTTTCAGTTATATTCTACTTTTAATACAATCAGGACATAACATCATCAATAAACTAGATAATATTTCAGAGGAAATTGAAAATAAAAATATTTAATTATCTTAAAAATGCATTGATTCCAAAATCCGGTTTTCCGAAGACGTTCAAAGATTTTTCTTGATCAAACTATATTTTAGATGCTACCAGATCTTTCCTTCTTGTCTATATCGTTGTCAGTGTGATTTTCGCTACCACATCACCATTCTTCTTAACATTTGTCTCGTATCGATAGTCGATCAGTGACGATACCACAATGTCCGACCGACAATACGGACAGGTTGAACTCTCCATAGACCACCGATGGATACAAGTTGGGTGAAATGCATGCTTGCACTTCACCACACACACAATCGATCTTTCGTTGAATTCTTCGCCACATATCGAACAATCTTCATTCATACACTTGTCTTTCAAATACGGCAATGTGTATGTTTTGCCATCTGCGAGGTTTCTGTAGAATTTATCCGTGTGCACAATTCGTCCTTTGACTAGGACGCCGAATGAATAAAGACTCAAAGCGCTTTTGTGTTTTTTTGCTTGTTCAGCAACACTTGAAAAATGCATGTTCTGTAACTCCTCCATAAGTTTATGAAGCTGGTCAGTCGTGATTGAAGTTATCGACTTTAGCTGGTCATCCAATAGAGTGACATCACATGCCAAACATTTGGCCAAAATGTCAATCTCGTTTTCCGTTAATACACATTTGTCGATTTGTTTCAACAATCCTGTATATTCATCCATCAAGGCTGCATATTGACTCTTTTCAAAATTGTCCATATACATATCAACTATGTTTTTAACGCCGCATTCAATAATTTCTTGATGATCCATTTGAAAAATTAATTGCAAATTAGTTGTGAGAATTACCAAGTAGGGGCCTCTAGCTAAGAATTAGAGAGATTGAACCATTCACGTTTCAGCTCGTTCTCTTATACCATCAAATACAAAGATTATTGTGCGATCATGAACCAAAACCAAAGATCGTTTATTTATAAAGCGCCTGTAATAACAATTTATTACAAGTTGATATAAGAAGTTAACTTTGTGTGAATGCAAGGATGCAAAGATACGTTTATTAATGCATATTGGGTTAATTACTGTTTTGTTTGCAGGATGGTTTATAAAAAGGTCTCTCAAATTTAAATCTTTAAAAGTGTAATACTTTTGGAAAGTTCGTTTATATAAAGTTAACTTTGTGGAACCAAAGATATTTAAATAGTAAATAAAATAGGATTTTGAAATTTGCCAAAGAATAATAATTATTTTCTTTCAATCTTTATTTTGAAATGTTTTTCAAATCAAATCTTTTTACATGAAATTATTTACTAAATTAATATCACAAGAAATTTTTGGAAGTTTATATAAAATTGAATGACGCCGAACAAATTGCTTGCTTTTTGTATGACAATTTTTATACCCATGTTGTTGGGGTTTGTTGTGTCTTGTAATAGACTGTAAAAAAAAACTAAATTTTAGCTGCTCCCAGAAACTCTCGTACTTGCTTACATCGTTGTCAGTGTGATTTTCGCTACCACATCGCCATTCTTAACATTTGTCTCGTATCGATAGTCGATCAGTGACGATACCACAATGTCCGACCGACAATATGGACAGGTTGAACTCTCCGTGTACCACCGATCTATACAAGTTGGATGAAATGCATGCTTGCACTTCACCACACATACAATCGATCTTTCATTATACTCCTCGCCACATATTGAAGTGTTTGAAAAAACTGTACTTAAGTACAGCAGAATTGTAATGCCCATGCTGTAGGACAGTTTTATAACATGCAGTGCAAAGAATGCCCTTGGTGGTACATTAAACTTTGAAGCCACCAAAGATAACCTCATTTTAGAATTTGTCCTACAGGACGTCAATTGCTTTATAAATATACATCGTGAGATGATCCGGATACAACGGTCAGAGATGGGCAGTAATGTAATTCAAGTAATTTCATTACGTAATTCAAATTACAATTGTAATTTGTATCGAAATTACTTTTTATGTAATTGTTAATTTTTAATTTAGAAATTTCATCTTTCATGTAATTTGGTAATTTTAAAGTACTTTCAAATTACATTTTGACTAAAAAATATGTGATTGAAAAGATATACTTACACAAATTATTATTATTATTAAAAAAATTTTTTTTCTTGAAATTCTAAAAATTTTTTTTAATTCTAAAAATTTATTTGATTAAAAATTTCATTTGCAACTTTGAAGTTCTATGGTCATATAGCTACATCAACGAAGTTTACTTCTTTGATGTTTGACGCTTTTTTTTTCTTTATTTCCTTCTTTCTTTCCTTTTTCCTTTTTTTCCTTCTTTCTTCAGTCGTTCATTAAACAATTGAACAAATTGTTGATCGAAAGAAAGTAAATTAATAAAAGAATACGAAAATGACATCACAGAACTTGCAAAATCAAAAGCAGTGGTGATTGTTGATAGAAAGAAAGTAACTTAATAAACGAATTTAAAAATGACATCAAAGAATATCAGCGCAAAGAAAAATCAATGTTTAAATAACTTCAAAGAAATTGTTTTTCTTTATTTATTCAAAACTGGTTTGATGTAATTTAATTTCATGTAATTTGAAATTAGTAATTTGTAATTAGTAATTTGGCTCTTTTATTAAATGTAATGTGTTATTGGAATCGAAATTACAATATTTAGAGTATTTTGTAATTTTTATCGAAATTACAATATAGTGTACAATTAGCCCATCTCTGACAACGGTAATAAAATCACTCGAAAAAGCATGGAGAAGACAGTTAATAAGTGAAGGAATTTTAACTTTCTTTGCAGAGAATAATTGTCAAAAGGAAAATGTCATACCAGCATCAAAGCAGTTAAACGTTTTTAAAAATACACTCACCAAACGTATTGATGATGAAGTTGACGATGAACTTCCGGCTGTTCAAAACATCGATGATGCAAATGAAGATATCATCTTCAACACGTTTGACGACGATGAAGATGATGATGATGATGAGGACGATACGAACAAGGATGACTACAAAGATTACTGCATATACGATTATGACAGCGAAGATGATGTTGTCGATGAAAATGATCACAGCAGTAGGAACAACAACAACGACGACGAATATGATGATGACAGTTCATAGTTATTCACCATCGATGACAAAACTTTTAGTTACGAAAGATTTTTCACCGCTGTCGTGACGAATCTTGAAGAATAAGATGAAAGAAATGAAAGTACAAATACGGAGGACTATGATGAAGATGATCACATCGTCACAATTAGCGGCAGTTCGTACAACCTCACCTTGTTAGACGATTGAAATGATGCTCTTCCAATAATATATTAATGGAGTCTACATCGGAGGTCGATGAGTGTATCTGTATAGTTAGACACATGATTGAGGACATTGCAGCGAGGTTTTCATCCACTGAATAAGGAAACGTAATTATTGTTAAAGTGCAAATATTGTAATTTTATTTTTTGTGTTATTTAAATCCTTTTTATGTTTTTTTCCATTTTAATTATCACAACATCTAGATGAAAATCTAGCAATGAAATAAAAATATAAACACAATCTTACACACACAAACACACACACGACACGCACCCAAACATTAAAAAGTACAAAAACACATAGAAACGAAGCAGTACTTACATGTGTGGGTATGATTTTATTATATTCACTTTTAAATGTTTCCAGTTAAAACTAGTTTAGACTAAATAAATTACTTTAAATAAAAATCAATTTAACCTTTTCATAAATTTATCAATTTTGAAAAACAATTTCACGATTTAATAAAACAAACAAAAACCTGCTGTAGTAATATTACTTATGAGCTGTATTAACAAGTATTATTATAACTTTATTAGCGATACACATAGCGCAAATAATAGCGCACATATAAAAGGTATGGCACGGATTCGTTTTGTTAAAGGTTAAATAAATAAACAACCCAAAATTAAAAAGTTTGTCATTAATCCTAAATTCTGGCACTCAATGTATTTTCATTCAATTAAATAAATTATTACTACTACTTATTCTATGCTTGCACACACCACACACACACACACACACACGAACACACAAAATTTAAATTTAATAAAAAAATGAGTTTTAATATTATACTATTTTAATTTTTAGTTTTATTAACTATATCTGCACGTGATTTCTCCAGTAACTGACGCTAAAAGTAACCTATCTCCATTTGTCAGTGAATGTTGGAATTGTTATAATATAGGAAATCCCTCATTTGTATTGTTGCACTACCACTACAACAACAACAATAACAACTACTACTACCACTACTGCTACTACTACTACTGCTACTACTATTACTGGTACTAATACTACTCTATTACTACTACTACTACTACTACAATACTACTACTACTACTACTACTACTACTACTACTACTACTACTACTACTACTACTACTACTACTACTACTACTACTACTACTACTACTATTACTACTGCTACTAGGAGGGAGAGAGAGAGAGAGAGAAAAAAAAAGAGAAATAGAGAGAGAGAAAGTTTCGTCAAACTTATGAATAAAATTTTCTAATAACGTCGAAAAATTTCAGGCAATACAAAGTTTCAAACAAACAAAAAATTCAATGGATTTGTGTTTTTCAATTAATATTTTCCTATATAATTGTATTTAACAAAACTATGATGAAAAAAATTAACTAAGTCAAACATTTGCTATCAATAGTTTTTCAATATAGTAATTCTGTGCAAAGCCATTTTCAATTTAACAAAAGGCTAAACACAAATGAGGTTAAGATTAAAATATTATTACACTCTTCCAAAGATCAGGGAAACCAATAGCACTCATACATCGTATATGAATACGTGCTAAATGACATAGCACATGTGATAGACGAAGATCATTTAGTAGTATTCGAACCAGGTCACTGCGTAACAAGACCAAGTGATCCAAACCATCACGCCGACCAAACAAGCCATGAAGTAACGTAATTTTCATAGAAACATTCATTCTACTAGTTCTATTTCATTCAATAAATAACGACTCTTACTTGTAATCGACTACAACTTGTTTGGAGCATTTTTTCAAAATGAAAGCACTGTCTTGAGCAGTGATTTTGCCTAGGCAGTAGAGAGGCTTTATTGCAGAGCAGACAAGATTTTCCAAAATAACTACATCAAAAGACTGTTCTTCTGCGAATGAATGATATGACAAAAAAAGGTTATAGTTAAAACCACTTAAACAGTATTAAATTATAATTTGCAAAATAATTATTAATGTGTTAGAAACAAATTTTGGCTTTCAACCTCCAGAAACATACATTATTTCTAACAACAAAATGAAATGTTTGGGTCAAAACCTTCAAATTATCATTATTGTAAAATCAAGAAAACAAGAAGTGTGAATTTTGTTCTGTAGTGATTGAAGCAAATCAATAGGCATTTAATAATATAAAACATTATTTAACTCACTCAACATTCGATATTTCAAAACTTTTTGCGAATATTTCCACCATCTTTCATCAGAAATGTTTCTAAATTGGTCATCATATTCTCTCACCAATCAGATTGTTAACCAGTTGCATGAATTTCTTAATAAAGTAACTCATAAACGTTGATGCAACTTTCCCAAACTTAATTTGAAAACTAAAATAACGCAGCCCTATAAAAGTAACATTCATTTAAGAAAGAATTAAGAAAAAAATTTTAACCTGTCATTTTAAACATGTTACAAGCACGGCACATAATTTTATTTTTGAAAAGTAATCCCCGTATTCTCATTTTAAAGAGAAAAAATTTAGGAAATATACCGTGAATAAGGACGATAAATAATCAGCGTTTGGTAAAATGATTAACTAACACTATTTTACCACAAACAAACAAATTTTTAAATTAATTATGATATTTTTATATTATTATATATATTATAATATATATATATATATGTTATATAATTATATTATTATAATATTATTATATTAATATGAATTTGTCACATGCGAGCGGATATAATTATACAATAGCACATTGTTTCTGATTTGTCATAAATGATCCATTATAATAAATAACCCGTTATATTTCAACTTTCAGGTCCTGATACAATAAGTGAATCTTTCAACAAACTTCTTTAACTGAAAATAATTGTAAACCATGGGTCTTACTTGTGACAAATGAAGAAATTTAAATTCGTATATTTACAACGTACATTATGACTAAAACAGCCATAGAAGTGACAAGTGTTTTCAGACTTCAAAATGACATTCATTTTTGATTCAAGTCCCATTTCGTGCATTCTACATCTTAAATGAAACATTGAATGATTATGAATAGTGATTAGGTAAAAGAGGTTTGACAAGCATTTTTTTAATCAACCTAATATGTATTCGGGGTTTTTGTTAGCCAGCTAGATATTTTGTAACGTATTACATTGATTATTTTCTATTTTTTCATGGGGCAAACAGGTTTTGAAATGGCGTGTTTAGATAATTGATAACAAGACAACAAGCCTTTGTCAAAATCTCTGTCAGTCTTTTTTTTGTAACAATTATCGTTTCGTTTCTTTTCAAAACTGTATCTACAGCGTCAAACATACCAATTCATTGAAATTAAAACTCATATCACGAATTCAGAAGCTACACTTTTTGGATAAGAAGTTTGTTTAACTGGTCGTGTATCGATCTTTCTCAACTACTTAAGATTTATTATGATACATAAAGAATTAAAAAAGAAAAAACTGCCCAGCCTAACTAAAATGATCAGCATTAATTTAATTAAACAATAGATTCAGCATTCATTTTCAACAGAGCTTTGCGCGTTCAAACTTTAATTTCTTTTTTAAAGTCAAAGTCGAATCATATTTCAGTGCAATGCTTCTGAAAATGAAATCTTAAAGAAAAATTTATTTAAAAAAAATTGAAATTACTCAGTAAGCTAATAAATTTCAGCATTAATAAATCAAGAACAAATTAATAAAAAAGATAATTTGTTTATGAATTTATAACATAAATTTATAACAGTAATTAAAAGTTTACCGTCCGTAGATAGTTTCAAGTTACGGTTCAACATTTTGAAACTATTTTGTTGCCCATCTAAAGCAAGCCATCAGTCGGTCGGCGGGCGAATCAACTTAGCATGTTGTTTTTATGATGCAAAAGAATCAATTCACCGATTGAATGCACATTATTGTCAAACAGTTATATTTGTTTAGCGTTATTTACCGTTTACAGATTCAATAATTTTGCCTCTATAAAATCTGAACTCTCTCGAAGTATTTTTGAATGTTTGCAATTATCACAAAGTCAAAAACATCAATTTATTTATTGAATCTAATTCAAATTTACAGCGTTTTAAAACAACTTCGACTTGATCATATGTATCTTCTTAATGATATGCCTTTTAATATAAGAAGAAATACAAATATTAAAAAAACAACAATCTACGAAATGAAGATTGGAAAAACTTTGAAGAACCACAGCACTTTGAAAAGCAGAGTGCTAACGATAATCGCATTTGAATGTGCTTTGATGGTCGTCTTGTTAGAGACAGTGCATTCGGCAGTCAGGCCTTACAAGCGATGCAACATCAGCAACCTACATCTTCGCAACTCAACAAGGACTGTCGCTCTACTCTGGAATCATCCGAGACTCCCGAAAACTCTGATTCCTCAACTGTATCAGGTTCTCATCCATCCTGACTTCAAAAAATTTAATTTCTCTGGGTGGTCTTGCGTTGAAGTGGGGGTGAACGTCAGTACTGACTTCATTGTTATCAACATCAAAGAACTTCAGGTGTCGAGTGTTGTCGTCTAGCATAAAAATCGACAAGGTAGTTTTAAATAATTTATAATACTTTTCAAAAAATACTTAGTGGTGTTATTAATCTTAGTAACAAATATTGTTTTATTATGAAGTTTTTTGATATCAGTTACGTGTCACTTGAACACCACCAGACAAGATAGAAGTGAAGGAGTACACAATCGTGGAAGCATTGGAACAAATGCACATTCAACTGAAATCCTTCGTAATAAAGGGTGACATGTTGTTCATCAATGTATCGTTCCAGGGAAATCTTGCATTGAAACTGGCTGGATTTTTCCTGAACTACTATATAAATAACGCCGGTGAAATAAGGTTGTTTTCACTTCAATTGACGAAATGACATCAGATGCCACGAAAATTTAACATTTTGATGCAAAACACAAATATATAGAAAATCTATTTAAGTTTTATGGTATAATTTCAAATTTTAACTTAAATGGATTATGAGCAAGTCGGGATTAAAAAATATTTGTGATTGTAAGAATAATTTCAGCGTAACACTCCGCCACATATCAATATAATGTTTGTAGACAATTGGCAGCCACTCAGTTCCAACCGATGTTTGCCAGGAGAGCCTTCCCCTGCTTCGACGAGCCAGACATGAAGGCACGTTTCAAGTTCAGCATCGTTAGGCCGAATGATTACATCTCACTGTTCAACACTGAGAAGGTCCCTGTTGACGTTTGTAAAAATTGCGGCGTACTCGAATAGCTTGCGTGTTTATAATCAAATATTTGATTTGAAACAACGAGGAAGAAATTCAATCCCAACAAAAATATCAGCATGAATGAGTTTCAATATATATCTGAAAATTTTTTCGACCTTTCCATAATATCTTGTTCACTAAATTCTTTTTAAATTATTAAATAACAGTTAAATAACTTGTTAGGCATGGTTTGGACCTGAATTTGTTTCCAATAAATTTACGGATTATATTAATTTTTCTAGATATTTATTTTCAAAACCAGATTTTTACTTTAACCTTGTGAAAAATAATTTCTTCAAAACGTTCTTCCTTCCAGACATTAGAAATTGTAACATTTTTTTGTGCTTTAAAATACTCGAGCTTTGAACCAATTTGTTAAATGGAAAACAGGTAGCAGAGCGGGCAGTTTCTGCCAACGAAACCATGGACATCTTCAAGACAACCGTCAAGATGAGTACGTACCTGGTTGCATTCGTTGTTTGTGACTACGTGTCGAAATTTCAAATCAGCAGCAGTGGAGTCAATGTTAGTTTTGGGAGTTGTCGGTTTACTGGGAATTCGTTATCTTTCAAACCTAATAAGCAAGAAATTGTTGTTCTGAAAGGTCTGATGAACTTGATTAACTTTTGGAAAAATATTCTCTAGTAGTTTAGAGATCGTATGACGTTAAATCGATAAACCAGTTAAGATTACATCGTTTCCAGGTCATATTACAGTTGATTTTAATTCGTAGAAAACCAGATATTTTAACTTTTATCCACTACATCAAGGTTTCCGTGTACTCTCCAAAAGAAATCACCAACCAAATAATTTTTTCTCTCAACACCGCCACTGAACTGCTCAACTTTTTTGAAGATTATTTTCAAATCAAGTATCCCCTTAAAAAAATCGGTAATGTTCTAAATTAATTTTGGCATGTTGGCGTAGAGGTCTGTGATATTTTTAACTAGTTGTTTATTAATCCCAAAATTATTTTATTTGAGTTCAAATTGAAATAAATCTTTGCTTTGCATGTTGAACTTGTTACAAAGCAGAATAAAAAATAATAATAAAATTAAAAGAAGCTAGATGGAACTTCTTTAACGTCAATTTAGGATAAAATTGAAAATCTTCTGCACGTTTTGGGAAATTAAATACAAGAATGATTTTTCTTTTCAAATTTCCACCAGACCATGTAATTGTTCCCACTATGAGTGAGGTGGCAATGGAGAACTGGGGACTCATATTCTACGGACCGAAACACCTCTTCTACAATGAGAGCATCAACACCGAACATGACAAACTGTTTACAGTTTTTTTCCTAGCACACGAGTTGGCACATCAGGTTCTTTGTTTACTGGAAAATGCTCAATAAACTAACGTATTGATGAAGTATTGTGTTTGTTTGTTTTACTTTATTTCATCAATAGTTAAAAAGAATTGATATAATATTGTCAGTGGTTTGGCAATCTTGTGACCATGGAATGGTGGGATGATCTATGGCTGAATGAAAGATTTGCCACATTTTTTCAATATGTTGGCGCCAAACACATCTTTCCAGACTGGCCTCTAGTCAGTTGGTGGTGGTTCTCGCAGACTGTTTTAATATTGCATCAATACTATTTCTTATTATTTTTTTTTATGTTTTTTATAGATGGTTTTTGATCAGTGAGTGTGCTTTGAAAAAATATTTGAAAGTGATTAATAAATTATTAAAAATTAATTATTATGAGTTGCATGCTATTATTTTCACGTGGTTTATATTTAAATTTTATGAACAGATTTTTGACAATTTATGAAAATACTTTTTCACATGACTAGCAACAATTAAATTTATGCTGCGTTATGTATTGCTGTAAATTCATTTTAAATTATGACTGAATTTTGTCAAATCTTTAGAAAGAAAAGTTCACCCTGAAACTGATGGAGCCAGCCATGGCGTCTGATTCGCTGGAAAGCAGTAGTTCATTATCTGGTCCCAAACCAACGCTTGACTCTTCAAATGTGGGGATGCTATTCAATCAAATAACCTACAGCAAGGTTTCTATATACATTTCATTGTTTTATTTTCATTCTATTTAATCTGCAACAATTTATTTATTTAAGCTACAACGTAGAAAAAGCAAATTTTACTTTTTGATGGGTTATACAATTTTAAATGATTATTTTAAGTAAATAGTCTTTTTCATTCTTAAGAAAAATAATCTCAAGTTAAAAGTTACTCGTTATAATCGGTTACTTGTTCACCTTGAACTTTTTGTCATAAATCGTAAAACATTTTTAATTTTTTTAAATTTTTTTTTCAGGGAGCTTCGGTTATTTTCATGTTGGAAAATGTAGTAGGATCCAAAATTTTCAGGAAGGCTCTAACAAATTATCTAACTAGACATCAGTTTGACAATGTCAACCATAACCAACTCTACGATTCTTTCACTGAAGAAGTTGCAAGTGTAATTATTGTCATTGTTTTTATCGTTACTTTAATTATATGACATGTAGGTAGGTAGTTTCAAAATGTAACAAAATTGTTAACTGAAAATTGGGTAATAAATTTGAAATAAACATCAATCATGAATGAACTGAGGAAAAACAACAGCAAGTGCTAACTTAACTCCATAAATTTATAAATTATGTTTCCCAAATTGTGTGCAATCGTTTTATTGAAATATAGTTGAAATACAATTTTTAACAATAATACTGTTATACATAATTCAGGTTGCGATAAAATGTTTTGATTGTTTCTGGGTAAATTTGGCCAAACAATCTAAGCTACACGTTTTTCCAGGCAAAAGACAAAACGCACATTAACATAAGAAAAATGATGGAAAGTTGGACGCTGCAAGCAGGCCTGCCAGTGGTCAGCATCATCAGAGATGGACGTAATGTCACCTGCCACCAAGAAAGATTCGTGGTCAGTGGTACTTCAAAGCTGGGAAACTTCAGGATGAAGTCCACTCAATTTAAGTAAAGTTTGATATAGTTGCTTATTTGGAACCAGAGTAATAGTTTTTTTAGTGAGAGACGTATTTTTCAGTTAGTTGTCTGAGAAAAAACTAATAAATCAAAAGTACAATCAGAAGTATTTCAATATTTATTATAAATTTTAAACAGAATTATTGTAATAATGAAATTAAAATTTAAAAATTTTGTGTTATATTTAGAAAAAATATTTGGTATATTCCACTGACGTATGTAACAAGCACTCATCAAAATAATTCCTCCATCGTCTACTTGGAAGAAGCAAAAAGTAAGAAGTTTCAATGATGTTTTCAGTGCTGCTGACACAAAATGACTTTACTGATAGTTGTACTTGCAGTCGTATTTAATTTTTATTAAATTATTTTGTTGTGAAATGATTTTGAAAAAAAACCTTGAATAATAAAATTTTAGCTAATTATTAAGATTAAATTGTTTTTCAAAGTAATTTGTTTTTATTGACTTTTGTTTATTTTGAAATATTCTTTGTTTAAAATTAAATCTTTTGTTGTCCGTTCAGTGCATTTTGTACTGCAAGACGATGTTGATTAGTTGAAGGCAAAAATCTCAGATTTTAAATAATAACTAACTAAATAGTGGTCTTCAAACTTTGTAAAAATTTGTTCGTAATTGAATAATGGACAAACTTAATTAAAATTGAATGAATATTGACATTGACATCTATTTATTAAAAATTTTACTGGACACCCTTCTATACAGTTGAAATCATTCCTGGACAAACACTTGCCCGCTGATCCTCAGTGGTCGAGTGAACTTCTGAATGCTGTCGTTAGGAGGATAAATTGGAGAAAAAAGTTTGAGGACCAGATGGTCCAGTGGCTGAATGAGCAAATAATAAATTAGTTTTGTAGAGAATTATATAATTTTAATATTGTTCAATCTTTTTGGGGATAGCAATAAATGTTTTGTATTTTTTTAAATTTTTTAGTAAATTGAAATCATTATTAATTTTTTTCAACGATGTTGTTGCAGCATCGATTATTTATGATAAACACATCATTGAATACATTATTTCTGTACGAATATAACCTAATTCATCATAAAAGTTTATAGATTATTTTTTCATAAAAAATTTTTATTGTTTATGACGATTCCACATTCATGAATATTGGCATTGTATCACTCGCACAAAAAGTCTGGAGTAATAGTATATTACAATGTGAAAGTGCCATGAAAAAAGATTTTCTCTCAGCATCTGCCCAAGCTTATAACGAGTTGGGCCGTTGATCTGAAGAAATTTTAACACCCTAAGTTGAAGTGACTTCAAAATGCGTTTAAAAATCATTTATTCTGCTACAAAGAGGAAAGTGGGGAGAGGGCGGCTGAAGTCAACTCATTAGAGGTGCTGCACATGTTCTGCGGTACGATGTCGCCAGTCGTTGCTACAACAAAAGTTTAATTAGCAACTAAATAAAGATTGATGATGCGATAGCAGCAGAGTTTCGGAGTCGGATAAAAAATATTCGACTCCGGTTCCTCAAAAAATCAAATCCGACACCAACTCTGGGTAAAAATTTCTGACTCCAACTCCGACTATCGACTACGAGTTTGGACTCCCACAAAAAATTTTTAACTTTTGTTTCATAATTTCATCTTATTATCATAATTGTTTTTTTAAGTAAAATTACTGTATTATTATTTATGTTTTTTCTATTATTATTATTAGTTTTGTTTAAATAAACATGCAAAATTCTATATTATGTGTGTTAGTTGTCCATACCAATGTGTTTTGAACTAACAAAATGTTAAAACTATATTTCCTTTTTACAAATTTGATTTTTAATAAATAGACTTTGCAATCATTTAATCAGCATTAATTTTCTGGTTTAAGGCGTGTTCTGTTTTGTATTTGGTTAACTTGCTCACAAGCCTCAGTTTCAAAATTAAATCATTATACTGAATGGCAATCACAATTCTTTTGAAATGTTTGCATTGGATCAAAAGAATAGTACAATGAATAAAAGTGAAAAATTGAGGTAATGTGTATTGTCTGCTAATATATAATTAAAATTGCATTGCCGGTAACAAATAAATAAGATAGTTAATGAATATAACCGTAATAACAATGTACACAAATGTAACTTTTGAACGCTGTTAAATAAGTTCATGGTTTACCAGATCAGATTTTAACGTCTGGGACATATCGCACGTTGAAATATGCTCTACACAGACAGAACGCCACACACACACACACACACACACACACACACACACACACACACACACACGAACACTCATATGTTTCTATGAATGTTCATTTCATGGTTCTATATAAAAAGTTTATCATCAGGACAACTCTGAATTCTGACCAGATATATTTATTGTTTGAAGTCAAAACTTGTACTTTGGCTGACCAAATTGTTCACAATAATGTTGCTCATTTCAACATCGTGCGTATAAGTATAAATACATTTTAAGTTCAGAGATGTTATATAAAACTTGAAAAAAATTTTTTATTTTTAAACTAGGAGTTTGTAGAGAAATTGAATTACATTTGGATATGTTTTATTAACTTAAATTTTTGAAACTTTCTGAAACGTCTAGAAATGTATTTCAAAAGTATTTCATTGGTATGTACGTTCTGCACGATCCTGCTGCAGTCAGCACCACCAACATCTCAGCATCAGGTCCTGATGTTGCCAATAAATATGAACTCTCATCATATCTATTTCGCCAGATTGGGACAAGGTCTGTCCAAGTTGGGGCACTACGTCGAAATGATAGTTCCCTCCAATGCAAAAATCTCGCAAGAATTCAGTAATGGGAGTTTCGTCATTACAAAATATCATGTTGAATCAAACGTTTCCGTCTTCAACACAAAAGAGACATCAGATTTCTTAACTAGTTTTAGCTTGAACAAACCAAATGGTTTTCAATACATGAAAAGAGGAATTGCAATGTTCAATTATTTGGTTGAAGGAACGGATACTGATTGCAGGACATTAATGACGAATAAAGAGTTGATTGATCAATTGATGCACAACAGATCATTTGATTTAGCAATATTAGATGTAATGAGCACCGATTGTTACGTATTTCTGCCAAAGTTGTTGAAGATAAAATATTTTCTCTTCTCTATATCTTTCGAAACTTGGTTTTTTGGTATTCCGAGACTTCCTTCTTTTGTTCCAAGCAACAGGGCGACACATTCAGATCGTATGACATTCTCGCAAAGATTTCAAACATTTGTTGCAGATGGTTTAACTATGTTAACGTACATGGTACTACCAAGACCACCATTCTCGAAAGAATTTTTTAACCAAACTTTCAAAAGTGAATTCTTTTTTGACACTTTCAAAAATGTGAGCTATTATTTGTTTTTGGAAGATCTAACTTTAGGATACCCACGCCCGAACATGCCTAACACGATGAGTGTTGGAGATATTGTGGTTGGCTATCCAAGTTACCCTCTTCCATACGAGTTGGATAAATTTATAGGAAACTCAAACGCCATATTAGTTTCATTTGGAAGTTATGTAGAATACCTAAATGAAGAAACTGTGAAAAAGTTTTGTTCTTCTTTCCAAAGGTTGGAAAACTATAAATTTATTTTCAAGTCAAAAAACAAAACACTTTGTGGCGATCACTCCAAAAATTTGTTAATTCAGCCATGGATCCCCCAAAACGATTTATTAGCTGACAGTCGCATAAAACTGTTTGTAACCCACGGTGGATTCAACAGCATGATGGAAAGTGTGTATCACGCCAAACCCGTTGTTATATTCCCATTAATAAATGATCAGATCAGTTTGGCTTCATACGCTGAAAGACACAATTATGGAGTTGAAATGGACTTTGGTAACTGGAAAGTTGATGAACTTAGAAACAACATAATTCGTGTTTTGACCAACAAAACATTTGAAGAAAGTATTAAAAGGTCATCCGATATACTGAGAGATAGGAAAACGTCAGCTGCTGAAAGAGTTTCAGACGCCATAAACCACGTGGTGAAGTATGGAGATGAACATTTGAAGTCTGGTGCACTGGATTTGTATTGGTTTCAATTTATCATGTTCGACATCTTCTGCGTTTTGCTATTAACAGTTTTATTTGTCGCACTAATCGTAACTTTTATAATTAAATTCATTTTTGATACTTTTTTTAATTTGTTTAATTTCAAAGAAAAGCCTAAAAAAGAATGAATAAAGATTCACAAAAGTTTTCATATTATTTACTAAAATTGTATTTTAGAATCCCATTTTGGTTCAGGCGTTAAACACATTTAACACTACTGTTAGTGTTTATCCAACATTTGTATTAAAAAAGATTGCTACTTTACTCTGACTTTTTTTTATAAATCCTCAACACTGAAAAATCAAAAATAAAATTTAGGCTAAATAAAAATTTTTTAGTCAAGGAAAAACAAGTTCAAACGACTTTTTTCCACGTATATGTTTACCTGTCTACAATTAAATTGTGAATGTAGTGATTTTCTGGTCTGATGCTGTGGAACTTGAAACATGCATTCGTTTGAGTCTCGTCAGAACAGTGCAAAAGCGGTCCATGCATCTCACTTTATAATTCAAAAATATTTATGATTCAATTTTTGCTTCAGTTTAATAGAGGTAGGTGGTTGGGCATAAAATTTAATTTTTTTTTGCTAAATATAACAATAAAGTAAGCAGTTTTCAGATGTCGTGTGTTAAATAAACAATAGATATGTAAATTGTATCTTAACAAGTGAATAAAAAAAATTATACTTTTCATTACGTTGTATTATTATCAATGAATGGTTACAAATCATCATTGCTGAACTAGTCACTCAAAACTTGTCAATCCAAACGATGTAAGTTTCTTGAAAATTCAGTTATTTTAAACCTAATAGCAGCTGATCCCGAAGGCAATAACTTGCACCGACTATCACACATTCCTCCTAGCCCAAAAAACATATCACTAAAAATCAGGATAAAACTTGCGCAGACTAGGCAAATAAAATGTTTTGCCTTTTTTGTCGATCAGACTGTTTGGCCTTTTATTTCTTCATGTTGAAATAAAAGTACAAATACAAGGAATGAAAGTACAAGAAAACATCAACACAAGCTCTACAAACAAAGATTCAATAAATGTAAATGTAAATTATTTTTTTTAACACAGGGCTGGGCTAATTACGGCAAGTTATTTTATACGGCCCGCGAAGACTTGTTCGCTAAAAAAAAGTCGCCGGCCAGACAATATGACCAAAAAAAAGGAAAAAAGAGCTACAAATCTTAAAAATAATCCTCTCCCGGGTCGAACAATTTGCTATTTAAATACATATGCGGTCTTTCAAAGGTAAAATAGTTTTCTATGCGGCCTCCACAGAAAAAAGTTAGCCCATTAACAGGCTATTGATAATTGGAATGGATTCAAAAGTGATGTAATGAATGCGAGCGATGTCACTTCATTTAAGAAATACATTGGTTTTAACTTTAGAAACTCGCCATGTAAATTTAATTTCAGGCAAATTCATTTT